>NC_136509.1:13049545-13189545 GCF_053919585.1 Euprymna scolopes | reverse complement strand
GTTTTCAACACCCAAGATAAGAAAAGCTCAACACTATTAAGATGAGAAACCAATCTATATATTAATATGATAGCGTGTGTACTATTTGCTGTGTTACACTTACATCTTTTTTCTTCAGAGTGACTGTCGTTTAATTGTTATGACTTTCCATTTCTTGTAATAAATAATTTTACCAAGAATTCTTCATAAGTTTTGGTTTCGGTTTCAATTCAAGCTGATGCACCCAAGTCATATAGATATATTTATTTTTGTTTTGGAAATCACAACTTTATTATATATAAGAATCGATAGAAAATTGACTCTATAATATATGAAATCTGTATAAATTAAAATATCATATTTAACTGTATTTTACGATCAGGCTATGCCGGGTGTCCCTGCTAGCTTAGATTAATAGTTTTGCATTTTTAATAAAAGAGCTACAATATTATCAGGGCGTCTCCATTTATGCTAAGCATCCACAGAATGCCAACATCAATATAATACATATGAAATTTCCACAGGCCCCGCTAGTAATATTAAATGAAAGATGTGGAATAAAAGTTACATATAACTTTATCAGAACAATAAGGAAAAGTTAAGGGGAAAATTAAGGAAACCCCTCTTTAGGCCATGGCATTTCGAAGCTAAATGCTTCTCATCAGAAAAGAAGAAAGGCCAGAATTCTATAAAATACAAATATAGAAAAAACTGGCTTAATGACATTTACATATGAAATTATATTGAAGGAACAGGATAAAATGGTAAATAGTAATTAAAAGTAGGTACAACATAAAAGGGTAAATCGGAAAGGTAGAATATATGTAGGTAATAGTAAAAAAAAAATATAGGCCACTATGAAATAATTGGGATCATTAAAGAAGAGCCAACAATAAAAGAAGAAAAGAAAAAATAGGGAAGATATAGGAGAAAGTGAAGAAAGAAGCAGAGGTGATAGGAACTGGGGACATACATTTTCCAAAAGTGCCGGCAGGAGCTCAGCGAATACTCAGCAGATGGCTGATCAGGTTGGCTTTGGTGTTGTGGGAGGTCATGTTGGTGATGTTCTCGACATATGACCAAAGGAAGTAGTCCAGCGGGTTTAGGTCGGAGGACGTGAGGGGCCAGTGAGAGAAGGGTACAAAGTCGTAGCACATCTTCTGAAGCCAAGCCTGGATCTTTTTGGACTTGTGGGCTGGTGATGAGTCCTTCTGCCACACCAAGTGTCTGTCAGCGGCCACCTGACTGCACCAGGGGATCACCACATCCAGGTACACTTTGGTATTGACTTTCAAGCCGACTTCAAAGATGTGAGGTGGCATGATGTGGTCCTCACTTGAAACCACACCAAATACCGTAATCATGGCAGGAAGCTTTGAGTTGTACCCTCAAGCGTTGAACCATCCGGATTTGTATTTTGAAGGTGCTGACAATGGTCCTGTTGTCATAACTTGGATCGGTAGAGCGCATGAGTTGTACAGCGGCGCATCTCCGATTTCGTTTGTTGAACATTGTGTCACTTTCAGACATGATAGAAGGCTCCTACTGCTCTTAGGATTAGTACACGATGGGCCAACTAATAGATGGTTTGCAACAAAAAAGAAAACGGTTTTTCATCAAACAGGAATGGAATCATGTCATCTTTTCTAGGACGACAATTTTGTCATTACAACCTGTATAAATAGATAAATATAAAAACGATCTGAAAGTGAAGAAAAATGGGATTAGAAAAAAGTTCCTGCTTTCCAGTTGACTACAATATGGTTGTCTTCAAGTCCAATGCAAACAAGTTCTTGATGAGCCGTTCCACTTAAGTTAACAAATTTACCGAATTTCCATTACTAACGATTACTATATTGTCCAATTGACTACTGTACACTCTTAACCCTTATCCTCGAGTGGTTTCTGGGCCTTGATAAGTGGTTATGCCTAATATGGAATACTATTATCATATATGGTACGACATAATCATCTTGACACATCGGTTCTCACTACATCAGCAAAGTTAGCAACGTTGACCTGGTCAGTAGCAGATGGGTAACCAATTTGGGAATACCAGGTGCTGTATGTAGAGGGATGGCGACACCTGCTTGCAAAAGAAGCAAAAACCTAACATCGTCATCTTCCCTAATGGGGATATACATTCAACTGGAGACCACTTGTGAATTTTGTACTCCCATTGAATGCCTGAGTGCCGCAGTTTCATATCTGAGGAGGTGCCACTTGAAGCATTCTTTCTTGCCTTAACAGAGTAAAAAACAGACGTTGAAATTTACTGGGGATGTGCTTGTCTCTTCCTTGTATTCACCATCTCATAGGAAAGCTGTTACTTGTCTTTCCTCTCTCTATTATTATTTTCAACTGCTCTCCAATCTATGGTTCAAGCATGGTAAAACATAAAAATTATTATTGGAATCCTTTGAGGTGAGTGAGGAGTAATTTGTATATTTTATTTATTTATTCATTTTTTGCAAACTATTATCCTCATCTTCATAGTTATTGTTTCACCACGTTTCGGCCAACTTATCCTCTGCTCTTCTTCAGGTGGTTAACCGTGACGGAATAGAGGTTCTGAGTCTCTTAACTGCAACTGCAGTAATTACTGCCTTCCATAGTTGTTGTCATCTCGCCAAGCTTGAGCATTGTCTGAAGATAGTGGCTTCAATCCTACCCAAAGCCAGAGGATTAGTCGGCCAAAAATGTGGTGAGACGACAACTATGGAAAGCAGTAATTATTATTACAGTTAAGGAAACTCAGCATTCCTATCCCATTGCGGTTAATCACCTGAAGAAGGCCAAAGGATGAGTTGGCCAAAACGTTGTAAAACAACAACTATGAAGATGAGGATAACAGTCCGCAAATCTATATATAAAAGTGAAAATGTGTGTGTGTGCGTGTGTGTGCATACTTCCCTACCAAATAACTATGTCAATTTGCAATCTACAGACTCAAGATTTGACATAAGAGGTTTGGGAAAATGTTTTTAATTGGTTTTCGGCCAGAAATTTAGCTGTCAAGGAATCAAAATTTAACAATTTGACCTTTAAAAACTCTACTAAACTCCTCCACCAATATTAGGTCTAAACACTTGAAATTTTAGATGTAGGTTCCTTGGGCATGGATCAAACTTTTTAACTTGATTTGAACCCCAAAAAATAAATGCTAAGGGGTAAAAATTGGGGTCAAAGTTTTAAAAAATTTGACCTCTCAGCCAATTTTTGGTCTAAACATTTGAAATTTTACATAAAGTGTATTCAGACAGAGGGCAAATTTTTAATCGGTTTTTGGCCAAAAATTTGGCTATCAAGAGGTCAAAGTTCAAAAGATTTTACTTTTGCGGTCTCTAGCAAACTATTAAGCCAATTTTGGGTCTAAACATTTGAAATTTTACATAAAGGGTATTCAGACATGCAGCAAGCTTTTTAATCAGCTTTTGGGCGAACATTTGGCTGCCAAGAGGTCAAAGTTGAAAGAGTTGACGTTTGCAGATTCTTCTGCCAATTTTGGGTCTAAACACTTGAAATTTTAGATGTTCATTACCTGGACATGAGTCAAACTTTTTAATATATATATGTATATATATATATATATATATATATATATATAAAACAGCAAATGGTGCAAGCTGATGTCACAACAGAGAAAGAAAATGAAAAGAAAAAGCGGAGAGAAAATAAGTAACCACGTGGGTGGTGACGCTAGTCTATATACATAAAAGCGAAAATGTGTGTGTATGTATGTAAGTTTGCTTTTTGTGTATGTCTGCAAAAGGCATTTTTCCTCGGCCTTCTCGGGGGGAGGGGTCGCTTATTCTTAAAACTTTTTATATCACGTCTAAATGATAATATCTATGACTAAATAACAGGGGTCGCCTTTCTATTTAATTTGCCCGACTTTTACCAGCTTGCCGTGTCTTCAAAAGTGAAAAGCGGGGGAAACAGTAACTTGCTTGCAGCGTAAAACTAGGTCAAACACCACGCCACTTCCTCACATCTGTATATTTCGCTTTATAAGCTTTAACTGAACACGCCTATCCATTCCTCTCCCCTCGTGGCCGAGATAGTTAGGTCCCTGGCTTTTTTTTCCCTTTCGTTTCCACCTTTGCGTCAAAGCTTCGGGGTTCAATCCTATCTTCCTACTAAAACTTCTTTTTTCTTTTACACCTCCAAACACCCGGCCAACCTTTTTTTTTTAACACACATACCTCTAAACACCCGGGCCACGCCAAGTCCCCCCCCCCCCGCCGCTAGTTTTACTTAAAAACAAAATGTAAACATGTATAAACAAAGTATTTTAGAAAATAATTTCTTAATTCTAAATAAAAATTGATTGGAAAGAATTTTTTTTTTTAAATAATTATTGAAAAATATTACAAAGTGTTTACATAGCTGGTTCTTTGGGATAATAGGGGCGTTTGAAACCCCGCTTCCAAAACGAAAAAAACTTTAGTGTTTTTACTATTTTAAAGTGTTTTTTTTTAAAGTTTGAAACACAAGTAGTGGCTAGTTAACTTAGAACAACAAGGGTGCATGGCGGAAATTCTTCAGGGTTTAAATGTATTGTAATGCTTTTATGGCGGTCGAAAAACGTTTTTCAGCCACCATATTACTTCCTATTTACTTGTGTCCACACGAGAGCAGAGTTAGACACAAGGTCGGTTTTTAATGTAGAGAAGCCTTTATTACTAAAAAAGGAAATGGTGAAATATAAAAGCAAGTTAAGCTAAAAGTAAAAAAAATATTTTTTAATTCAAAGAATTAAAGAAAGAAAAAAATTCAAAGACATTTCGAAACTCATTAAGATAAATAAAGATTACCTTTAAAGTAGTGAATAAAATTCTTGTACATCATATTAAATGTTATGAAAAGTTCTATGACGTTTTTATTATAAATTTTTGACAGCATTAACCTCACTTCAAATAAACAGTTCAACTTAAAAATATAAGAGAATCGTAATGAAAGAATTGTAAATCTAAGGTATTTTTAACGATGCAATTCCGATACCCCCACCCCAAATACACGATTCTTACGATTAATGATTCTGATTAATCGTCCCACCACCAGGTAAAATGTCAGGGTTTTCCACACTTTCTTTTCCACCTTTGCGCCAAAAGTTTGGGTTCGAGCCTACCTGCCTACTAAAACTTTTTTCTCTCAACACACACCTACAAACACTCGGGCACCTTCGCTAGTCTATAATATAAATCTCACCTGTCTGTTTGAATGTATGTATGCCTAAAACTTTCAACAGAGGCGACGGATTTGCACAAGATCAGTATCGTTTTGAAGCTCGACCCTTCGGAC
This sequence comes from Euprymna scolopes, assembly GCF_053919585.1. Taxonomy (NCBI): domain Eukaryota; kingdom Metazoa; phylum Mollusca; class Cephalopoda; order Sepiida; family Sepiolidae; genus Euprymna; species Euprymna scolopes. The sequence continues at coordinate 13,184,262 of NC_136509.1, read as the reverse complement.
GTCAAATATTGAAAAGTTGGCTAAAAACATTAATTCCTTAATCCTCAACTGAGAACTTGTCTTTTTTCACCAATATTTTCGAAAGTAATCCCCTCTTTTTGATTGACTAGCCTTAATTTAAACCTTCGCCACTTCCAGTTTGGCGATGGGCACAATAGCAACATCACTTTTTTTTTTTTTTACACACACCTCCAAACACTTGGGCAATGCCGGGTACTCAGGCTAGTCTATATATATAAAAGGCAAAATGTGTGTGACCATTTCGTGTATGTCTTCAAAAGGCTTTTCTTGCACACGCTCCCTGGGTCGTTACTATCGCTTAAAACTGTGTATATAGGTCCTATATAATAATATCTAGGAATTAGGAAAGCGCATAGCGTATAGATTTATTTACGTCGATTTTTACAAAATTATTGCTATTTTGGCTTCTTGCGTGTTGATTGGGCTTTTTAGTATAAATAAACTGAAACTAAACTCAAACGGACGTGTTCGCAGCATTGCGCCGGGAAAAACGTCAAGAAGCAATCAGCTTTGATCAATCTTGTATATCAGACAGTCAAATTTCGATAAACAAACTCAGACGCTGACGCTGCGTGATTTCTATTTGACCTTCTTAATTAGGTCAAATGGAAGCAGCAAAGTTAACTATAGTTGGATTTTGCTGCTTGTAAGGTTAGTCTGGGTTTTTTTTACATGGTAGTCACCACTTATCAAGTCCCAGAAGCCACTCGGGATAAGGGTTATTTTGTGTACATTAATCAATGGGATAATATCGTAGTAATCGTTAGTAATGGAGATTTGATAAAACATCTAACTTAAGGGGGCAGTTAATCAGGAACTTGTTTATGTTGGACTTGAAGACATCCACGTTGTAGTCAGGTGGGAAACAGGCAAACGGAACAGAGTTCCACAGGTGTGCACTTCTAGAAAAGAAGCTTTGTTCATGGAATCTACGTTTTGATTTAGGCACAGATAAAGAATGGGGAAAATTATTGACAGTGGTTTCAGCTCGATGGGTGTTTTTCGTGAAAGATTGGCGAGGGGGGACCAAAGATTGGAGCTCAGACGAGCACTTACCATGGAAATAATGATAAAACAAAGACAGGCTCGCAACGTCTCTTCTGTGGGAGAGAGGTTGCAGGGAAGAGAAAAGGGCATCCCCCACTAAGCCATGAAGTCTATTTTGTACTCTGTCAAGGCAGGATAGGCTGTTTTTAGCAGCTCCTGCCCAGATATGGCAGCAGTACTCCATCTTTGGATGTACTTGGCTTTTATATAGATAGACAATTGCATCAACAGTGAGATATCTTCTGGAGAGGTAGAAGGATCCTACCATTTTTCCAGCGACCTTGGCAACAGACTTAATGTAGGTGTTCCATTTCAGGTCAGGAGTAAAGATCAATCCCAGAAGCTTATCAAAACATGGAGCCTCCCCTAGACGAGAGCCATTACATTAAGGGGGTACAAGTGTTTTATGTTTGTCGGAGAAGATTCCATTAAAATATGTATAAAATAAGCACACAGATGCAACATGTTGGCAACGAGACAGAGGTTGGAGTTTGGTTGATAGTGCGGGATCTATTAAGTTTGAGACGCTTTTTTGGACTCTAGTGAGAGACTAGTGGTAAATGCACTAGCCTAGATGTGACACCAACATTCCATGTGTGTGTGAGTAGAGATCTTGTAGAGATATAGGATACTCTCAGGTGTGAGTAATTTTCTAACATGGTAGAGAGAGCCCACTTTCTTTGCAGCAATCTTGACAATGTCTTTGATGTATTTGTTCCAATTTATGTTGCCGGTAACTGTTAAGGCAAGGAGTTTGAATGAAGAGCTTTCAAGAAGTATATCGTTGGTCATGGCAATCAGTGGTTCAGAAGGTTTCTCCTAATTGTTAAAAGAAAGAAACTTAGTCTTGGCAATATTGAATGTTAACATCTATTTTTTAAAGGAAATTGCTCGAGAGAAGGCATGAAGTCAGAATGGTGAGTATTACAGTCACCAAAGACAAAGAGCTTGACGGATGAAGTTGTAATGTATTATCAATATTGTTGGAACATTATGTTGTCATTATCAACAACAGAGTACTCATTGTCAGACGGGGAATGGTATATAAAGATAGGAAGTGGAATGCAGCAAAGACAACCTCGGGGGTAAGGATAAAAGTGGGAGATCCTTACGAAGAAAAATGTCAAGACCATGCAAATACGTGGAAGTATTAAAATAACAAGAGGCAAATAACCCTCTACATGTAGATCATTGCTATCGATAGAAGAATCTAAATTTATTTTGCTAAGAGTAAGAATGTGAGAATATTTGTGCAAAAGAAATTTACGTCCCAATTCCATTACGCACTCGAGTTCTTCCTCGGCTACTGTTTTAGATACATGTTCATTCGTTTTTCCCCTCATGTCTATTATAAAGTGTGGTGTCATCATAAAATGTACTCATCTTAAACACAATTTTATTACGGAGGTCATTTATGAATATCAGAAATAATAAAGGCCTAAGGATCAACCTCTGTTGACACATCTACATTTATATCACATTGTTTTGACGTATGACAATCAAGAACCTGCAGTTTCTCGTGTCTAAGAAGGATTTTATTATGTTAACTATTCTGTCCAGCCTCAAAGTTGTTGCATAACAAGGGAATTGTTGATTGCCAAATATTTACAGCACGGTTATAAATTTTCCAGAAATCGTAAGTTCCTAATTTCTGTGACTCAGTGCATTTTCTGGTGAATTCAGTATGCCTTCTCTTGGCTGTAACTATTCCATTTACAATTATTTCTAGCTTCTATATACTTTTGTCTATTTGTATTGGACTTATGTCGGATAAATCTATGGAATGCATGCTGTCTTTGAGCAATGGTAGCTACACAAGTAGAAGTGAACCACCGGGGAGAATGGGGTTCACTATAAAACTTCCCTGTAGGAACATGCACTTCAATTGCAACTTTGAACGATTCAGTGGCGTCATTCCTTTTTACTCTAATTCACACCAAACATGGCACATTGCCACTGAGGCTTATAAAGACCTAATATGGATTAGGAGCCAAATGAGCTGAGCAGCAAGTTGTTTGTTTATATTACATTTAAATTTCTGCATATTAGTGAAGTCAGGTAACAGGGAGGGAATTCCAAAGGTTAGCAGTTTGAGGAAAGAATCTATTGGGAACTTCCACAGTGAATGGATAGGATTTAGCTGATGGTTCAGTTTGCCAAGTGTACTTATGTCAAGGGGCACTAGAGCAATAAATTCGTTGGAGCACATTACATCAAAGTACTTGTAAAACAAGCACAGGGATGCAACATTTGGTCGATAGGACAAGGATATGATAAATATTGGGGGGATCTATTAGATTACAAATTATTTTGGAACCTGTCGAAGAGCACGGTGTTCCAATATGCCAATTTTGGCTACTGAACTGCAATAGCTGCTTAAATATGGATCATATTCCTTATGTTATATGACAAAATTCTTTGCTTTTTCTCAAAAACCAATTGATAAAAAAAAAAAAAAGACAATAACCCAACCGATAAAAAAACAAAAATTTATGTGCGGAGTTTGAACCTTCAGACCACGTTATGCCAAAAAAAAAAAAAACACGTTATCAACTTAAAGTAGAATTTTCATGGCCCATTGTTCTATCATTGTTGTTAAGTGACAACATGGAAAGATGGCTTTACTGATGATAGATAAATTAAAATAACGGTTTCGATTATCAATTATTATCGGGCATATTCTTAGACAAAGCTTAAGATCACTCCCAGACTTTTACACTGAAGTTCTGTAAATTTTTAAGAAAATCTGCTTAGCCATTTCGGAATCTATAAGGAAGGAACCCCCCCCCCCCCACACACACAGACAAAGTTGCATTTAAATAATTGCAGTGATTGAAAAAAAAAAAAAAAAAAAAGTCATGTTGAGAGGAGACTAATCTTTTTCGGATCATAGTTTTTCTTTTTAAAACTTAAAAGAAAAAGTAAATTGACATCTGTTCCATTATAATTTATATAAAAAATTATTCAGAAAAGACAAAACAATGTAACGTGTGTTGAATTTTCATTGAAAAAAAATCTAAACTGTTTATCCTTTTCGTATAAATAAAGCGAAACTATTTGAACCCAAACGCCTAGCCTTCGGGCTGAGTAATATCTGTTCTGTAATTGGTTCTTGGTCAATGTAGGGGAAACCCTTTATACTGAGACAATCATTATTTATTTGGATACTGCCAGAGTGCCCTCTTTTGGGGAAACTGCCCCCCCCCCTCATTAAAAACGACCTTGTGTCTAATTTGCTTTTGTGGGAGGTTTAAAAGCAATGCCATTTTTGCAAGTCATCTTTTGTTCTTGATTGACTATGTTAAATTTGGACGCTTTAGACCTCCGGTCGCGTCACGGAGTAGCAATAAGATGACAGATTTTCTTTCACTTTCTTTTCCGCCTTCGCGTCACAGGTTCAAGCCTCCCTGCCTACTACCACTTTTTATTTTATATCTTTTTGCTCAATACGTACCTACAAACACCTGGGCAATGCTGGGTACCCAGGCTAGTAGCCAATAAAAGTGAATTTGCAACCTACCTGCATCATTTTAGTGTTTTCAAGTAGTTTTAAATGCTTTTTATTTCCTCTCAAATATTAACTCACTTTATGACTTTTCAATTTCCAATCAAGATGACTGCTGCCTTGTTCATTTTTTTTTTTTTTTGAAGAAAAGGGAGGAGAGGTAATTTTATTTATAGCCCCCCCCCCATTATAAATAAGAACAAAAATACACAGAGATTTGAATCTTTATCACAAACTACTCAAGGTATTTTTGTAATAAAGAGACAAAACTTTTGTATCGACAATATGCAATTTCAGAACAATGTATTTCGATTTTATTTTCAATATTTAAAATATATTTTAATGGTATTTTTATTAATACTAAAAAAAAAAAAATTTTGATTTTATTTTTAATATTTTGACACAAATTTTTACTGGACATAAAACATACAATTTTCAAGAAATTTTCCACATTTTCAAGGATTTTTCAAGGTCATAAAAGAAATGCCTTTTCAAGAAAAAAAAGCCAAAATTCAGTCTTTTCAAGCCTGTACAAACCCTGACACATACGTGTACGACATATTCCATTAAAAACAATGACTGAGAAATGTTTCATTTTATAAACAAATCGATCAAGCATCAAAAGAAATTATTTATAAGGTAATTTTTTAGTATTCAAAACAAAAGCAGATGACACAGACAACTTATAAATTGAATTCTAAATTGTTGACTGGTATCAACAGCAACCAACATCACTCTGTCTACTACCCTTTTCTTCATTTTCGCATTCATTCCTTTCATCCTACCTTGTCTTCAGCATACTGTTAATTGGGCCGGCCACACATACGTTCACGTTTATCGTGGAGAATATTTAGAAAAAAATAAAATAGAAATTATTGAAAAATTTAATACAGTTAAAATTTGGTTTTGTTGCAAAATTAAAAACATGTCATGTACCAAGGATTTGAAAGAAAATTTTCATTTGCGTAAAATTTTAAAATAATTTAGTTTAAAACAAATTTTGTAGTTTTGTGATCATAACTAATCACCATTATTTAAATTTACATATTTTTATTCAAATATTTACAAAATCAGATTCTTTTTATGTACAAAAAAAAAAAAAGTTTGATGTTTATGATGTATGAAACATATTTACATGGGATAACTTCCCAGAGGGCTACAACATGATTGCATCCAAATCCAATGTTAACAATGTCACAAACCATTCTCATCAGTCATCCAATTTTGTTCTTGCCATTCATCATTTTTATTCTCATAATATCACCTTATTTTTCTGTTAGTCCTCACATTCCATGAGCGATGTTTCTGGTAAAGAGAGAAGAATTTTTGCTTTCTGGATCAAAATCTATCTAATATTTAGTTTTTGATCTTGAATTAGTATTTTTTTTATAGCTCTTTACATCAATTGACTTTTAGCCCCGTCTGAAACAATTTCCACAGAAAAAAAAAAAAAAAAAAAAAAAATTCTTCAGCATTCAACTGATAATCTATCCATTTCGTTAGCCATTAAAAAATATATAAAAAACCTGCCATGGGAAATTTAGTCATTTGTTTCAAGTCCTTTTTTTTTGTTTAATGTGTCACTTGTAATATCACCATTACTCTTATTGGAAAAGTTATTTAACAGGGCATTCAAAGAACACCAGACGAGCATTTTTTCTATTTCTTCAACGCTGTGACCTTCATCACAAACGTCAAAATTAAAAAGAAGTTCAGCATTTTCCAAAATATTTAACGTTGCATGCATCATTAATTTTTTGTGATTTGGACAACGAAGCAATGAGGAATTTCTTACGAGTTTATTAACGACGACATAATTGTACAGAACTATGTTTCTGCTCATCTCGTTTGGATATAAGAGAGATCCATTATCAACTCCCCGAAAAAAGGTGTTCGTTTCAGGTTGTGCATCATCGCTTCCGGATATCAAAGTTTTGCAACTGTTGCATTTCACCATTTTGAAAACTTCATAACAACAATAACCTGCTAAATATGTCAGAACAGGGAAAACTGCTTTGCACTCATCGACATCATTGTCCGTTACATCAACGTTAAGTTTATAAACATCAAAATGTTTCTCCTCCTCCTCCTTGTCTTTTATCCCATCCCAGTTCGTTTCTTGTAAATCCGTCAAATCAATGCTCTGGTTATTTAGTAGTAAGCAAAGTTTTAAACCTGACAGTTTTTTCTCGCATTCAAGCACTTCATCTATTGAGACAATATACTGATCCTCACTAAGTTGGCAGCATTGACCTAATATTTCCTCAAGGTGATCCATTTGAAACTTACCAGGTAATACATATCTCATTTTTAATTCATTTTTACAATATTTTGTTAGTTCCATAATTGCATATGTAGTATGGTGTATGGCAGTGAAAGTTTCGTCCGTTAATTTTCCGTTGTTCCCCGCAATTCTATCCCAAGATTCCAACCAGTTGCAGAAAATAGATAGAAATTTAAAATTTTCATTTTTAAATCTCAACGGGTCACAATATTTATTGCGAAGACGGCAATAAGGATTACCTAATGTTTTTACATTAAGAATTGTCCACCAAATATAAAATATATCTATGTATCCTGAAACTTCTGCAAAATTTGGCAAACATTTCTGTTTTCCCAACATTTGCAACTTCTTAACTGTATATTCATTAAAAATTTGCAGAACTGAAGAAACATTTTGCCGTTTAAGGGCAGCAGGAGAAATGGCCTCTGATGTCAATTTATGACCATGTTTTAAAAGTGATTGAGATTGGAGATTGTGAAGTTTTTGTAACGTACTAAATGGAGCACTTTGAATATTCCCTAATTCATGATTTCCATCATGACAAAATTTGGGGAACATCATGCATTTATTTTTATCTTTCTGAGCCAGCCAGTTATTTCGAATGCACTTTAATACATCGAGCGAGTCGAATAGGAAGAAAAGGGGCCTTGAATGCACTACGGGATGCGGATAAACAATAGAAAGCTGTTCTGGGTTACAAAACAAAGACATCGCTTTTTTATTCCTTGTATCATTATCGGTTACAACGGCTAAAACTTTGAAGCCAATCTCCTCTAAACCAACAATCAAACGTTTCACAATGTCAAATAAGTTCTCGGCTTTCAGACATTTTGCTGGCATAACGTGCACAACGTCTTTATATTCTGACGAGACACTTCTAAGCATAAAAACGAATACGCTTGTTGCGGCTTCATTTCCATCGACAGCACTACTACCCGTACAATCGACATACGGTTTGATGCGAATTTCATCAACAAGTAAGGATACCGAGATGTCTTCTTCCAGGAGGGACTTAAACTTATTTTTAATATACATAAGAAAATAGTTATCACGCTGCGCAACTAAAGGGTTCACGTAAGTTGGTAAGCTAAGTCTTCTGATGGTCGAAAAGTTTGGTAAAATAAGCTTCTTTGTCTCTTTTAACAGTCTGTAGCCTTGAGGAGAGCAGCTATATAACAGGGAAGAAAACATGATCATTTCAGTGGAATAATTCAGTTTATTTTGTGTCATGAGGTTTACCTGTTCATAAATAAATTTAATCGCATTAAAATATTTAAGTGACTCATTTTGCACTAACAGCAAAAATGACGAGATTAACTTTAATACAGAAATCATATTTTGAGGTTTTGCTTGTGCTTCTTCGGGGTCAAGTTCTTTCATGTTTTCCAGTAAAACTTCTAAGGTGTTCACATTGGTTACACGAGTCGGAATCGTATACTCCCCTATAGAATTAATTTCCACACCACTGCAGAACACATGTACGGCAAAATCTTTTTCGATTACAAGAGAGAGACTAATTTGAGGAGACGGGGATTTAACAATATGGCAAATGATTAATGCATCTCGCTGTCTAACGACACTCCAATAATTTTTATCATGAAAATCTAATTTTGCTTCGAGATGATCAATGCTACGGAAAACGTTTGGTTCATAGTGTTCAAAATCATCATCATCATCATCAATGCTTTGATTTGAAGTGCTTTCAAGGTCGGAATCGTCCAGTTTAATTTTCTTGGACTTTTTGGTCTTTCGTTTCTTGGAATATGAAGATGAGGTAACGTTTTGGAGGATGCGAGGGAAAGTACTTTTACGGGCCGTATTCTTTAGCTTAATTTTCTCGGAGACTCGAGTCTTTCGTGTGGTGGATGACAAAGATGAGGGAGACCTCAGCCGAATCCTAGGAAAAGCATTTCCAAAATCAGAATTTTTTTTGGAGTTTGGAGTCTTTTGTTTGGTAGAGGAGGATGAGGAAGAGTTTGTCAGAATGCTAGGGGAAGCATTTTCAAGAGTAGAATTCTTGGATTTAATTTTCTTGGTCTTTTGTTTGATGGATGAGGGAGAGGGAGGAGGTGGTATAATGGAAGGGACAGCACCATCCCGAAGACATTTTTTAACAAGCTTAACTGTAATAGTTTTACCCGTTTTAACGTCAAATGCTGATGATTCTCGTTTTATGTCTTCTGGTCGAAAATGAAGTTCGCATACCTGAAAAAAAAAAAAAATAAATAAAAACGATTTAAAACTTTTATTATGTTTTTAAAAAGAACTAAGAAGAAATAATAAGAAAAAAATCTACAATATTAAACCAGATATTGAAAATTAAAAAAAAAACGTACATATCCCAACTAACCATACGAGCAACAAAATCCCATTACTTCACTATTGGGATCCCTAAATGTCAGAAAGCCTTCTACTTTAATTGTTTTTTCCTCAAACTGTCGGACTTTGGAGTTCCCTTCCTGTTTCCTGCTTCCGTAACTGTACTAACATGCAGAAGTAAGTACCAGCCTACAAGTCCAAAGAGACCCAAGCTTGGCTTCAGAAGGGGTGCTACGACTTTATACCCTTCTCCCACGGCCCCCCTCCTCCCTTGTCCTGAACCTGCTAGACTACTTTGATCGTATGTCAAGAAAATCACCAACATGACCTCCCACAACACCAAAGCCAGCCTGATTGCCACCATCTGCAGAGTATTCGTCAGTGTTTGTGGAAAACGCATGCTCCCAGTTCTGGACTTGTATCAAGGTGGTGATTGAAGCTGAAGGCGGCTACAGTGAATAGATGTCAGCTTTACTACATAATCAAATTACCTGAATTGATTTTTTTCAATAAAAGCTTTAAAACAAAGCTGTAGTGTTTTCTTTATGATAACAAATTTATCATTCCACTGTAGTGCTCAGATTCAATTACAAGGGACAGATTCACTTTTGGACATGAACATTTGATGATATGGCATATAATAAGTATATCTTGCTGCCTAATAACTAGTGTTGGGACGATTCCTAAATTTTTTCCGATTCCAGGAAAATGTTGATTAATGATTCCAATACCAAGTACGATTCCAATTCCTGTGGAATTGTTGTTTTGAAATATACCATTATATAATCGAAAGTTTTTGTGTAGTGAAAAAATTTGGTATGGTGAAAAAGTGGAAATACAATTAAGAGAATTTTGAAAACGATTTGATTTATTTTTCGTAAAATTACTTTCATTGAAGATAAAAGTCAAAACAAATATTTCAACCATGAATCAAATATGCACCATGAAATTAATAACAATCAATTTCAGGAGTTATTTTGTATATTAAAAAAATATAAAGAAAAAGTCATGATTAATTCAACAAAAATACATCAAATTTCATGTTTTGTTTATCTTTTAATATTCATTTTTTTGTTTTATTATCTCTTTATCTTTGATAAATCTTTAAAATTTAACATTTTTTTATTTTTGCAGCGTTAATTGCTAACTGATTTTTATTCCACTTTCTAGAATATTTTTATTTCTAAATGAAATTTAAAAATAAATCTTTGATTAAATTTTTTGCCTTTTATATTCAATCGTCACAATTTATTCCTATTTATTTGACTTTTTTAAAAATATTTTTTAAATCTAAATAAATTGGTTTGATAAATATTACCTTACACTACAACAGAACACTGACCACTCTAATTTGGTTTTTTAAAGGTATTTGAAGTCGCTGAAAATGAATTTGATAATCAAACCTGCCACAAATTTACCGTTTGTATGGTATGAGCCCCTGGACCTTGGGGCTATTTTGTGTCATTTCACCACCTTCGGTAGTGTTTTTCTTACATGATACATTTGTGTGCGAACGGGTAGGTGTGTCAGAAACTGACCTTACGAATGTGTGAAATATATTGAATAATTCGACCCCCTGTCGTTCCAAGCTTATAACTACTCGAAAAATGTAATTCAAACCATAATTTTTTTTTTTCAATTAAAGGAACAAGGACCAAGGTTTCATTTAAAAAAAAAAACAAAAAAAAAAAAACATGTGGTTAAAAAAAAAAAAAAAAGGTTTTAAACTTCGGATTTTACAGGCAAATTTCTAAAAACACTTTTTTTTGTTTTAAATTTGAATATATTATTTATTGATCTTTTATCTTCAATTTGTGATATATAAAACTTTGGTGAGTAAATTAATTATTTACTTTTTAATAGACATTTCAAAATGGGGGAGGGGGCGTGAATTAAAAAGAAAAAAACGTTTGTCTAAAATGTTATATTTGGTTTATTGGAAAGAGCATAAAATTTCACATCGACCCTGAAAATATCGTATAAATTGAATCAATAGAAAACTTTTATAGATTTTTAAAGTTTAAAAATTGAAAAATACTTAACTCGTAAAAATCAATTGATTTCATTACTGTTTTTTAAAAAATATAAAAATAATATTTCTATTAATTTTTATACAACTTAAATAGTTTATTTTGGAAGTATAATCCATAAAGAAAATAAACAACCCACTTTTAAAAGAGAAATTACAAGTTTTTTATATTTTATTTGCAGTTTCGTGTTAGGGGTGTCAAAAATTCCAAAAGAATTCTGATACACCTAGCAAACAGGCGTAGTGAACTGTCTTATCACATCGTGTAGGAATCTTTCTAATAAGAAAGTTAAAAAAAAAAAAAGAAAAAAAAGTGAATCATTTTTTTTTTGTCTTATGTAGTTTTTAATGCTTTTTTAATTGATCAAAAAAATTCTTCATGAGCGGTTTGCAAAAACATAAGCAGCAAACACATTTTTATGTTTATCGTTCTTTTTTTTTGGGGGGGGGGTTATTCCATTAACAGGTGTTTGCAGTTTAATTAATAGAGAGTGCCCCCACCCCCCATGTAAACAGAATTTTTGTGAAATGGTAAATGTCGGCGTTACTTATGGAAAAACGGTTAATTAAACTGCAGAAGCACCTGTTAAACTACACAAGTCCTATAATTGAATACCCCCACACATAAAAAAGAACAAAAAACATAAAAATATGTTTTGTGGTTATGTTTTTGTAAACCGCTTGTGAAAACTATTTTTAGATCAATTAAAAAGCATTAAAACTATGTAAGACAAAAAAAAATAAATAAACCACATTTTTTTTTTTTTTAACTTGATTTAAAATGACCGCTTAAAGATTCCTATGTGATATGATAAGACACTCCACTACACCTGTAAGAAAAACACTACCGAGTGCGGTGAAATGGCACAAAATAGTAACAAGGTCTAGGGGTTCATACGATGCCAATGGTAAATTTGCGGCGAGTTTGAATATCAGATTCGTTGTCACCAACCTCGAATACCCCTAAAAAAACAAATTAGGGTGGTCAGTGTTCTATTGTAGTGTAAGGTAACATTTACCATTGGTTTATTTCTATATTTATTTTTATTATATAATTATATACTTATCGTCCTTTAATGTTTATTCTTATTTAATGTTTTAATTTACCTCTTTATTTCTATATAAACAAGTAAAGTTTTGGTAATTGTTTATTTCTATTGTTAAATAAAAGTTATTTATTGAACTTTCGAAATCGCCTCCGCCTTAATGCTGTTTCTGACAACCTTTTTATTTTTATTTTTTGTTAGGGGTTGGGAAACATTTACCTATGCTCACATCACGACTGTGATACCAGGCATCGGTGAATGTCAACGAAGCCCCTACAGTCCTTTAGTTAAACTTTTTTTTCTTTTTTAATAAATTTTTCACATTTTTTTTTTTTTTTGTGCAAAGAAGTTCCAAAAGAAATGTTTAATTGCTTTATTCGCAGTATATTTTAATGAAATGTAAATTTCTAAAAAAAAAAAAAAATTAATTTCACTTACCGCATTGTTCTATTAAACCTTTTATTGTGTAAATAATTTGACTTTGCTTGTTTTATTTTTAATAATGGATAAGTGTCAGTAAAATAAAAAATAAAAATCTTGCCAAAAGACAAGCCCCCCCCCTACTTTTAGTCACCAGTTGGAAAAAACACTGATTTTAACATGATTTACTCGCAATGAGAGCACTGTAAAATCTTTTTTCTCTAAGAGTTAAGTATTCATCAACTTTTTCATGGACTTGACATAGTTAGGTTGTTTTATACATAAATAAACTTCGCTCACAAATGAAAACAATGTTACCTCGCAGCCCCTAAACTTTCGTAATAGAGCAAACAGATAACTAATCAGGGGCCTTGAAGTTTCAAAACAGACAGACAGCACCTATGTATGTGACGGAATAAGAAAACTCATTAAGATAAATAAAGATTACTTTTAAAGTAGTTAATAAAATTCTTGTACATCATATTAAATAGTTTATGAAAAGTTCTATGACGTTTTTATTATAAATTTTTGACAGCATTAATCTCATTTCAAACAAACAATTCAACTTAAAAATATAAGAGAGCCATAATGAAAGAATCTTAAATCTAAGGTATTTTTTAACGATGTGATTCCGATCCCCCCCCCCCAAAAAAAAAATACACGATTTTTACTATTAACGATTCCGATTAATCGTCCCACCTCTACTAATAACGCTTCAGTAATTTTTATCAAGAAAATTTCTCTTCTAAATCATCAATGCTTTGGAATGTCTTCTGTTCTTTGTATGTTAATTCATTAGTAATACTTTGATTTGTGCCTGTCTTCATCAAATGCTTATGTTGTTGGGTCAAAACGAAGTTCATATCGCTAAAAAAATAATTTAAAAGACAACCATACAAAAAGTCAAACTCCAAGGTGCTCAGAGAAGATCAGAAAGAAGGACATCGTCATGACAACAAGGAAATTGTCGAGCTGATCAATTCAGACCACACAGTTTTTGATGCTCTGATGACCTGCGATGAAAGCTGGATTTAATGTTATAACCCAGAGACCAAGAGACAGAGTTCCTAGTAGAAGCATGGCTCTCCCAGACCCAAGAAGGCCGGACAAAGCAAATCCACTCAGAAACTTGTGATGATTCAGTTTTTTAACAGCACAAGCATGATCTACATGCCCTGAGCTCTCACTGGACAGACAGTTAACGAGGAATACTATATTGAGGGTTTAAGGGAGTTCAGGAAGAGATTCTGTTGAAAAAGGCCAATACTCTTCAAATCGGGTCAGTGGCATTTTCACCAGGACACAACTCCATCCTTGTCACAGACTTTTTGACCAAGATGGGCATCAAGACAATTCCTCACCCTGCCTATAGTCCAGACCTTGCTCCCTGTGACTTTTGGTTATTCCTTAAGCTCTAGGAAAACCTTAGCGGATGTCGCTATGAGACAATTGAGGAGATGAAAGAGGCCCTGACGAGGATCACTGACACTCACACAAAAGGACTTTCATGGAACCTTCCAGAAGTTGTTGGAATGGCACAACAAGTGCATTGTAACAGGAGGAGATTACTTTGAAGGGGACTAGAGATTCATGTATTATCAATAAAAGTGCCTATACGAAAAAAAAGTCTGGAAACTTATTGTAGGCACATCATAGGATGGCTTATGATTCTTTTATAAAATAGTGGTTCCTTCAAAAAATGTTTTCAAATATACTTAACTTTCAAACTTTAATTGTACTAATAAATGATTTTCTATCTGCCGATTTAAAAATAAAAATTCTGACTTTTGGCAACTTTGTGTGAATATCCTAAAAGACTTTGTGGAAAATTTTTTTTAAAAATGACAAAAATAATTTTAAATTAAAGAGTTTTAATTTTGCATATAAATTTAATGTATAATGATGCCCCATACTCCAAATGCTTCTGATAGGTTTTTAAATTCCAATTTGAATAGTGTATATGTATATATATATATATATATATATATATATATATATATATATATATATAGACATCCACATACAGTACTGTTTCACAGCTCATCAGTGCGGCTAGACAGGCAACTACCTCAAACTAGGATCGAAACTCGACCGCCTGTACAACAAGGCTCCTAATCATTATGCTAATCGGCAGCTGCTGTGAGTCGTGAATTAACAATGTTTTGACATGAAAGAAATAAAAAAGAATCAAAAAATGTCAGAAATTAAAAAAAAAAAGGGCACAGCGTTGTAAAAGAGGATAAGATTTTGATTTGTTTCTTTTTTTTTTTTTTTTTTATCTCTCTACATCGTCAGAATATTATTTCCATTATTCTCATCAGAGAGAGAGAGAGAGAGAGATAATATAAAAATAAATATACACTACCACAAATCTAGGCCTGAGTTACAAGTCCATCTCTTAAAAGTGCCTTCCTTATTAAAATTCACTAGCCGGAATTTAGAGGTGTACCAATTAATCAGCAAGTAATTGGTAATCGGGCACTTTGCTGATTAATCTGTAATCGACTGATTTGATGATTAATTGTCTGATTAATTACTTTTCTCTTTCCTATTAAATTTAAACCAATTCATCAATGCCAAATGACTCATCAAATAGCTTTGACAGATTAAAACAGTAACTGCTAATTTAACTTAACATTTGTTAAGTGTCTGGCCATTATTATGGCTTTTTGCCTTTACAAAGGACATGCAATAAGTAATGCCCCTGACCCACTTCCAGTTGTCTCATCTAGCTGAAATTTTGCATGTGCAATGATTTATATCTCTACGGGTTATGTGACAAATTACAGCTCTGAACTAATTGTGGTTTCTGTTTTACAGGTGTTTGAACTGAGTCAGGTGTGAAATGGAGCCTGTTCAATGTCGAACAGTGATCCGGTTTTTATATTTGAAAGGGCGCACACCACACGAGACTTTTGATGAAATGAAAGAAACTTATGGTGATAATGCCCCATAATATGACCTTGTAAAACGCTGGCTTCGTGAATTCAAACATGGCCGGAAGTCTGTGGAAAAAGCTCCCAGATCTGCCCCCCCCCCTTCTACCATTGATGAGGTATCTGTCCGTCAAGTCGAGGCTGCCATTTTGGAAGATCGGTGCATTACTATTCGCCAAATAGCCCAAGATGTCAAGATTAGTACAGGGTCTGTGGAAACTATCATTCATGACCATTTGCATATGCATAAGGTGTCTGCTAGATGGATTCCCAGGTTGCTTACACCATTCCAGAAGCGAGAACGCGTTGAGTGCTCGATGATGAATTTGGAGATGTGCCAAAAGATGAGTCAAAGTTTTTCAAAAGACTGATTACACAGGATGAAACCTGGGTCCATCACTATGATCCAGAGACCAAAGCCCAGTCAATGCAATCGAAGCATTTGGACTCACCACCTCCAAAGAAGGCAAGGGTGCAGCCCTTCGCTGGCAAGGTCATGCTCACAGTCTTCTGGGACCAGGACGGAGTAGTGATGACAGATTTCCTGGCAAAGGGTACCACAATTATAGGAGCCTATTATGCTTCACTTTTGAGGAAATCAAGGGAAGCTATCAAAATCAAGAGGCGGGGCAAGATCAGCAAAGGTACCCTCCTCCTGCAGGACAACACTCCGGTCCACAACTCGCATGTCGCCAGATCAGAAGCACGGGCGTGTAGTTATGAAATCCTTCCCCATCCTCCCTACTCTCCTGACCTTGTACCCTCTAACTTTCACCTCTTCCCAGCCATGAAGTTGTTTTTGAAAGGAAAGCGTTTCCCAGATGATGTAGCCTTGACTTCTGAAGTCACGTCATGGTTGGAGGACCAACCTGGGATGTTCTACAAAAACGGTCTCCAGAGCTGCATCAAACGATGGGAGAAATGCATAACTCTGGATGGTTCCTATGTAGAGAAAGACTAATAACTGTGTCAAGTTTCGTTGCTCTACTGCTATGGGAAGTGGGTCAGGGGCATTACTTATTGCACACCCCTCGTATTCCTGTGACAGAGGGAAGGTTGCTGGAATTGCGCTCAGCCACAAAGGAAGACGAAAGCATGCAGATGTTGCAGCGGGTAATAGTGGAAGGATGGCCAGGAGACAAAGTATATCTAGACCCAGAGGGGAGACCATATTTTAATATGCAAAATGAAATGTCTGTACAAGACGAGTTAATTTTCAGAGAAAACCCAGTAGTGCCACCTATCCAGTGGATAAAGTCTTGCATTTTTTATTTACTACTGAAAAACATAATTTTAGTAAAGGTATTTTTTATACTGAGCATATCTTATCTTTCAGTCTTACTAAATATTCGGTTTGGGCACCAAATCAGAATTTCTAATAGCAAGTAAATCATACCCTAACACTTTATCCTAATCCTAAACCATATCTAATCATCCATTCCTAAACTTACAAAACTATATCTAACCATACATTAACTCGTCTCTCTCAATCCAATACTGTAGCAAATTTAGCTGCTTCCACTGCACGAATTTTTACCTATACCCTCTCCCAGTAAAAATGAAAATGGAAGCATAGTAATGCCCTTTTTTAACCAGGTTTGAGGAGTGAAAATTTTCTGTAGAAGTTAACCTAAATGCCCGATTTTTTCAGGAGATATTAACCTAAATAACCAATAAATATTAACTACCCATGCGGGGTCGCAGAAATACCTGGATTAGGACCCAGGCGCGGGGCGAACCCCCTCGGAGCTGATGGACCCGTAGGTCTTCCCAGGTCATCCGTCTAGGAGAAGGAAAACTCTGAAACTAAACCTAGGGGAGGGAGGCCTCTTCAGTCCTGGACGACAACCTTCCTAGAGCTGGTGACTCAAACAAATCACCAGTTGGCAAACCTAAACTGCTTAAGGAGAAAATAGGCTCTGTCTATCGCCCGGCTTTCATACTCCTTTGCCTATTGGCCAGGCGTAGAGGTACTATCACAGGGACTCGGCTGAATCACCCAGTGGTTGACCTTGTTTCCTGACTAGCCCACTCCCGCTACATCCCATCCCCCTAAACTGGACACAGTGGGGTGCTTCAGTGCCATATATGTCGGTGCAGTTGGACTGGGCTGGCTTTGCCTAACGGATTGAGGGTACCGGATTGACAGTTCCTGGCTGCTGTTTCCAACTGATAGTACAGGTGCCCTAACTCTTTGGTAGCGCTTAGAGCGGCTGCTCCATCAACAGTTGTAAAATATCGGGATGTTTGTAGTGCCATGTCGCGCATGGAAAGGGACCCTGCACTCATTCCCGGTGGGCTTTCCTGAGGCCACAATCCTGTGGGTGAGGACAGCTGATAGTCTACTTGTATTGCATGTCTGGTATTCTGCACAACTACTTGTCCAGCACCCCCTCACTCACTCACCCTAACTGAAACTTTTAAATAAAATAAAATGAAATGACAGCTCAAGCAAAAGTTACGTTTAAACCAGGACCAAACTCAAAGAAAACCAACCTGCCTCCTCCCTTGAGGCTTGCATTTACTAATATCCGCGGGCTTAGAACTAACTTAGATGATGTTGAGTCATTTCTCCTTGTAAACACCCCGGATATCTTAGCATTAAGTGAAACTAACCTTCACTCCTCCATTCCCTCTAACCACTTTAACATGCCTGGTTATCTCGCACTCGTAAGGACTCGGACAGACATATGCATGGACTTGGAGTCTATATTCGTAACACCCTCCCCCTGACTAGAGAAATAAAACTTGAATCAGAGGACCAGGCCTTTATGTGCTTCAGACTAAATATGCAACACAATATTAGCTACTTGTATTTTCTCTACCGCTCTCCCTCAAACCAAGACTGTACCCTAATAAACAAAGTCTCAGACAGCATAGATATAGCACTCTCCCTCGATACTAGCGCACAAATACATGTATTTGGTGACTTCAATGTCCACCACAGTAACTGGCTAGGATTCTCTAATCACACAGACGTAGCTGGTAGCGCAACACATAGCTTCTCTATATCCCATTCCCTATCTCAGTTGGTTACATTTCCGACACGTTTCCCAGACCAGCAAGATCAACACTTCTAGATCTCTTTCTGACAACGGTTCCCAATGACTGTACAACAAATGCCCACAGCCCACTCGGGAATGCTGATCACGCTGTGATAATGGTAGAAATCAGCCTAAATTCTCGCCCTAAAACTGAAGACCCACTACTCAAAACAACGAGGTATTACAAAAAGGATGATTGGGAAGCCATCAGGGAGCTCATCAGAGATGCCCCATGGCAAAATATCTTTACTCTTCCAGCGGAACAGTGTGCTAAGGAGACAACTGAATGGTTCAAAACTGCTATTGAAGCACATGTTCCCGCACGGAAATTTTATAGCAAGCCCCACTCCCCCCAATGGTTTACTTCTGCTTGTGCAGCTGCCATTTGTCAAAGGCAGCATGCATTCCGCAGATTCAACCGACATAAGTCCAGCTCAAATAAACAGAAGTTTATAGAAGCTAGAAATAATTGTAAGAGAGTGATAGAGACAGCTAAGACAGATTACTCTGAAACCACCAGAAAACGCATCGAAGCACAGAAATTAGGAACCCGGGATTTTTGGAAAATCTACAACAGCGTAGTAAATAATGGACAGTCAACTATTCCCCCACTATCAAACGATCATGAGGTTGCTTGCACGGAAACAGACAAGGCTAATCTGCTTGCCAGTCGGTTTGCCTCAAACTCCACATCAAACTCGGTACACCACTCACTCCCTGATTTTCCTCTGCGAACAGATGCCTCACTAGACGATTTGAAAATCACCCCTTCTCAGGTACATGCTATTATAAAAAACCTAGACACCTCAAAAGCGTGTGGACCAGATCTCATCCCGGCTGTGCTATTAAAAAAATGCTCTGCCGAGGTTGCTCCAGTTCTGTCCAAACTTTACAATAAATGCCTTAATGAATCTTGTTTTCCCGACTGCTGGAAAACCGCTTCTGTGGTACCAGTCTTCAAGAATTCTGGTGAAAGAACTGACCCACTAAATTATCGCCCCATTAGCCTCCCACTTTTCGCCAAAATATTTGAGTCCTTAGTTAATCAAGCCCTAGTCCAGCACCTAACAGCTGCTAAACTCCTGACTGACAAACAATATGGATTCAGGCAAGCCCGTTCAACAGCAGATATCTTAACTGTAGTTTCTGAACGTATATACCGTTCATTGGATAAAACAGGGGAGGGTAGAGCGGTGGCCCTTGATATATCTAAGGCGGAAAAGTAGATCATATGGAATCACTGGAAGAATTCATAATGTAATTAAATCCTTCTTAAGTAATAGAAAAATCAAAGTTGTCCTCGACGGTCGTACATCCAAACAATACGACATAAATGCGGGAGTACCTCAGGGGTAGCAGTATCAGAATTTTGGGGGAATTTTCAGCCGAGTCGCCATTTTGAATAGACACCTATCTTTCTATCAGATTTTAATAATATGAAAACGTAATTTAAACCCGTAAATTTTATTTCAATAAAACGAGCAAAGACCAAATTTTAATATCATAAAAGCTTTAATAGAGAAATAAACAATTTTATTTATTTTTCCTTCGATTTCTTCACTTAACATTACACGGATTGTCGAACAATAACATTACTTGAATCTTACGATAATTATTTTAACGGCAAAATAAAGAACTTACCTGGTTAATGAGTAAGATATGCTTTCTTTTAATCTTCCTGTATGAGAATTTATTCATATTTATGTATTATAATCCATGTATTTTTTAAATGGAAGGATTTTTCGAACACATATCGCGACAACGCGTGTCTTTCAAGAAAGTTGTAAAGACACCGGATGTTAAAATTATCACTTAATTATGTACGGAAGCCTATAAGTGTAAAAAAAACACTAATTCAGAAACCTTAATAATCTCGATATTGGATTATATTCCTTCAAATTTCTCATCAGTTACAGAAAGTAAAAAAATATGTGTAGTAAAAAAAACAAAAAAACTCACCATTATTCCAATAAAATTCTTTAAAGACAAGTAAATAAGTCTGCTCAAAAGAATGCTTAGTGTTGGAGTAGCAGGCAGCAGTTACGTTTTTGCCCGACTTCTAAAGGGAGATAACTCATCCTTTTTTTTATTTTGGCGCCTTTACGCTATCGTACATGAAAACTGGGATTTTTCATTTTTGGATTTACACGGATTACGAAATGACGAAGATATGCAATGTTATTTTTTTTTTTTTTAAATATCTTGAAGAAATACCTGAATTTTTTATTTATTATACTATAAATCTGCATTATCGGGTTTCGTCTTTTTTTTTTTTTTTTATATCGAAAAAAAGGAAACCAGGAATTAAATATAAAAATATACACTGACCGAACATTAATGACTGGAAAATTCTAAACAAAAATTAAGCTTCCACGTAAAAAAAAAAAAAAAAAAAAAAAAAAAACACGTTATCGAAAAAAGAAGGATTTACATTTTGGACTTTACCGGTAAATTTACAGATAAGTGATATTTTTTTGTTGTTTTAAATTTGAGTATTTTATTTATTCATGTTTTATCTTCAATTTGTGATATATAAAACGTGTTGACCAAAATTAATTATTAAAATTCTTATAGACATTTCAAAATGGGGGGGTGAATTTATAAAACAACGTTTGTCTAAAATATTATATTCAGTTTATCGGAAAGAGCATAAAATTTTACATTCACCCTGAAAAAAACGTAACAATTGAACGAATAGGAAAATTTTGATGGATTTTTAAAGTTTAAAAATTGAAAAATATTCATCTCATAAAAATCAATTGATTTCACTACGTAACAAAATGGCTCCCAGAGCGCACGCACGCACTTTGTAAACATTGTTTTTTAAACAATGAAAAATAATATTTCTATTATTTTTTAAACAACTTAAATAGTTTATTTTGGAAGCATATTCTATAAAGAAAATAAATAACCCACTTTAGAAAGAGAAATTACGAGTTTTCTATATTTTATTTGCAGTTTTCTGTTAGGGGTGTCAAAAATTCCCCCAAAATTCTGATACTGCTACCTCAGAGGTCTATCCTTGGACCTCTATTATTCCTGATATTCATAAACGACCTCCCTGATAAAATTGTTTCGGAGATGGGTATATTTGCCGATGACACCACTCTCTATAACAGATATGAGGGGAAAACAAATGAACACATATCCAAGGAAATGGCAGAAACACTAGAGGATGACCTCCAATCCGTAGTGGAATGGGGACAAAAATGGTTGGTCACATTCAATGCTGCTAAGACTAAGCTTGTTTCCTTCAATAACTACAAGAAACCTTCTCTACCACCAATAGCAATGGCCAAGAACACATTACCTGAAAGTACTTCTTTTAAACTCCTCGGCCTAACGTTTACAGGGAATATGAACTGGAATAGATACATTGAGGACATTGCTAAGGCTGCTGTAAGGAAGGTTGGCTCCCTCTACCGTGCTAGAAAAACTACTTATGCCTGAAAGTATCCTATACCTCTATAAGGCAACCATTCGCCCATGTATGGAGTACTGTTGTCACATCTGAGCTGGTGCATCTGCTGCTTGTCTCTCGCTCCTGGACAGGGTTCAAAAGAGAGTCGCCAACCTGATAGGTCCTGAACTGTCATCTAGGCTTCAGCCTCTGTCCCATCGATGAGATGTTGCATCCCTCTGCCTGTTATACAAATACTTCAATGGTGAATGCTCTGCCGAACTGCAAACACTTGTATCTCCCCGACGTAACTACCCCCGACAAACCCGACAAGCTACTAAGTCTCATCCCTTTACAGTAGAGATCCCTAGGTGCAAGAAAGCCTTTTACTCCAATAGTTTCTTCCCCAGAACTGCGGGTCTTTGGAACTCCATTCCGGGATTCTGCTTTCCCAACTGCAACGATATGCAGAAGTTCAAGTGTAATGTCAACAAACATCTTTCTACTCATCTCCCTTCATAATGATCCCGCTAATTAAGTCCCTGATAGTAGCCCCTGCTTCAAAGTGGCACTGTGCCTTGTTTGGGGTGAAAATTGAATTAGAAAAAAATAAAAATAAAAAAAATACATTTCCACTAAGATTTAAATAAAAATAATTAATATTCCGCGATCATTATTTGATAAATATTGAAAATTTCATTAAAATTTGTTAATTTCCTACTTTTTGGTGATTTTTTAAGCAAAGGGAAGGGTCAAAGAATTAAAGAAAAAAATTCAAAATTTCGAACATTTATTACTATAAACATAACGAACAAGTGAAAATAATACATAATTGCAACCAAAGGCAAAATAAGTCAACGTAAAAAGGAAAACAGACTTTTTTTTAACAGCAAAGTTCAAATGTTTGTTTGCATAAAGCAGTTCAACGAATTTTTTTTTTAAAAAGAAATATTTTTGTAAGTAAAACAATTCGGGGAGGTTAATTTACTTTCTTTATACATCATTCAAAGGGTCAATAATGGTAGAAGCACCGGTGTCACATTTCACGTGACTTAACAGTTCAGATTTTTCAGAACGAGGCTCGTCTGCTGGACCTACTTATCTTTGCTTCACCGTTCCTAAAAATGTAAACAAAAAATGTCCGCAGAGACATGTGCGTAAGAAAAGCCGAAAACGAGGTAGACTCCTCCCACTCCCACTAAAATGGGCGCAAACTAAAAATTTGAAAACGAGGCTGTCGTTCTTTACGATCAAGGTGGGAGGGAGGGGGTGGTCAGTTTTCGCCATCTTGAATTATTAGGACTCGTAAAACCTTATTTGAAATGCTATTTGTTTATAGCGTTTAAATCAACTTTAAAACAACAAATTCTGCAGGTAGGTTGCAAAGTAACTTTTGTAGCCACTGGTAACATAATAAATAAAACCTATTTATTATTAAGAGAACACTTTGAAAACATTCTCATGTAAAAATTGTTTGTATACAATTGTAAAAACTAAAAATGAAATTTTCAACTTAGCCTCATAAGAAAAACAGTTCAAAATAACATAATATTTGCTGTATTATCAATAAATAGTATTGTCTCTTTAATTTATATTAACAATCTTATGTAAGTAATTGAAAAGAGTTCTAATTAAATACGTGTTTAATTAATAAAAATAACGTTACTTACTTTACTATACTTGGTTGGAATAAAATTTTCCCTTCCAATGGCACGTATCCAAATAGAGAGTTGCTCTTTCTCTTTAGGAAAAGAAAATATATGCACTTTGGGGCCATTTGGATAATTTCCCCGACAATTTGGGACAGCACAACAGTACACCATGTTGAAAAGCAAAGTGAAAACTATAAACAGCTACGGCTATAGACAGCGAGACTTTACCTACATCTCGCTGTGATAATGACGTCACGCTGTCGTCAGCTCAGATTCATTGGTTTCCTATCTCAGTAGCCTCGACCAAACCCAATGAATGCCTAGGTCACTATTATATTTTTGTTTGTTACCTGTTATTAGAATTTTTTTAGAACCCACCAACAATTGGATCATCAAATGGAGCAGAATCTTATAGCAGGCACCCAATCCCGAGCAAACATAAAGGCCACAAGCTCAGACTACAGAATAGAAGAACCACATACCACTTTTTCTACTGAGCCATTGACCCTACCCTCATATTTTTCATGTGAAATACTAGTGCTACTTGACACTCTTTGACAGAAGAGTGCCTAAATTTTAACTTGTGGTTTCAATCGTGACCATAGTTCCAAAATGCCGAGGTAACTACGAAAATGGACTAAAAGTTACCGTGTTTTCATTTCCCAAAAAACCTACAGAGCCACGACATTTACCACAAATAATTATTAATAAGCTTTTGGAATAACAAAAACGGTCATAAACTTTTTAAAAAAGTTTAATATATTTCACGCTGATATAAATATTGCACAGTAAAATAGTTGAACTAAAAAGATAAATGATTTTTCTTATTTAGAATTATTTAAACAAGGAATTCCGTTTTTACGATATCGCTTTTATTAAATTGTTAGGTGGAAGTACATAATATTTTCACCATACTCCCCATTTTAAGTAAGTTTCTAAATAATAATTTATTATTTCAGCACATAACTTAAATTACATGTAAAATTCATTTTTTATATACATACTTTCATTTTTATTTTAAAATACGTTCTAAAATAATAAATAAAAATAAAAAAGGCGCGTTTTTTTAAATTTTTTTTTTTTTTAATTTAATCTCAAACATTTTAACACTTACTCTGCTATGGAGTAAAACCCTTTCTTTTTATTGCATTAATCCACAGGTAAATTATTTCCTTTTTGGGGGGAAATGAAAACACGGTAACTTTTTGTCCATTTTTGTAGCTACCTCGGCATTTTGGAACTATACATCTCGACGGCATAAATAATTACGGTAGACGTTTCAATATCCCAATCGGGTAATCAATGAATGACCTACTGCTATACTTTTTTTTTTTTCTTCAGAAAAGGGAAGATGTTGCGTGAGGAACTAATTAGGGTTTACACCGACTTGAGCGGTGTTTCTGTAGTTGGCCCTGAATAAAAGTAAGGATCCCACACGTGTTTCGGTTACAGCATGCTTCTTCCTCCTATAAAGACCCTCTTAAAAGCACACATAATTATTTAAAAAAAAAAAAAAAAAATCGCAGGTTTGTATTACTGTACACATAGATTCGGGTAAATTTATACAAATACCGTGACAGCGAATTAGTAGAAAAAAATGTACCCTAACCCAGTTTTCAGATTCGTGTTCAGCACACCGAAACGTAACAGAATACTACGTAAAAGATTTTACTAATTCGCTGTCACGGTGTTTGTATAATAATACCGATATATTTTTTGTGTTTTTATTCAATGTAACATATTTATTCAGCTCGAAAAACATACAGTGTTTACCGATGTATTCGAAAATTCAAGATGGCGTCCCACACCCTCTTTAACACCGTAAGTATGGAAAAAGGTGTTATAAATAAAAAAACTATACAAAATACTATTAAAAACCCGCCGAATATATGTCAACCTATGTCACGGTAACATATATTGAGCGAGTTTTTAACAGTATTTTATCCGGTTTTTTATTTATAACATCTTTTCCCACACTTACCGTGTTAAAGAGAGAATAAGACGCCATCTTGAATTTTCCAATACATCGGTAAACACTGTATGGTTTTCGAGCTGAATAAACATGTTACATTGAATAAAAACACGAAAAATATATCCAGTTTGGTAGAAAAGTAACTTATCTTGCCTTTGATAACATTTATTTGTTATATATTTGTTTTTTGACAACTTTTTCGAATCTATGTGTACAGTAATACAAACCCAAAAATCGCATAGTAAAAAGTAAACGAGAAGCGAAAGCGCATGTTTATTTTTTACTGAAAATGTGACGAAACGCATATGGTTTTTAAAAGGGGAAAACGATCCAAACATACGAAGCACAAATCATAACTTCCTTATTTTTAGTCAGATTTAAAATAATTTTTCTTAGATCATCAAGCTGTTATGCCATTATTGAGTTATTCAAGCAATTTCATTTTTTCATATGTATTGGTATTTAAAGCGTTTATCAAGTTTGAAACGCAACAAAAACAAAGATGGCGACATGAGCGTGTCACATTTAAAGTCCCGAAAATCGCTTTTAAAAGTCAATAAATATTTCTTTCAATGAAAAAAAAAAAAAAAAAAAAAAAATTGTTTTGGCTTTCATAGATTTCCACTTTTAATAAATAAACAAACTTTTTTAAAAAATATAAATACATCTTACTTTACTGTGTTTCGTCGGCACGAAGTTCTCTCTTTTAATTGCACGAATCCAAATGGATAATAATTCGTTAGCCTTAGGAAAAGAAAATGAAGATACTTTTGGACCAAGTCGGTAATTCCCTCTGCAATTCGGTACAACGCAACGGTTAGGCATATTTGAAAATTAAAAAGAGAAAAGAAAACAGTCCTTTGTCTCATCCCGGTAGTGTCTTTCGACTTTATTTCATGACATCAGCAGATCACGTGATATTACTGCCAGTGCCTTAACTAACTTACGTTGATGACGACACACAACTCTTAAGTCAGAACGTAACGAGAAAAATAAAAATCTGACATGAGACTGTACCACAAGAGTTTCGATCGCTTATAAACAAACAAAAATAATGGTCATAAAAATGTTTTTACTCAGAATTCAACCTAATAAAAGAAAAAAAAAAAATACAGAAAAATCGTTATGATGTCACGGAGCGAAATACCAAATTGATAATGTAGTTTTTTTTAACATAATAAATCAGTTTTTTTTTTTTTTTTTTTTTTAACGATTTTTAGCGATTTTAATAGTAGATTATAGTCATTACAAGATTGATTTCGACCTCGGTAGTTTGAATTGAGTTGTCTCCTCTGCGGACCAAAACGTGTCTAGCTTCGTCATAAAATTTGATTTTCTTATTTAATTTTTTTTTTTTTAAACGATACATATACACTTTTGTTACCATGCTGAAATAATAACATTATTTTAAAAGCCATCTTTACATTGGGATGTTGTTTTGTAAGTATTATGTGCTTTCACCTAACAATTTAATAATAATAATAAAAAAATATCATGAAATTTGATTTTAACCTGAAAAAACTATGTTAAAATAGCGCGGTAACAAAAGTGCATAAACACCAAAAAACTATTTGATCAATTTATATGCTTTTTGGAATATGATATGTTCGTTACGTCAAAGATTTTTCTGTATTTTCATTTTTTAATTAGCTTGAATTCTGGACTTGTACTAATAAAAATATACAGTTCGGTTGAACAGTGTGAGTTATTAGCTGTGGCTCCGTTTAATTTCCGATTTTTGACACTTCACGTGACCGTGTAAAGTTAGAGGGTTTTCCTCGGTTTCACTTCAACACTTTTTTACAGGTAGGCGATTTTCGCCGATTACACATTGACACCTTGAAAAACTTGGCGGAAAGAAAAATAAAAGCTAAACATTTTAGAATTTAAGGTAGTAGTTCAATTCCACAAATAAGTTTAACGTAAAATAATGGGTATATGTTATGAATTAAAAACATAATCCAATAATTTAGTTTGAATTAAATATAAGCTGCTCTTAAAAAAGAAAAAAAATATCAATTAACGGTACTTACTTTGCTATGTTGTTTTGGAGTAAAATTCTGTCTTTTAATTGCCTGCGTCCATTTCTCACACAGTTCTGTTTCCTTCGGAAATGAAAACACACAAACCTTTGGACCATTTTTGTAATTGCCTCTGCAATGTGGCACAATACATCCACTTGGCATCTTTTACTAGAGAAAATGGATCAAATCAAATAAGACGCGGTAAAAAAAAAAAAAAAAAAAAAAAAATGGCGAATTGGAACTACCTAATGTGACGTCAGCAAACAAAACGTTACGTTGAGTAGATTAGGCCTTATGCACTTCGATGGGTATCCGTTATCTCGCGATAGCTTAAGTATAAACAAATGGGCCTTAATTTTTAAAATTAATATTCACACGAATTCAGACTTCTTTGTAATGATAAAATATATTCCATACGCACCCGCACTTGAGTATATAGCCTAGCTATGGTACATTACAACTAGACATCGCTCTCATACGTTCCGTGTTTACATCTTATATAAAAATATAAACTTGACACAATAGGATGTGTATTCAGAATTACACTTATAAAAAACAACAACAAAAAAACAAACTTTGGTGCTTGTTAAGTTATAGTTGACAAATTGATTTTTTTAATATACCATTTTAAGCAAAAATAATATTACGTACTTAATTGTTATGTCGAAAATAGTAATATATCCAAAACTTACGAAAATTCATCGAGTAGAACAACTGCTCTTGTGTTTTTAATAATTAAAAAAAAAGTCTCGCTCTAGACAAGAGATATTCCCGCCACAAGTAATATAAAATACTAGACTACCCGTGACCCGTTGGGTCAGTATGTTATATTAGCTATGTAATTAATGTATGAGCGTGACACTTGTGACGTAATGAAAATAGTTTTTTTTTTTTGTAATATAACAGAAACGTTTCTTATGGAAGTATATTAAAATGAAAAAAGGATATATATATATATATATATATAGATTTCTATGAGTCGTTTTGTTTATAATTGTTTATTTAAAAAAAAAACAAAAAAACTTACAGCTATTGAATTATAAGTGGTTTGCCATACTTATAGGTAAATGTGCACTGAACAGATACCATAATACTAAAGTTAAATTCAAATTTTGATACATCTTTTAATTTAAACACGAAAGAAACAAAAACAATTGGGACACTGAAAGCGTACACAGTAAAACAATACGTTTTATTGTCGTGTTGATTATTTATTTGTAACACAAATTTAAAAAATATTTTCGGGGTTATTTATTTATGTTGGTAGTGTAGAAGAAAATGTATGAATGTTTTTAAGAAAGGTGTATTAAAAAATGGAGAATAAATTTAAAAAAAAAAGAAGGTGGCAAGGAAATCACCGTTGTAAATTGTTCTTATGGTTGTCAACAGGTCAAAGTTGATTTATTTGTAAGAAAATTGCGACAATATAGTTGTAATACAGAATAGTTGCAAAACATCCCCACCCTTCCCATATTAAATAATAATTTCTAAATATATTAATATCTCAGTGCTCAGGTCAAATTCTGCAAAAGTAGCGATTTGTGTTTATTTGTTTACACTGTTATGGGTTTATGTTTATGTATGCATGCGAAATCGGAAGTTATAAACCGGATATGGGGTTACAACACCCATTACAAGGTCATTTGAGTTTTATAATTACATAGATTAGCGCTTCTACACTATTGAGACGAGATTTCGTAGTTGATAAAATGGAGTTTTCAGATAAAAAACAATGATTTCAACTGATTTTTTGTCAATTCTAATAAGTTACAATGGTAGCTTCCAAATTATGCAGTCGGAATTATCTGAATATTACTGAATTATTTAAAACAAACTAACTTTCATCATGTTAGCAAGTGAAAAATTTCAGCCATCTTGTTCAAAGCGAAACGGAAAATTACCTCCCTTTTGAACTTTCCTGTGCCTTAGGATCGTTTTCATCAAATTCTAATTTTTATTTTCTTTAATAAATAATTTTCTACCTTTTGGATCTTCGTAATTTTTTGATTTAATTGTAATTTTTTATAAAATCATCTTAAAAATACGAAGAATACATAGATACCATTGTTTTTATGTGAAATTCAGTATTACGATTTCCGATATTTCGTCCCAATAGTGTAGAAGCGTTAAAAAATATTCGTATAAGAGTTATGTTCGACTGCCTACTTTATAACATCGAATAACAATGCGATTTTACCCAATTTTCCGTAAAAATTACTTTTAACTATAAATAAATTTCGGAACTCGTGATTCTTTTGACTCCCAATTTTTTGTCTGCTAAAATTTTAATTACATGATTACGGTGTAGCGTCAATAAAATAAACCATTCATTCATGTGCCGCTTGTTATGGATGAATACGATATTAAAAATCACTTATTTGGTACTTATGTTACTGGACAGGTGGGTGTATTGTAACTATTCTGTACTTTCACCTAACAATTTAATAAACAAATGATATCGTAAAACTTGAATTTAACTTCAAAATACTATTTTTTTTAAATAGCACGGTAACATGCAGTGCAACCAGTTTATTTTACATATTTCTTTACTAAAGAACCGTTTGCATACATTGATTTAAATTTAAAGTTGTGTAATTTAAAAAAAAATTTTTTTACTGTTTCGCTTGTGCTTTATTTCTTCAATTTTGAATGATTTCACAATTATGAATAGATTCACGTGTACTTTTAAAAAAGTAGTATTTCATCACAAAAATATATTGTAATACTTGAACTTTTCTTTTTACTTTTTTTTTAACCAGATTATTATCAATTAGAGACTAAGCACTTTAAATTTAAATCAATGTATTCAAATGGTCCTTTGGAAAAAAAAAATGTCAAATAAAGTTGTGCTTATGCACTTATGTTTCATGGTCTTATTTTCGTCATCTACAAGGAACTAATATGGATTTATTTACCCAAAGTTAAAAAGAGATATTGTGACAATTAAGGGGAAGTAACTTATGTTGATTTATTGTCGTTCACACATAAAAAGATAATATGGTCATCCATTATAAAAAGTGGTTCAGTAAATGACTTCTTTCTATCTATCCCTCTTTCTTTTTTTCTTCTTTTCCTCACTCTCTCTACTGTTTTTTTTTTTATGTAGTTACTTAAGGTCTGTTGGACCTTGCTAAAGGGACAAATTTAGCAGTTGCAGATGCAAGTGAACATTTTATATTTTCTTATTTTTTTAATCATTTTCTTTTACCATTTTTTTCTTAAATTATTTTATCTTCTGGATGGTCATTTCTTGCTCCTTTTTTTGTTTTTATTGTTGCAGTTATTTTAGTCCTTTGATAACTATGACCGACGGGATAACCGTCGTTGGACATAGCGGCAAATTTTCTGCATACTTTCTTTCATGAAATCAACTGCAGTCATCGTAGTATGTTACCAATTAACAAGGTGTATATTTATTATTATTACTTATTATTTACTAACATTTACTGTTACGGGTCTGTGTGTTCTTATCAATGTTCTTCCATATATGTGTGTTTGTGTGTGTGTGTGTGTGTGTGTGTGTTCTTACGTATAAACGCGTGTCCTTACGTGCAGTTCACTGTTATGTATGTGTGTGTGGGTCAGTGCTTGCTATTCTTCTAATGTCTTACAGTTTCTTCTTGCCTTGGGGAGTTTCCGAGACGTGTATGTGCAAACAATATAATATGAACGTACCTGGTTTGCCTTGACCAGCGCATGACATCTTCTTGGTCGCTGGTCTTCCAATCTTGCTGGGGAGTGGTGCTGCAGACAGATTCATGAATGGACAACAAGATGGAATTGAAACTTCAATCTTTTTTATTCAAGGCAAGCCTAACATCTCGGACCCTGGTCATCGGGAGAAAACCAAATCTCCCGTCTGCTTCCTCTGCTGCCTAGACCAAACTCTCCCTCACGTTTCCATGTTGTCGTCAACCGGAAGAGCCTACGACCACAATTCTGTGTCACCCCTTACTTTCTGGTATATTCTAATCTAGGTCCTTCAAGATGACTTGGGTTTGACACCTGTCAAACCCAACCTTTTCTGACCCTGGCTAACTCGCTGATGGGAACCCAAATATATGTTTATATATCTATTTCTAAAACTACCTATATAGCAATTAAACTGGGATTCCCAATACTACGTGCATTTTTGTCAGTAAAATAAAGCTTCTTTCAAGCATCCTCAGACTTGTAATTTTTCATTACAATTGATAAGTTTTATGCGTCTATTTTATGCGCAACCTTTTAAGTAGTATCTTTAAGTTAATTCAATTTTTACTATAAATTTGTTTATTGAATTGTTAGGTGAAAGTACAGAATAGTTACAAAACGCCCTCCCCTTCCCATGTTAAGAATGAGTTTCTAAATAATAACATTAAGAAACATGAGTTTCTAAATAATCCCATTAAGAACTTATGTAGTGGACGTCTCCGTCAGTGTAGTCTGCTATTATTCTTGAGAAATTTTAATCATGTGATTACAGTGTAAGACAAGAAAAATTAACACATCGCACAAGGACTACTTGTTATGGAGTTGAGTGAACTAAATTTCAATTGCAATTATTTCTGTTGTTGTAACTGTATGGGTTTATTTACTTACTTTACACACGCAACCAAATTTATTTACTTGAGAGTTTATTTACTTATAAAACTCCACAAGTGTTAAAAAAATCATAATTACATGTTGAATTATTCAGAATTGAAAAAATAATGGTGCAACTGAATTTCTTGTTTATTTCGTTTCATTTCCGGTTAAATGGTCCTCCTTGTAAGATGTGTTAATTTTTCTCGTCTGACACTATAATCACGTGATTAAAAATTTCTTAAGATTAATAGCAGACTACATTGATGGAGATGTCTACTTCATGAGTTCCGTTAACTTAGAACAACAAAGAGTTAATTTTCTGCTGTGACACCATTGACCGAGTACCACGTGACCTAACTTTTCCCAAACTGAAAACAAGGCTTGAATTTCAGACTCCATTGCGCTAGTTGCACCCATTTGTGATGTATTTGCATAAAAAAAAATCGGCAAAGTCATTAAATTGTGGCGTGACTTTATTGTGAGGAAACATAATTTTTTAGTTTTTATTTATTGCGAACTATTATCCTCATCTTTTCTTAGTTTTTTCACAACGTTTCGGCCAACTATTCCCCTGGCCTTCATCAGGTGGTAACCACGACGGATAGGAACTTTGAATCTCCTGATTGCATTTACTGCAATTACTGCCTTCCATAGTTGTCTTCTCACCACGTTTTGGCCAAGTAAGCCTCTGGCCGGCTTTGGGTACGATTGAAGCTGCTATCTTCAGACAATTCTCACCTGGAACCGTAGAGATTCAATGTCTATCAACTGTATCATGGGCCCCGAAGGGCGATCAAGGTTAAATTTTTCAGTCTTATAAATTCATGTTTTATTTATCTGATCTTCCATGGCTGGGTCCGAGGCGACAACAACTATGGAAGGCAGTAATTGCAGTGAATGCAGTCAGGAGATTCAGAGTTCCTATCCATCGCGGTTACTACCTGACGAAGGGCAGAGGAATAGTTGTTCAAAACGTCGTGAAACAACTAAGAAAAGATGAGGATAATAGTCCGCAATAAATAAAAATGAATAAATAATACTCATGTCAATAATGAATTCCAAGTAAATAATATATAATTTTTTTAGCATTATATTTCTCAGTTTTAATATCACTTTTAATCAGTTTTTAATTTCAGATTAAAATCATTTTTCTAATTAAAAATAACCAATGAGCCACACTCTTTTTCCTTAAACTAGATCATACTGTATTTTCCTCAGTCCTTTATTGCATAAATCAAGTTGACAGACTTTTATTAGAATTTGGTGGCCCTTAAAAGGGCCGTTTTTAGTAACTCTCTGGGGGGATGAAATTTATTGGGATGTCACAACCATCATCTACGGAAATTCATGTCGTCATAGTTATAGTTAATTTTCAAAAAAGGAGATAACAATTTTTTGTAACCGTAACAAGCTACCGTATCTTGAAAAAATCTCACGTAAAACCACACTTGCAGATATAATTAATACATATAATTTTCACACCGTTTTTAAAAAAATTTGTTTTTTTTTGGTATCGATTCTTCCAAACATTCTTTATGTACTGGTACATGGAAAGTTTACGCATTCTAAAATTAAATCTTCAATTTATTTTTAAAGATTTAAAGGTATGCATATTTTAGTGTTTTCATAAAAACAATATTTTTTTTATCCTCATCTGAAAGATAATAATTATTGATATCATATTCGATGAATCTCAGTCTTTAAAACGCAAAAGATAAAAAACATTCAAATTTCGGATTTCAATCTTCGATATCAAAGGCACACTGAAATTTTTTTTTTTTTTTTTTCGTTTTTCTACACTCATTCACCCTCCAACCACAAAATGAGTGTGTGCTTAATAGATTGCTTGGACTTTAAGGGGTCGGACAAGGAACAAATGAGGAAGGGAGTGCGGTATGAAGTCTCCAAAAATATATTTATACAATGAATATGAAAAAAAAGTTACACCCATATAAATTGCATTTTTTACTTATTAATCGGTGAAAATTTTATATTGATTAGATAATTACCTGATTTTTGGTAGATTTTTAAAGACAGGCTCTGTTACGAAAATCAAAAACATAAATTTGGCAGTCACTATATCTATCTATCTATCTATCTATATATTTATAAAAGTGAACGTGTCTGTGTATCTGTGTGTCTGTCTGTGTACATTTCCCTATGCAATAACTCTGTCAATTTTTAATCTATAAACTCGAAATTTGATATACAGGGTACTGAGATTTGGGAAAATCTTTGTGATCGGTTTTCGGCCAGAAATTTAGCTGTTAAGGGGTCAAAGTTCAACGATTTGACCTTTGAGAACTCTACCAAACTCCTTTGACAATTTTGGGTCTAAACACTTGAAATTTTAGATATAGGTTACTTGGACATGGATCTAACTTAATAACTTAATTTGAGCCCAAAACAATAAATGTTAAGGGGTCATAATAGGGGTCAAAGTTTAAAAAAATTTGACCTCTGCGGTCTCTACCAAATTACTCAGACAATTTCTGGTATAAACATTTGAAATTTTACATAAAGGTATTCAGAGATAGGGCAAGCTTTTTCATCAGTTTGGGTCGAAATTTTTTAGTTACCAATATATAAATGTATGTATGTATGTATGTATGTATGTATGTTTGCATGTCTGCCTAAAACTTTCAACAGAGGTGACGGATTTTACCAAGATCAGTATCGTTTTAAATTTCAAGCTTTCATATGACAAATATCGAAAAATTGGCTAAAAACATTAATTTCTTCACCCTCAATTGGGAACTGTTCTACAAGGCCGCTTTTTTCACCGATATTTTCAAAAGTCATCCTCTCTTTTCGATTGTCTAGCTTTTATTTAACCCTACGTCACTTCTGGTTTGGCAGTGGTCGTAACAGCAAAGACGTCATGTTTTTCTCCCATTCTTTTCCTCCTTCGCAGTACAGGTTC
Source organism: Euprymna scolopes (assembly GCF_053919585.1). Taxonomy (NCBI): domain Eukaryota; kingdom Metazoa; phylum Mollusca; class Cephalopoda; order Sepiida; family Sepiolidae; genus Euprymna; species Euprymna scolopes. The sequence goes on along the minus strand of NC_136509.1, from coordinate 13,149,074 downwards.
GAGCCTGCCTTCCTACTACCACTTTTTTTTTATTTGTTTTGCTCAACACACACCTCCAAACACCCGGGCAACACTGGGCACCCATGCTAGTACATCCATAAAAGTGAAATTGTCTCTGTGTGTACATTTCCCTACCAAACTACTTTGTCAATTTTCAATCTACAGACTCGAGACTTGACATAAGGGGTATTGAGATTTGGGAAAACCTTTTTAATTGGTTTTCGGACAGAAATTTGGGTGTCAAGGGGTCAAAGTTCAAAAGATTTGACATTTGAAAACTATACCAAACTCCTCCGCCAATTTTGGGTGTAAACACTTGAAATTTTAGATGTAGGTTACTTGGACATGGATAAAACTTTTTAATTTGATTTGAGCCCAAAACAATAAATGTTAAGGGGTCAAAATTGGGGTCAAAGTATAAAAAAAATTTGACCCCTTTGGTCTCTACCACGTTACTCAGCCAATTTTTGGTCTAAACATTTGAAATTTTATATGAAGTGTATTCAGACATAGGGCAAACTTTTTAATCTGTTTTTGGCCGAAAATTTGGCTGCAAAGATGTTAAAGTTAAAAAGATTGGACCTTTGTAATCTCTAACATACTATTCAGCCAATTTTGGGTCTAAATATTTGAAATTTTACATAAAGGGTAGTCAGACATGCAGCAAGCTTTTTAATCAGTTTTTGGGGGAAAATTTGGCTATCAAGAGGTCAAAGTTGAAAGAGTTGACCTTTGCAGACTCTACCAAACTCCTCCGCCAATTTTGGGTTTAAACACTTGAAATTTTAGATGTAGGTTACCTGAACATTAGTCAAACTTTTTAATAAAATTTTATAAAGTGTTTAAATAATTAAAAAATTTATATATATATATATATATATATATATATATATATATATATTTTGTTTTAAATTATTTAAACATTTTATAAAATTTTTATGGACCTAAATTTATTTCATTTAGCTTTCGTAACATGGAATATAGGAGAGGTAGAACACCTAAAAATTATATTTCCCCTCATATATTTAACAAAACTTACTTTTAATATGTAAGTTAAATTAAAAATGAATAAGTATTGAAAATTTTATGATAATCTGACCATTAGTTGATTTTTTCTAGATTTTTTAAAAGTGTATATTTACGACTTCAAAATGATCACTACATAGGAATGCTGTTTTTAGGCATCGATAATGTAAACATGATTTTAGTCTTGCATTTTCATTATTTGTGTATGCTGTAAAAAACATTGAAAAAAATATTAGCAGTTTATTTGATGCTTCTTTTAAATGGTATAGCAGTTAGGATGATAAAATTAAATTAAATTGCAGTTACATTGTGTTACGTATAGGGAGGGGGTAAATCTGTGGTGCGCGTTGGAGGTACCTTTTTTTTTTTAAACTCCGGTTCACCCTCTAACAAGGCATATTGTCACTTAAATGTAAGGAGCTACTATTTGGGACCATGCCTAGGAAAGATTTACAAGATGTTGGTTTACATTACATTTAAATTTCTTCATATCAGTACAGTCAAGGAATGTTAATGAAAATTAAATCATACGGTATAACTGGACATATACTAAATATAATTAGATCTTTCTTAGACAAAAGGAGCATCCAGGTTGTCATTGATGGACATACATTCAAGCAGCATAACATTAATGTGGGAGTGCCTCAGGGGTCGATCCTAGGACCTAGGACCAATATTATTCCTGGTATTCATAAACGACCTTCCTGATAATATTGTGCTCGAGATGGGTATATTTGCTGATGATACAACACTCTATAACATGCGCGAGGGAAGAACAGATGTGTACATAAATCTAAGACAATGGCAGAATCGTTAGAAAATGACTTCCAGACATGGCATGGGGGTCGTAAATGGATGGTAACATTTAATGCTAGCAAAACTAAGCTGCTCTCCTTTAACAATTACAAGACACCTCTCCAACCACCTATCTTTATGACAAATAACACCTTACTTGAGAATTCTTCCTTCAAACTCCTCAGCTTATCATTCACAGGCAATACGAACTGGAATAAATACACTGAGGACATTGCAAAGAAGGTGAGTTCCCTCTATCGAACTAGAAGACTATTCACACTTGAAAGTATCCTGTACCTCTACAAGGCCACCATTCGCCCATGCATGCAGTATTGTTGCCACATCTGGGCTGGTGCATCTACCACTAGCTCCTCTCTCTTGGATAGGGTCCAAAAAAAGAGCTTTCAATCTAATATGTCCCACTTTGTCAACTAAGCTCCAACCTCTGTCCCATCACCGCAATATTGCATCTCTGTGCCTGTTTTACAAATATTTTAATGGAATGTGCTTTGATGAACTCTTTGAAATCACCTTCCTACTATCTGCTTCCCTGACCGGAAGTATATACAATGTATATACTTCCAGTCAGTAATATTATGTATATTATACATAACACCTATTTTTAAGTTAAAAAAAGTTATAAAATAGCAAATTTCTCAATAACTTGAGCTAATGAGAAAAAAAATTAATATGATTTTCGGAATTAGTCTAAATTAGCTTAGAAACCTTGGGCACCAAAAAATGTGTTGGCGACGCTCGGCGGTTGACGTCATGTTCCGAGCAAAGCCGAGCAGCAGCTAGTGGTTCAAATTCAGCACAACAAACGCCTAAAAAAAAAAAAAAAAAATTTTAATGGGTATACAGAAAGTTTGTTTTCTCGCAAAATCACGCTACGATTTAATTTGCCATTTTTTTTTTTTTTAATAGAATAAAGATCATTAAAATGAAAGATCAAAAACCAGCAGCAGTTGTTAAAATAAGAAACGAAAATGATGGACTTGTTGTTTTGCTTGAGTTTCTAAACGACATAGCTTAGATTTGCAAGCAGTATTTTCGTATCGACAAAACTTTGATTTTAAACATTAGAACATTTGTTTTATTCATTAAAAAGTTTTATACATAAATATTTTAATATATATATATATATATATATATATATATATATATATATATATATATATATATATAATAAAAATATGAAAACAGAGTAACGCTACTGTGCTGTACTTTTTACGAAACTCTTTATTGATAAGTTAGTTTATATATATTATTTTTTTTGGACACCGAAGGAGTGTCATCATGTTTATGGTTCCTTCAGAATTGACAAGACGTTAAATACTTCATTTTTCTTACGTTTTTTTCTCGACTGTCACCAAGTTTTATACTTACTCTGAGTCTGTATTTTCATTGATTTACTGGAATTTTGAGAGCGTATTACTCCCTCTGAAAACGGTGAAGAATAAACCAACTTTTTACATAGCCGACAAGTGTCTTCAAGCAAGGTAAAGAAAAGGCGAAAATAAGTTTTGCCTTAAAACACACCCACCCTTATTTATTTCTGCATATTTCTTAAACATGTCTTCAATTTTATGTGTGCTGGATTTGTTTTGTTAAAAAAATTATTCATGATTTTTGTCAAAGCTTAAATTAAGGCTGCCGAAACCATGTGACATTTAAAAATTTACGCACTTCATTTTTAAAGCTCGGAGCTCGTGCCGTTTACCGTACTACTTTTTTAGCTGGGCTTTTCGGCGGACCTGAAGAATCTTGCCCCTCTTTCTATTTTTTTTCTTTTTTTTTTCAGCGGATTATTATCAAATAGACACTAGTCTACCAGATTATATATAAAAAAGGAAAAAAAAAAATCGAAAAAATACTGTAAGAGACACCCAATATAAGCATATATTGGGTGGGTTGGGTCTCTAACAGTATTGTATCATTTTTTAGTTTTAACTCATTTTCCAAACTTCACATATTTAGGGGTCAGCTCGCCTCCAATTTTTTTCTTATTCGCACCTATCGATAAACACTATGATTTTCGAAAGGATTAAACGTTTTAAAATGAGTAAAACCAAACCACTAAAATCTTTCACATATAGGTAGAAGACTAAGAGTAACTTATCTTGCCTTTGATAACATTTATTTGTTATATATTTGTTTTTTGACAACTTTTTTGTACTTCTGTGGATTGTAAAACAAGCCTAAAAGAGGGTTGTTTTGAAATCAACAAACGTACGAAAATGGTGTTATATATAGGTTCTTCTGTAGCAGATGTCTCCCTGATTTCTACTTTCACTTTGCTCGCTTACATACCCCTATTCCGACGGAATTCGTATCAGCGAGCCGACATCAGTGGAGTGCTGGAGTGGACTTGATTTTTTTTTCTTTTCTACCAAAACGCCGAACGGTCATTAAAAATCATTTAAAAAAACAAAAATTAATTTTAATATTTGAAACTGACAGAAATTATTGCACAGTAAAAATAATTGAATTAAAATAAAAATTTATTTCGAATTATTTAATCAAGTAAAAATTTCATTTTTTTTTTTTTTTTTTTTTACTTGGTTACTAAATTCGGTGCTGGTGCTGGTGCACTTACTGATCCGCACTATTTTTTAAATCGTATTTCCAAGTTTAATTAAAGTTTTATGATTGTTACGACCCGGAATGTCTAGGGGTAAAAGTCGTAACACAAAATATAAACAATTTATTTAAAAGAAATTAGTTTTCCCGGGTTTTTAGATACGGGAGGGATATATCCATTTTCTCGAAAGACATTTATAAACACAAGACAGGAAAAACACATCCAAGTAACAATACCGAGGCCAATGGAAAAATTAACACAATTTTATTTACATATATAAAAAATATTGTAACGAAAGTAAAAGAGAATGTGTAACTGGATGAACAAACAAACTTGAAATAGATTCGAGAGAGAATTTCCGCGCAAAAGAAATAAACAGTTCACACCCTGTCGTCTGCTTTTAACTCCAAAATGGAAGGATATCCTTTTTGTGTTTTTGTTTTTGTAGTTGTTTTCATATATGAGAGAGAGATATAGAGAGAGAAAAATAAACAATCGACTCACTCAGCGCCGGGTTTTAAATATTTCTATCGCATTCCTTTCTTTTGAAACAATTTCATTCCTTCGTCCATTGGATACATCGTCATTCCTCATTATCGCCTTTTTTTGTTTTCTCTGTCGTTAAAATATATTGTTCATTTCTTCGCCGTCGTCAGCACCACAAACGCCGTCACCATCGCCAACAATATCGCTTCCCTGACCCTCCTCCTCGGCTGCTATATCGTAACTGTCTCGCCACCCTGTGCCACTCCTTTCCCTCTCTCTAATGGTATACCTTTCTCTCTCTCTCTTTGGCGCCCCCTCTCTCACTGTATGTACCTGCATCTCTCTCTCAATAACACGCGAGGCGGATGCCTGCAGCTTTTCCTCTCTCTAGTTTCATATCTTCTCTCTCCCCCTCTCTCTTTCTTTACAATTTATAGGCGTCCCCTTGCTGTATTTTCGTATGTTCTCTCTCTCTTTTTCTTTTTCCGGATGTTTACAAATTCACTGAGAGCAGACGACAATATAAAGCGCGATAAAACAGAATTTTCTCTCGACTTTTTTTTTTTTTTATAATATTAAAAGTAATTATTGTCTCAAATTATATATATTTTTTTATTCACATATTTGTAACAATGATATGTTTTTTTTTTTATTCAATTGTAAGGTTAAAGTACAGAATAGGTACAAAACACCCTCCCCTTCCCAGCTTAAGAATGGCTTTTTAAATAATAACGTTATTATTTCAGTACGGATCAATAAGTGCATTATTACCCCAAATTTAAAAAAGTTATTCTAACAATTTAATAAACAAAAATATCGTAAAAACTGAATGTAACTTAGAACACAGTATGAAAAAAAAAATAGCTTTTAAAACTTTAATCAAGTAAAAAATGGCGTTTTTACTTGATTAAATAATTCAAAATAAGAAAAATGATTTTTGTTTTAATTTTATTTTTATTATGCAATAATTTCTATCAGTTTGAATTTGGTAAACATGAAAAAAATAAAAACATTTTTAATGACTTTGTTATTGGAAACAAACAAGTGAAGCTGCACAGTAAAATGAGGCATAAAAAAAAAAGATTAAGTTCAGCATTTCCCATCCCCCATTTATCCTCAAAAGACCCCAGGGGACGTCAAATCCTGGGAGACATCTGCTACAGGAGACTCAATAAATGTTATTAAAAGCAAGATAAGTTACTCTTCTACCAATCTGAAGAAGTATTTAATTGTTTTACTCACTTTAAAACGTTTATTCTGTTCAAAAAACATAGTGGCGAGCATTAGGTGAGAACAAGAAAAATGGCCGCGAGTTGACACCTAAATATTTGAAGTCTTGAAACTAACTTAAAAATATCTAATTATACAAAATACTGTTAAAAACCCACCCAATATATTGCACGGTAACAAATACATAAATAAATGGTACGAAAGGCAAGATAAATTAGGGTAAATTGGGACATTTTTTTTTCACTGACTCTTCATAAAAGTTAAAAAGAAAAAAAATTTCAAATTATCATGGAAAAAAGTATAGTTGTTTTCATTAGAGAAAAATACATATTTTGCTGAATATTTTTAAAACTTAGGTTAGCTTGTCTGTCCTTGTTTACGGTGCCTACAACTGGGACACTCATCAAAAGATTAAAAAGAAAGCTAGACAGTATGTATACCCATGTGCTATAAACAGTGGTAAATATATCTTGACAAGATCATCTCATGAAGCAGCAACTTTATGGCAACCTACCTGCCATATCTACTCTCATCAAGGAGCAATGTCTACAATTTGCCAGTCACTGCCAGAGGAGCAAGCAAGGGCTAGTAAGAAATGTATTGTTGTGAACTCCACGGCAGAGGCATAGGCGCACGAGCATAGCATGACCTAGATCTACGTACATCCAGTAAATTGCACATGATGCCAACTTATCCTGGAGATCTGAGGCAGCTGATGGAAGACAGGGAAATCTGGAGTCACATTGGAGCCTGACCAAATAGATAGGTTAGCTTTCCAAAAATTTCAGTCACCTCTGGGCATTAATCACTGGGGATACTGTGTGCAATACTCAAACAGCCATTCCTCATTTTGGAGGTTTTTAAGTAAACTGTTGATGCTAGTGCACTGTATATGATACCAGGAATCCTAGATGTCACACTTAACCTAGTTAATGTTATCCCCTCTACAAGCTCTGCAAAATTCTTCAGTGTCCGTATCTTCAAATGTTGATAGTAGGGTTCTTGATCGTGGTAGTGATGGTGTCCTCTGTCCTGGTGTATTTTTATCCCTGCCTTTCTCCTTTCTTTTCCCTCTGCAGCATCCTCTGAATGCTGTAGCAACCTCCTCAGCAGCAAATATCACCATAAATTTGTCGATACTTTTCTCTGCTGTGAGATTCTCGTCATATTCTAGCTGATTTCCTTCTTGCTGCAGATTGAAATTGGGGAGTCACTTGTTTGGAGAAGTTTTTCAATGAGTCAGATGAAGATGAAGTTGGTAAAAAAAGAACCCAAAAAAACAGACATGTCTGAAGATAAATGTCCTGAAGAGGGGCTGAAGATGATGATCCTGAAGTGCAAACACTGTAGAACCTTGTGTGAAGGAAGATGAAGAGGGCACTGTTTTGACACAAGGCGGATTTTTTGGAGTGGATTGAAAGGACAGGTGCCTGTCCAACTGAATCCTGCTTTGACAATTTCTAGCTTGAAAGATTTCTCTCCATTGGCCATTAGCATCATAGGAAAGCCCTTCTTTTCATTGGTCCTATGTGGATTCAGGAAAACTTGATGAGGAAGAGCCATTTCGGAAATGAATCCCTCAACGTCATCCTTTATCAGCTGGATGCGCTCGGCAAGCTCATTTTCATGAATGGTGTCAATGCTGTTTGCTTCCCAACATGTTCATTGCTGTGGATTTCTTCAGATGATATTTTGAACAATGACATTTTGTTGATTTTAAAAATACTTGGTTTCTTGATTGATATGTGTTTATCTTTTTATGGCGGCCTCATATTATCTGAATGGTTCAGATTCTTACCTTCCTCCCTCAAATATATTTTATTGCAGCATTAAACACCTGTGTACTCGAGCATTATTATTTGTAAATGTTGACTTATCATAAATAACTTCCTAAATAAAAAATAAAAAAATAAATCAAACAATATAATCATGTTTCTCATTATTTACCTCATTATAAAAGATTTTCAATTCTTTTTTTCTTCAGAAAAATACAAAGATGGCACATTTTTTTTTTTTTTTTCAACGATCAAGATATTTTCAGAACAAAATAAATTAAATACTATTAAATGTATTATGCTTAAATGAGTATCAATAAAAAAACAGCATACTAAAAGCATATAAAAACATAACGAGTTGAATTTTTCAGCAGTTAAAAATGTGTGGAAATCATGATTACATTGATAGGTTGTGGATGAAGACCATCTTGACACTATAAAGCTATGAAAAATGTAAACCTGAATTAAATCAAGAGTGAAAAAAAAAAAAAATGACACTTAACTCTGATATATCAGTGCTTCAGAAACACTGGAACAGTTTGCAAACTTAGTGATTTTTAACCTAGAAACAGTTTTGTGCAGCCTGCAATTTTTTTTTTTTTTTTTTTATCCTTGGCCCCTAAACTCAACAAAGATTAGACCATTCTTGTAATGACCTGATCCCTGTTGATTGCAGTGTGTAATGTTAGTTCTGTGCAGTTCTAGGAGGTCCACCCTCCCAGGTTTTACCTTCTCTCTTTGAGAACAGTTTAGTTTATTGCTAATAGCTTGAAGTGCACTGCTGGGGAATGCCAACAGGGCTGCACAGACATCTTTTGCAATGTCAGAGGGCTCTGGAGCACTGACTTTTTCAATCGCACTTTCCAACCCTAGTGTTACAGTTTTTGCAATGAGAGGGAACTGAATATCCAATTTAAAAAAAAATGGTTGCAAACCTGGAAGGAAAAACAACTTTCCAATCTTGGCACAAAATGACTACGTTTTGTTGGCGTAGTAGTAAATGTTACTCATGAGAAAGAAGGCTTTTGATTGTGAAGTGATTAAACAAGCTTGCTGCTTCTTGCTCCACAAGAGTCATAGTAATGCTATAGTGAGATTCATGAAGGATTCCTATTGCTGGTGCCTTATGCCCCGGGCTACCCTACTCTTCTACCTACTTGGATAAGATTTTTGTGTTTAACTTATTTTAAAGCATTTATATACTTCAAAACACAACTCGTGTTGAGTGGTCAAGTTATGTCTGACATAGGATCATCATCTAGGGACTCTTGATAATTGCTCAAAAATCGTAAATGAAACAAAACACGAATAGAAATCCACCCAATAAAGGTTATGCTGATTTCTATCAATATTATTTAATTTTCGATTTTTGAGCTATTATTGACACTCCTCAGATAAACGTTTCATGTCGGCCATTTTTTTCTTTATTCTAACTTCAGCAGTCAACAGTTCTTGATTCACAGTAAACAAACGTTTTAAAATAAGTTAAAACGCAAAATTTATCCAGATAAGTAGAAAAATAACTTAATCTTGCCTTTGATAACATTTATTGGTTATATATATATATATATATATATATATATATATATATATATATTTTACCATGTTTTCGTTTTGTTGTCTGTACTACTAAATGCCTGCTTTTAATATCGAATAATTTTATAAATAGAATGAAAAACAATCATTATTTTTACATCTATATATTAATACAATAGTGTGTGTATTTTGTGTCTCACGCTTGTTTTTTTTGTTTTTTTCTTCCAAGAGATTTATTTAATTATGACCTTCCATTTCTTGTAATAAATGATTTTATCAATAATTCTTAAGTTTTGGTTTCGATTATAGCTAAAGGAACATTAGGAACTCCATTTTTATATATATATATATATATATTTTTTTTTCCATAAGTTTTGGTTTCGGTTTTGATTCAAGCTGATGCACCCAAGTCATATGGATATATTTTATTTTTGAAATTACAACTTTATAATATATAAGAATGGATAGAAAATTGACTATAATAATATATATGAAATTTGCATAAATTAAAATACATGTAAGTGTATTGCATGACCAGGATAAGCCAGGCGTCCCTGGCTAGCTTAGATAAATATTTTTGCAGTTTTAACAAGAGATACAATAACATCAGGGCGTCTCCATTTATGCTGAACATCCACAGAATGCCAACACCAATATATTACATATGAAAGAATCTGTTGTGAAATTTCCACAGGTCTCACTAGTTTAGTTATAATTGTATAACAATTTTGTTCAATTAGTAATTTAATAATGAGAAAGTCATCATCCAATTTTATTTATATAAAAATTTAAAATGTTTTTGTTTTGAATGTTAGAAATATAATTGGTTCTGTAATTTTTTTCTTCTTTATTTCATAGCCTATTTACTTTTATTTTTAAGAAAGACAGTACTTAAGTGTTTCATCTTTTTTTATTTTTGGTCCCTCTGACAAAGGAGGGATTGAACCTAGTAATTTATTCCCATTCGTTCTATCGCACAGTTCTCAATAACACCTTGGATTTTTTTTTTAAATTTTCACAAACATAAGTCATGGAGAAAGTAAATTTTTGCCAAGAACAGATTCATTGGGATAACTCCGGTTGCCCCCAAATCCTTCATCTGTTCGTTTTATTTTTGCACCGTTTTTTAATAACCACGCTTTGGATTTTTTTCTTCTTAATTTTGCATAAACATTAGTCATGAAGAAAGTAAATTTTTGCCAGAACGGATTTTCCATGATAACTCTGGTTGCTTTACTAGAGGGCATTATAAAGGTAAAATTGTTCCTAAATCCTTCATCTGTTTGTTTGCACTTTTTTTAATAACCACGCCTTGGATTTTTAAAAAAATTTTGCACAAACATTAGTCATAGCAGAAGTAAATTTTTGTAAGAATGGATTTTCCAGGAAAACTCTGGTTGTTCCTTTAGGGATCATTATAGGAGTAAAATTTCCCCCAAAATTGTTCATTCGTTCGCACTTTTCTCAATAACTATGCCTAGGATTTAAAAATTTTTTTGCACAAACATTAGTCATGGTGAAAGTAAATTTTTCTCTCATGGAGGGGGATCTTGCATGCTCGGCTTTTTCATAAAGTGAATGGGGTTCACTTAAATAAAATCGTTTAGTGTCGTACTAAAATCCTCTTTACTCGCCTCTCCTCTCCTCTGGAGTAAAGAATCCAGCTCCCCACTAGTTGTGCACTGGAAGCAAAATTCAGAGTAGGAGGACAAAGCAAATAGAGCATGTCATGATTTTAACGAAAAATATTAACTTCAAGTTTAACCAAATGGTCAAGTATCCACATTACATTTCGTAAATAATTTTAATAATGCTCATATCGCCTCCATGACTGCACGTATTGGCTTAATAAAATTTGGTTATGACTTTTTTGTTTCATTTTACTTCAAAATTCTCTGAAATCATGAGATCTCCTTCCTGAGACTAACACTTGATCTCTATATGAGATGCATAGATATTCGAATGTTCCATTAACATCCTCATTTATCTTATAAACACTGAGTTAGTAAAGAGGTTGGGAGCATAATTTTCCTCTCCCCAATTGACCATTTATTTCTTGCGGGCTGTAAAATAAGTTGTGGATGAACGTTGCATGTTAACCATCATGTCTAGAGTCGCCAAAATGTAGAAATTAAGTCGAGAAAGTCTCATTCTAACATTTAATAACAACTTTATTAATTATCTTTATTAGTAAGAATAAGGAAATGAGACGTGAAAAGTGTTTCTGTGTGGAGACGTAGATTAAAGATTTGACAGGCCTGTTGGAAGAGAAAAATGTTCATGTGTGCGTCTTCAGTAGTAGTGGAAACGTGGATCGCGAATGATTAGAGAGAGTTCTGTAGCATGAGAAAGCGATTTCATGTGTGTGTACAGCATGGAAGTCCGTATGCGGAGGTAGCCATGTTGGCTTGCTTGTATTCATGTCTTAGTCGAATGGTCCTGGATATGACCTTAAACTATATCCAGTTGTGAGGCCCCAGCTTGTGGGCTTTGGGGAGTGTGGAGCCACCCTTTAATTACCATTGCTCCCAGGTCCACTCTGACCCGGAGTGGTAGTACCTGTTAGGGTCCCAACTATGGGCTAAATAGAAACCGACTTGAAAACAACAAATATATTCTATTCAAAAATTTTTCTTCAAAATCTTTGGATTCGGCATTAAATAACCTGAAAAGGGTTGATATGCCGTAAAACAACCAAACCAACATCTTAGTCGAACTCCGGGCCCAAAGGCCGGGTGAGTTCTGTTGAGTCCCAAGAAAGAAGTTGTGGAAGACATCTTTAGTCAATAATGAAGACAACGAAAGGAAGTCTCATTTTAACGTTTCATAAACAACTTTATTTGTCATCTTTGTTAGTAGTGTTAGAAGAAGAGAGAAACGTATTAGTGTGAGAGTTCATTGAAAGAGAGAGAAAAGTGTTCAATGTGTTTTAAGATAGATTTAATATCATGCCGGCTGTTTGAAAAAGAGAATGGTTCAGTGTTCGTGCGCGCACATGTTTATAGCTAGTAGTTGCTGGGCCAAAAGAGAAAGAAAGGACAAAGACCTCAGTGTGTTGACATGTTGTCATGGGTGTATGTGAGTGGTATCGTCAAGGACAGTTCTTTAGCATGGCAAAGAATGTTCGTTTGGGTACGGCACGTGTGGAAGCAAGTAGTAGTTTGAAGAGAAGCTTGTTTTGTACTCGGCACGTTGATGTGATTTGTATTGATATATGTTCTTTAGCGCAATAAAGAATGTTCGTTTGGATACCACACGTGGAAACAAATGGGAGTTTGAAAAGAATCATAGCTAGCTCGTAGTACTTACATTCAGCCTGGGAGCCAAAGCCCCCCCCTAGCGATGTTTGCTGTCAGGAAGGCCAGTGAGAAAGAGAATTAAAAGTTTGTAATTTCCCCTTTTCTATACTGGATCACATGACTGAGAGCTGGCTTGTGATTGGACAAGCCAGGGAGAAATGGATTTCAAATCTCGAAGTTGTGAGAAGTAGTCTCTGCCTGTTTGTAGCGGCTGCTACACATCTGTTTCACATGGAGTTGTTGTCAGTCCCAGATATAGGGAGAAAGAAAGAGTGTGTTGCCGGTTTAACCTTTTCTAACTTGGTTACATAACTGAGAGCTGGAACAAGCCAGTATAACTTGGTCACATAACTGAGAGCTGGAACAAGCCAGTAAGGAAGTATATTCAAAATCTCCAGCCACAAGAATTTGCTCCTGCTTATGTTTATTGCAATTTCATCTGCTACAGGTTTCTTGGTTTTATTGGATTCCAGGACAAGAATTCCCCTGGTTTGGTGGAGTTTTTTTGAGATAACCTCACTTGAAGACGTTGTAGCATTCCTCATAAAAACCTGTGTGGATTAGTCATACGGATGAGATCTTATTTTGGCCCCGAATATTATGTGATTTTGAATATTTAGTTAGGGTTTACTTATAGCGAAAAGTATCCGCATGCCATGTAGTCCTAAAAAACTCTTGTATAGAGAAACCTTAGACACTCAAAGATAGTGTTTAGTAGGCATTTAAGTTCTCTTCTTGTAATAAGTTAACAGCTGAAATATGACTACACAAAATGAAACTATTTTTTTGAAACGGATATCACATTTCTTTCTTGTTGATATTGTTGGATTTTTTTTTTTTTGTCAAGTGTTATTATTCTGGTAAATTTGTCAATAAACTTCCTAAAAAAACCATGGCGTCAAATTTCTTTGCAAAACTAATCATCCACTTAAATTTTACAATAAGTGTTATGTTTTTTGCTAAGTCCTACAAAAAAGTCCGAAAAATATTTGCAAAATTTAACTGATATTTGTTGTCAGCATACCCACCCATAAATACTATATAAAAAAAGGAGGGGTTCAGTATCCGTTGCAGAGAAGTAGATTTATTTAGCAATAAAAGTCATTTAAAAAGAAATTTAAAAACAAATGTTTGTAAAAGTGAGAAATTATTAATAAAATGTTTAGTAACTTTTTTCTTTTAATATTCATAAAGAGTAAAACTTTTTTTCAAAATAAATGTTTGTAAAAGGGACAAATAATCGTTTAGTTACTAAGGCAACGTAAGTAAATAAAAAATGTTACGTGCGCATGTGTTAGCCTTGACTGTGGGGGGGGGGACTAAGGTAGTGACAATTAAATTTTTCTGCTGGTCGATATGGAACTCAACGCCCAAGGAGTACCCAGAAAAGTATCTATAATAATTCGTCTAAGAATGTCTACAGTTAAAATATCCGTTGGAAGATGTTTCGCCGGGGACGCGAAATCCTCTATCACCATCTAGAAAACAGGGGAGGTAATGCAAGAATGAAATGTCTCGAAACATGCCAGAATGTCGGTTAATGAGTGTTAGGTTGACGATGGTGATTGGTAATGGTGGAACTTGGGTACCTTTTAATTATATAAGAGGACGGCTTGAAAAAACATCAATGTTATAGTCAGCTGGAAAGCAGCCTCACGATATTTTGTTCCACAGACGGACAGTTCTTGAAAAGAAACATTGCTGATGAAATTTTGATTCTTGATGAGCGAAATTGTTTACAGTTATAGTTAGACGAGTGTTTTGTGAATGTTTTACGGAGTGGGGGTGGGTTGGGTGGCATAGCTCAGTTGAATATCAAACAGTTGGTAGCTATTATATAGCTAAAAATTTCAATATAATCCTTAAATTTTAAAATGATTCTTAGGTGCGGCCATATAACTTCAGTGTCCTTCTTTCCTTCTTCTGACTCATTTTGGTTGCCGGCCCTTCTCTTACTCATTCATTGGAAGGAAATACCCGATGAGATTGTTTTTCTTTTAACAGTTTATTTTGGTGCTTCTTGACTCATAACAATCCTCGTTTCTAAAAAAAAAAAAAAAAAAAAAAAAAAAAGTTTACGTCCATGATCATGGCGACTTGACAACTCTTTGTAAACGAATTAAAGAAACAGCCAAACAATAATGCTAACCACATAGATGAAATAAAGAGACATTGAAAATAAAGAAAAATTCGGACATTCTGCTGTAGTGCACAAAAAAAAACAAAAAAAAAACAAAAAAACGAATAAATGTTACCAAAGGCAAAATAAATTACTCTTATATCGACCTGGATAAGTTTTTGGTGTTTTTTTAAAAACTTATTTTGAAGCGTTTATTTGCTTTAAAACACAAGTAGTGCTGAGAAATACTGTTAGAAACCCACTTAATAAATGTCACCAGGACATTTATTGGGGGGGGGGGGGTTATTTTATTTAATTTTTGATTTTGAGCAATTATCAAGACTCTCCAGATGATTGCCTCATGTCAGCCATTTTTTCTTGTTCATACTTAAGACTCGGTACTAGTTGTGTTTCAAGGTAAATAAACGCTTCAAAATAAGTTAAAACATTATCCAGGTAGGTAGAGAAATTAAATTTTGGTAACATTTATTTGTTATATATTTGTTTTTTGAACACTTTCTCGTTTTGTTGTTTATACTGGGAAATAGCTAAAAATTCTGAAACTGAATGTCTACTCTCCTACCAATACTAAAAGAGGATCTTTTACAATAGCCAACAAAACAAAAAAAGGGCTGAAAAAAAAATGTTATCAAAGGCAAGATAAGTTATTTTACTGCCTACCTTGATGAGCTTTATTTTAACATATCTTAAAGCGTTTATTGGCTTTGAAACAACAGTAGTGTCACGTCTATTGAGTTTGAATGGAAAAAAAAATGTTGATTGTGTTATAGCTATTTGGACCCTTCCACTATAATCATTCAAAAATTGAGAATCAAACAAAATACTGGCAGAACATTACATTTTTGCGTGATTGGTGAGACTTATTGAATGTTTCTAGGAGTATTTTGTTTAATTTTCGATTTTTGAACTATTATCAAGACTCCCGATAACTGTCTAATGTCAGCCATTATTTTTCTTAGTTCTAACTTAAGACATAACACTACTCTTGCTTCAAAGTGAATGTTTCAAAATAAGCTAAAACACAACATTTATCCAGGTAGGTAAAAGTGTAACTTATCTTGCCTTTGGTAACATTTTTGGCTATTGTAAAACATGACCCTTCCTACCACACACATACCCAAAGGCTTTTTTAAAATCATAAAAAAGTTATATCATTTACAACTTATGATGTAGAACATAAATCCAGCTTTTTATTGAATTTGAGGCAAAGTTGGATTTATGTTCTACACCGCTCGCATTTTCTAAGTGTTCTCAGCTGCCATCCCATAAATAAAATTGAACCATTTGCCTGCTTCCCACCTGACTACAACTTGGATGTCTTTAAGTCCAACATAAACAAATTCCTAACAAACCGTGCCCTTAAGTAAGACACTCTATCAAAACTCCCAATACTAATGATTACTACAATACTATCTGATTGTACACGCAATAACCCTTATCCCTGAGTGGTCTTCGGGCCTTGATAAGTGGTGACCCTCATGTAAAAAAAAAAACAAAACAAAAAACATAAACAAATTCCTGATAAACCGCCTCCTTAAGTAATCCATTTTATCAAATATCGATTGATACGATATTCTCCTTGATTACATGCAATAACCCTTATCCCCAAGTGGCCCCCAGGCCTTAATAAGTGGTGAGTACCATGGAAAAAAAAAAAAAAAAATGTCGAAGATGAGAAATGGCTGTCTACGGCTGGTGTGTAGTGGTGCAGAAAGAAAAAACGTGATTCAGGGGAGATGGGCATGTGGCCCAGCAGAAAGAGGCTTTTAAGATGGTGTCAAGATGGGGAGAAAGAAAAATGATAATAAACGACTTGTGTTAAAAAAGAAAGAAAAGCAGAGTTGGATTTATTTATTTTTGTTTGTTTGTTCCTTTTCGATGATGCTAGACGGTGTATATATGTGTGGGGGGGGGGATCCAAGAGAGATCTGAACTATAACGAACATGCTAGGTTACATATTCATAAATTTAAAAAAATAAAAAGTATTCTGTAATTTGATTAGCCGTACCCTTTTTTCTTCTCTGCAGCCTCTTGCTTTGCTCCTAGACTTGATGTTACTAGTCTGTCGCTCTATAAATGCTGTTATGACATGGGTTCAGTTTATTCCCGGATTTATTTTTTAAGTCATTATCAAAACTTTAAATATTTAGGTATCAATTCGCGGCCATTTTGTATGTTCTCACCTAACGCTCGACACTATATGTTTTTTTGAACTGAATAAATGCTTTAAAGTGAGTGAAACCACTAAAAGCTTTTCCACATAGCTAGAAGAGTAACTGGTCTTTGATAACATTTATTTATATTTTAAAAATTTTTTACTACTTTTTCGTACATTTGTGGATTGTGATACAAACCGGAGTGGTTTCAGCAACAAACAGGGACCCTTAATAATAAATTAAACTGGGTTGCCAATTTATAGGAAAGAGTTACCAATTGACGTCCTTAAATAAAGAAATAAAAATAAATTCAAGAAAAGACGACACTCGATAAAGAACACAGAATCGCTGAGTTTATATAAAATAACATTCCCTGATTCCTTTGTTCCAGCTCGTTTACTCGTTGGTCTAGTGGTCTTCACCGATTCTCTGTTTAAATAGCTCAATAATAAATATTCCTTTTTTAGTGGCCTCTTTCAAGGAACTGCGGACTTGTGTAACTCTTTTCCTGCGATCGATAGTCTTAGTCTTTTTATCGTCTTTCCTTCTTTTTAGCACCTTAAATCAAATGGCTTCATGCCTTGTCCAGAGTGACTTTTCTTTCAGTGTCTCTTTTTGTCTCGTCTGTTATCGTTGCTTTACAGCGTTTCTATCTAACTCGTTTATAAAAACAGTTGTTCTGCCCTGGTGGGTCTAAGTGTAAATAAAATTCTAATTTTATTATGCAGACTACGTGTTGGCAAATATTATTTCAGTTTTGAGTTGCGGACAAACATGTCTATAAAATTTTTTTTTTTTAAACTTTAAAAGCAAATAAAATATGGTGATATTTTATTTTATGGCTGCCAAGTGTTAAATGTAGAAACTAAAAATGCATAGAACCTACCGGAATACGTATCCACTTTATCATGTTTATCAGTTTATTTACTTTGGTCTGAAAGCCGTCTGCTTGCAACCCCAGTGGTTTTGATTCCATTCAAATTCCATAGTCAAAAATCATTCTTGATGGTTTGCATCCAAGTTTTATTTCACAATGTTTTGGTCAATGTAACCTCTAGGTATATCTTGTCGAATTTGGAATTTGCACAGAAGCTTGAATGGAGCCCTTTATTTAATCCACATGGGCAGCATGCTCTCGTTCCATCAACTATGATTAAGTAGAAGTCATAATTTGCAATTGTATTTTGAGTGCTCCCCACCACCAAATTGAAGATTGAACCTCTAGAAGAATGTCATTTTACAACCAAATTTTACCAAGTACTTTATCCACTATGTCACAGGTCCTTGTGAACAATTCTAGTATGAGTTTTAGGAGCTTTAAACCAAAATAGGTTGGATGTTACTTGGAGCAAAACGTTAAAATGACACTCAAGATGAGAACAGTAGTCTGAAGAATCCAGATAATGTGATTAATCAATCATCATCTCAAAAATTACAAAAAAGTAATTTTTTTTTTAATTCTTCCATTTCCATTTGGTTTCCCACAAGATTGCTGCATTTTCTTATCCAAGAATCACTCGTCTCAGCATGGCCAAACCAATGTAGCCAATTGACCGCCAGGAGCTCATTAAATTTTGATATATTCAACCTCACAAATGGTGTATCAGAGCTTATATGCAGAGCCTGATCTGACCCAATATTGTATATTTGCCTGATTGTTGCTGTCTAATTTCACTGAAGACAAACGAGTAAAATCCGGGTGGAGGCCTGGTACTCGCTATTGTACAGCATCATGCACTTAACACAGCTGCTATACACCTTCCCCTAGTGATGAAAAAGATAGCAATGTTAAAACTGACAACACTTCATTGAACTTATGCTGCTTTTAAGCTAATCCTAGATCTAAATTTGTTGCAACTTCCAGCACTTAACATATCCAGCACTTAACATATCCAGCACTTAACATATCCAGCACTTAACATATCCAGCACTTAACATATCCAGCACTTAACATATCCAGCACTTAACATATCCAGCACTTAACATATCCAACACTTAACATATCCAACACTTAACATATCCAACACTTAACATATCCAACACTTAACATATCCAACACTTAACATATCCAACACTTAACATATCCAACACTTAACATATCCAACACTTAACATATCCAACACTTAACATATCCAACACTTAACATATCCAACACTTAACATATCCAACACTTAACATATCCAACACTTAACATATCCAACACTTAACATATCCAACACTTAACATATCCAACACTTAACATATCCAACACTTAACATATCCAACACTTAACATATCCAACACTTAACATATCCAACACTTAACATATCCAACACTTAACATATCCAACACTTAACATATCCAACACTTAACATATCCAACACTTAACATATCCAACACTTAACATATCCAACACTTAACATATCCAACACTTAACATATCCAACACTTAACATATCCAACACTTAACATATCCAACACTTAACATATCCAACACTTAACATATCCAACACTTAACATATCCAACACTTAACATATCCAACACTTAACATATCCAGCTCATAATAAAAAGAAATTCACCACTTTTGAGAGGGTTGTCATCCAACTTTAATTCTGTATAAGGTCGGCAATTAAAATTCATATTTTCTTTGTTTAGGAAAATGGCCTTCTGAGCTCTAACAGATACTACTCTTTGATCACAACGATAAAAATGTAATGTTTCATCAGAAATAACTATTCCTTTAAGTTGGTAAAAAAAAAAAACAAAAAAAAAACTTTCTTGGTACAAATTTGTTAGTAACTCGATTAAAATATTTTGTAATAGATTTAAAAAATTTTTATTTTTAATTCACTTATTAGTTAATAGTAACTTTGAGGAAATCTTAAAATATGTTGACAATATGTCCCTTAACCCTCTCGGTTTGTGGGAACACTACATTATTTCATGCAGCGAGTTTTGAGCAAGAATAGCCTGGCGGCACCCATCCCTCTCCAGGCTCCGAGCACATACAGCACCTGGCATTCCCAAATGGTCACCCATTTTAATACTGGCCAGGCTCAACGTCACTTTACTTCGGTGATCTATAAGGAACCGGTGTGTCAACGTGAATATGTCATATATATGTTGCTTGTAATACAAATAATATGATTATTATTAGAAAGAGCTGGAGACTTTTGTTAAAAAAAAAAAAGTGCTGAGGTATATTTATACCTCAGAATTTTTTTTTTTTTTTTTTCATAACTACTACTTCTTTTAACTCTTGCTTTGCTAAAATTTAGAAAAAATTTTTTTTTTTTTTTTTTTACCCTCAACACCAGGAAAGCTTAGGGTAGGGGTCTGTTTTCTAGCCATTAGCTAAAGGGAAGTAACTAGTCTTGAATAATTATTGAACAGTTTTTAAGAAACCTTTAGAAAATTCAAATGAACAAAAAAAAAAAACAATTGCAAGTTTCATGAATAAATATGTATTATATTATATTAAATATATATATTTAATAACAAACAATTAATAGCACAGTCTTTATACTGTATAAATACCAGAAAGTGTTTAGAGAGAGAGAATGAATCGATTTTAGAAGAAGCAGAAAGCAATGAATCTAATATATGAACTGTTGAACAACATTCCCCCGTTCTTAAAGTTAATATTAACTCACCTTTGAAATAAAAATGATGACCAGTTAAAAAGAAAGAAGAAAAAAAACAAAAAAAACAAACATTTGTTTTGTGATCACAGGTGTGCATATGTGATGAGTTTTCCACTTGAACCAGGTTTTATTTATTTAGTGTGATTGCTCTACTATGTAATGCGGCCATGACATGAGAACAAACTTAAAACTGGTGTGTGTATATATATATATATATATATATATATATATATATATATATATATATATATATATATATATATAATGGGGTTTACCTGCTGAGTCACACACAGGTACCAACAACACAAAACATTCTGCTATTTCAAGAATTTAAATAACTAGTAAATCTATGCTCTCTCCCCACTTCGAGTCATATTTTTGCTATTTTTTTTCTCTACATGGGAGTCACCACTTATCAAGGCTTGGTCGCCACTTGAGGATGTTAATGTGTGACTGGTGGGACAACACTGTGATGATTGGTAATTGTGGGAATTTGATTATTTAAGGACAGTTCCACAAGAACTTGTTTACATTGGACTTGAAAATGATCATGTTTTAAGCTGGAAAGTAACCTTGCAGTATAGAGTTCCACAGGTGGGCAGTTCTGGGAAAAAAACTTTGTTTATGTAACTTGTCTAGTTTCAGGCACAGACAGGGAGTAGGGAAAATTATTGACAGTGATTGTAGCTTGACGAGTGGGAGGACTATATGATTGTGGAAGACTGATATACAATGTGTGTTGAAAAACTTGTATTTGGATTTCAAACTATCGTACTTTGGAGCAATTATGCCAACTAGCTAAAAGTGCTCTATTGGCAATCACGCATATAAAGAGCACTTTTTAGTTGGCACAATTACCCCTGGATTTGGAGCAATTACTCCAAAGTATGTTACTGTTCTCATTACAATATTTTGGCTAATTGTACTCCAAATTTTTATTTTCTCAAACTCTGGATGCTGCACAGAATTTTAAATAGAACTTTTTATTTAATCCACGGGAGTAGCATGTACTCATTCTGTCAGCCTGACCATTTCTCAATTGTATTCTGAGTATTGTTTGCACTGATGATTGAAACTTTAACCTCTAGAATAGTTTCATAACTGAATCACCTAGTGCTTTATTCGTTACTCCACAGGATCTTGCAAACAATTCTAGTATGGAACCTATTCTTGTTTTTAGATCAATATATATGTTCTACTCTTGTATAAAAAAGAACTCTGTGTGCGAGTTTGCTCCCTTTTGACTCTGAAACAGCTGGGCCAATATGTTTTTGTAATTTCACACAAATGTTCTTTATGTGCCTGACAGTGTTCTTACATAGATTTTGTATCTGAATATCTGATAACTATCAGTAATTGAAAAAGTCTGAAAGAAGGAACAGACAATTTTGATTAATTTAATGCTTTACGCAGCCCAACATCACGTGCATTTGAGGAGTTTTATTATCGCACAATATATTAATACGACAGGAGTGCATTTGAAATAAATGTTTCTCTTTAGAGCACAGTTGAACCACGAAACTTGACTTTTGCATTTTAAACTTTAAGTCAAGCCATTAATTTTATAAAATCAATTATAGGGTCTTTACAGTGCAATGTAGACTACAATATATTATGGACTTAGCTTCATATGCTTACTTGCAGTGACTTTCTCTCAGTGCACCGCAGTGAGTCCCCAACTAGAGCAGACAATTAATTGATTTTATTGAAAAATGGGCAATTTCATCGATTTCAATAACAATAAAATATGGGCGAGTGAAACATTCGTTGATCATCATTCAATCCCAGGTTTCCCTGCTAGTGTGTGTGTATGTAATATATATATATATATATATATATATAATTTCGCTTATCTGTTTATATGTAATTTACCTATTTGAGATAGTAATTACATACAAAGCTCAATAGTGCGATACTAATGTTTATAAGAAGGGTTCAATTTGTTGGATGGGAAACTTTTGAAATTTTTTTTTTTTTTTTTTTTTTTTTTTAATTTATTTTCTGATGAAGCCCAGTTGTGCAAAATTATAATTGAACTGTTATTTACTTGTATGCCAACACTGAGGGCTGAAACAATTGTATGCAAGGTGTTACTAATAAATGACCACCATTTTGAAAATGAGTAAATACTTTTTAATGTGGTATCTTTAAGGAATATATGATTCTTTTATTTCTTTTTAAATTGTGACTTTATCTCTATAATGCAAATAATAGCAATTCTCAATCCTCATCTACAAAATCCAGAAACAAAAAATAGTTTTGGACTATTAAAATAATTTCCAATGGTATTGATCTTTCCCATTTATTTTTTTTTTATTATCGCTCATGTTTGAAACATGGCTTAAATCAAATCTATGACATTACACCAAAGCTATAATTATTTTCTGGTAATGTTTTAAGCTCTATTTATAAGAAAGTTTAAATAGGTCAGTTGGTAGAACCTCCAACTGAAGATCTGAAAGTTTTGATTTTGATTTCCAGCCTGCTTTACTTGTTAAGAATTTGTTTCTCTCTCTTTTTTTTTTTTTTTTTTTTTAATCTCTTTTTCTCTCACTCTTTTCTCGTTTTTTTTTCTTCTCTATTCCCTCATTTCCGCTTGTTTTACTACTTATCCCTCTCTCTGAAAATGTTAATTTTTGTGTACTTCACACAATGCATGATGGGTAGAAGACTTTTGTTGTATCAAATAATTATTTCTAGTCTCCTTCCTCACACAAGCGCGCACTTGGTATCTTTTAATATTTTTTCTTTTGAACAAACATATTTTTAATGTTTTAAATTTGTTGAAGCACATACAAACTTCATTTTGCACCAAAACAAATTTTAACAGAATTCAACAAATATCAATGTAAAATGAAGTTAAAACATCAGTTGATACTTTCACTACGAAAAAAAAAAGATGTTCTTGATTAACAGCCTTCGCTAAGCCCCCCCCCTCTCCCAGATTCTACTTTTTTATGTGATCGTGTGAACATCCTGAAATATTTATTGGTAAAGAAAAAAAATTTAGAATCTAGAGTGGGGGATCAGTTTTGCATATAATTTTAAAAGTAAAATTGATCCCGCACTTTTGAATCATTTTAGCATCTTAGAGCAGTTCGTCTTTTTTTTTTTTTTTTTTTTTTAAATTACGGGAAATTTTTTTTTTGGGGGGGGGGTATCACTCGGACCTGTCAATTTTTTACTTTTTCGATTATATTTTATATTATAATTATATTCAATTATATTCAACCAGTTAAAAGATGGGAAAAGTCATTGAAGGCACAACTTACACTGGCTTCAATGGGACCTCTCAAGTTGAATTTCATTATATAAATATGAAAATACCAATGAACTTGTTGCTACACTTAGTAAAATAATTCGTCTCACAATCATTGGACAACGTTTTTTTTTTTTTTTTTTTTTTTTTTTCCCCTCACTTCTTTCCTTTCTGCTTTTATCTTCCCTTCCTCTCAAGTTGGCAGATTTTTAGCATTAAATAATCTCGGTTAATTCTTTTTAACCAATTGTAATACAGATAATTTGTGGATTCACCTTTTTCCTTGTTCAGGTAAATTTGTTTCTTTTAGTGCAATAACTAGTCATTCTGTTTCTCCTAGGTAGATCTTGACTAGTAACCTAGGATTTCGACATTTCCTTAATTTTCATACCAGACAAAAAGGAACCCTTTTAATGGCGGAGATAAAACAAATCTGGGCAGCTTCCACTGCTCTATCCAGGTTTAGGCTCGTCACGTCCAGCACACACACACACACACACACACACACACACATTAAGTTTTGAAAATATATATGGCAATTAAGCTACACAGAATTTTCTATATTTCATTCTTAATGAGGACTTGTAAAACTGATGCATGGAATTGATATTACCGTGCGTTTTTATATATTAATTTTTATATATTAGCAAGTCGTATTAAGTTTGCAGATTAACTAATTAGATGGTTTGTTAATCCTACTCCTGTTTTCAGCAGTCAATAATATATATATATAGTAATTCATATAACTAGCTCTACCTACGTATTGAGCACTTTTGAAGTAAATACTTAAAGTTTACGCATAAATCTATACTTTCGTATATAAATTTATGTGAGTAAATGAAGTAGTTATATATGTATATATATATATGTAAAATAACTACATTTAATCACATAAATATATGAAGATATAATTTTATGCATAAAATTTCAGTATTTACTTCAGTAGTGCTCAATACCTATGTAGAGCCAGGTAGTAAGTTATGGAAATTAAGCTACACAGAATATGCCAGGTTTCATTCTCATGAGAATTCATCAGGCTTATGCATAAGCCTGACAAATTCTCATGAGAATGAAACGTGGAATATTCTGTGTAGCTTAATTGCCATATATATTTTCATAACTTTATATTATATATATATATATATATATATATATATATATATATATATATATATAAGACACTAGCTGTTTACACCTGGTATTTTCAGATCAAAACATGTAGCTAGGCAGAGGATTTAGTCTCCTACTATTTAAGATGCACCAAATATCCTAACTCTAAATCCTGTGAACATTTTTACTGAAAGTGAACTACATGTTGGATTTATAGAAGCATAAAACATATCCATCTTCATCTATAAAAATTAAACGGGGGAACTCTCATAGCTTTAATATAGCTTACTTCCATTTTTAAACTCAACTGATATCGGATAATAAGTAAAAAATAAATTAAATCGACTTTAAATTATATTCCTAAACAAAAGAATTAAAACAATTCAGTTACTGATAACCATTAATAACATAAGAGCTAAGTATTAAAATATATTTCCTTTAATATGTAAATGGAATCACTTATATATTTCCCCAAAACCTCTGGCCTTGCTATGGTTTCAAATGATCTGAAATAACAAGGGGAGACTTGATTCCAAATATTTCTCATATGTTCTATTTCCCCTCTTTGGTTTTCCTACATGAAGTGAATTTCACAGTGTATAAAGATTATTTGATACTGGAGATATTCATAATCGCACTCTATTTCCAAAAGAAGGGGAGATATAACGTACGAGAAATATTTGGAATCTAGTCTCTTCTTGCTGTTATTTCAGATCATTTGAAGCCATAACAGCAAGCTTTAGTCTCCCCTTCATCAAGACCAGAGATTTTGGGGAAATATATATATGGCTATATCTATCCTGGTAGCCAAATTGAATATTGAAATGCTCATATCTTTGGTTCTATGGGACAAAACTACATGAAAATTCGCAGGCTTTTTGAAGATTATAATATTATGTACTACTCTATGGTTAAAATTTTATGACAATTGGTACCCCCCCCCCAAAAAAAAAAACCCTGTGTTTTCAAACCAATAAAATATGCCAAAATTTGCCTACATTTGTATATATAGTGTCCTGGCAGACAGCTTCAGTTTTTATGCTTCAGTTGTCTCCCCTGTGGTGTTGCGAGGCCACTAATATATATATATATAAATAATGCTGGAATAAAAGTGAATAACAGTTCGTTTTCAGTGTCAAAATGAATTTGTGAAACAGTGTGCCTTTTTGTATATTGATCAAACTGTAAACGAACGAACAGACAGGAATAGTAACTGTCTACATGGATGAGCTGTGACCCTTTGGATCACGAGTCCTCTATATCTCATTTTATTGGTTGACATTAGCCTTTCATTATTCTTATGATTTTGAAAGGATCTCTTCCTAATTCATCCCATGACGTCATCCATTTACATGATAAAGGATTTTCCAAATTTCTACCTATTATTATAATGGATGATGCCATCTTTTTGTGATATCATCCACTAAACATGGAGACAAAAAATAAAAAAAAAACTAGGCCATCTAGGTCTTGGACAGTTTTAGTATGTTTGATCCGTGAAGAATTTCTTTTGCTCACGTTTACCCCAAACAAGGCATATTGCCACTTTGACACAAGGAGCTACTACTAATTGGGACGATGCCTAAGAAAGATTAAGATGTTGGTTTATGTTGCATTTGAACTTCTGCATATCAGTACAGTTTGGGAAGCAGGTAGCAGGAAGGGAATTCCACCAAAGTCTAACTGTTCTAGGGAAGAAACTATTTGAGTAGAAAACTTTCTGACATTTAGTGACCTTAACAGTGAAGGGGTGTGATTTTGTTGCCAAGCAGGTTTGTCAGGGATATATATGTCGAGGGGGGGGCAAAAGTGCAATAAGTTCATCAGAGCACATTCCATTAAAATACTTGTAAAACAGACACAGAGATGCAATATTGCGGGGATGGGACAGTGGGACAGGGTTTGGAGCCTAGTTGACATTGGGACCTATTAGATTGGAGACCCCCCCTTTTTTTTTTTTTTTTTTTTTTTTTTTTTGACCCTATCCAAGCGGGAGAGACTAGTGGTAGATGCACCAGCTCAGATGTGGCAACAATACTCCATACACTGGCGAATGGTGACCTTATGGAGGTATAGCATACTTTCAGGTGTGAGCAGTTTCTAACTCTCCTCCTAGGCAGATGGAAGACTATGTTAGGTTTTTGGAATTCTTGCAGGGAGGTGTTGACGTTCTACTATATACAGTGTCTGTAAGTCTTCAATGGTTACCCATTGGATATTGACCAAGCACGGCATTGCTTAACTTTGGTGATGTAACAGGAATCTGTGTCTCAACATGATCATGCCATAAGGATAGTGTATACACACACTTCTTATTTTAACGTTATTTTGTTATCCATGTCTCCGGATGAAAAAAAGCTACCTTTTGTTTTCAATGTTTGAATAAACTTGGTTACTGATTATTTTGGACTGTATAATTGAAATTGTTTGATCATCAGAAATGGTATACGCAAGGTTATCTTTACAGTCAGTATTGCATTCAATTCAAAATTTTAAGTAGCCGTGAAAAATGTACAAAATATTCTATACACTCGGCTTGTTCAATGAATATGATCTCACAAAGCTTTACATTCTGTATTTTTTTTTATATCTGATTTCTTATGACTTCCAAAATTAGATTAAACTTTCTCACCCAATAATTGATTATTGTGATAATGAAAATACGTTTCTTCTTTTTTCTTTTCTTTTTTTCCAGGCAGTAAACGTTTTCTTTTTTTTTTTTTTTTTTAATTCTATCTTATTTACTACTAAAACTCTAGATCTTATCTTCTGTGCACATTGAGATCATAAACATATGACGTCATAAAGGATCTCGTCTTAGTATATTCAACCTGTTTTAGTAGATGACGTCATCCCTTTGTAACATCATCCACTAAAACAGGTTGAAAACAAAGTCTTTATCATGTCAATGTCATAAATGCTGGAGTAAGGTTGACATTGTCCGTTAAAACAACATGGGTAACTCTTCAGATCGTTGGTCATTTGTGTGTAAAGTTCCTATTTACAATGCCTCCCCACGGGACAGAGTTAGATAGCAGGGTCGTTTTTTAACGTGGAGAAAAGGAACAAAAATAAAAATTGTCTCAGTCGTGAAGGATTTCTCCTCCACTGACAGAGAACAAGAAATTGAAGTGCAGCATCTGGAGAACAGATACTACACTTTGATCTTGTCTCGAAGGCCAAAAGTTACTGTTTATATATATTATATTTGTGTGTGTCTATATGTATGTATTTATGTGTGTATATATATATATATATATATATATATATATATATATATATATATATGAGTGTGTGTGTGTGTTTTGATGATTGATCGGGAATTGGAAAAATCAGAACTTTTGAGGGTATTGGAATCAGAAAAATCAGAACTTTTGGGGGTAATCGAATCAGAAAAATCTGTGCCTATTTTCCAATGCCAAAAACGATTCTTTTAATTGTATCTTTTTATTTGATTTTGTTTAAAACATCTTTCACTGCTAGTAGTAATGATAAAATAATAAATACGTAATGATTTTAAGCTACCACTGTTACAG
Source organism: Euprymna scolopes (assembly GCF_053919585.1). Lineage (NCBI taxonomy): Eukaryota > Metazoa > Mollusca > Cephalopoda > Sepiida > Sepiolidae > Euprymna > Euprymna scolopes. The sequence continues at coordinate 13,120,518 of NC_136509.1, read as the reverse complement.
ATTTGTTCTGAACCGTGGGGTATCAGAACAGCACAAACATATCAATGAAAAAAAAGAGTAAAAAAAAGATGATTTGAAAAGAAAAACAAATTTTTCTTAACAAAGAAAAAGAAAAGCAAAATAAAAAAAGAAAACAAATTTCTAATAAGCAGTTTATAATCGATAGTGTACGGGAGATAACTCTGTTTTTTAGTTATTTCCCTTTTATTAGGAGTAAATGTTTTCATAGTAATGTTTCTTTTTATCTTTTAGACAAATGTTTTTGGTCAAATATAATTCAGAAAAATCTATATTTATCTGTTTTTTGATGAAAGATTTTTCTCTGCATCTTTTTTGGTTCATCTGTTATTTTAACAACTTGAGTTTTCTTGTTTTCCTTTGGTCAGAGTTATAATAGGTGGTTGCTTCTCATTGCGTCCCAACGTCATGTTATAACTGAGTTAAAAATAATGATCGTTTGCTATTTAAAGCTATCTCTAGAGAAGGTTTGGGAACAAATGGTTTAAAATGTTTTTTTTTTGTTCCATATCTCAGAACTGCACAGGACCAGCAAGATATCGCAATTAACAGGAAAAAGGCCCTTGTTCTCCTTTGACGTAAATACCCCTGACAAACCCGACAAGTAGCAAAATCTCACCCCTACACAATAGAGATCCCTAGATGTCAGAAAGCCTTCTACTCTAATAGTTTCTTCCTCAAGAGTGCTAGACTTTGGAATTCCGTTCTGGGTTTCTGCTTCCTCAACTGTTTTGACATGCAGAAGTTCAAGTGTAATGTAAACAGACATCTTGCTGCTCAACTCCCTACATAGTATCCCTGCAACTTATGGCTGCTCTGCTACTTTGGACTTGGTGGGCTGAGCATACAACTCTCTTGTGTTCTTTATTACTTTTTTACAGTGGTTGCTGGCAGTTCTGAAAGCGGCTTTAGTCTCAGTACATCTATTACGTTGGGAGCAATAGCAGAAGCACATTCTGGAGAGAACCACGGCTGGCTGTTGGGTTTTAGCTGGAATTTTTTCGAGGGTATGACATGGTCTATACCTACAATTAACCATTCTGTCAGGTCTGATACTATAGAGGACACATTCTTTTTAAACATGGAACACAGAGGTAGATCTGATATAAATGTGCGGAAGCTATCCCAGTCAGCCATAGAGTATCGATATACTGTACGATGGAGAGGTACATCTGGGGACTTATTACATTTCATTTTTATCTTAACTGATACAACTGAGTGGTCGGAAGATCCAAGTGGAGACAGAACAGAAGCTGAACACAGTTCAGGGAAAGTTGTGAGAAAGAGGTCTAGGAGACTTGCATATTGGCCGTCAGTATCGGGAACATGGGTGGCTCCGTGAACAATCTGAGTGAGGTCATAAGCAATGAAGAAATCATGACAGAACCTCCCCTCATCATCGGTCTTGTTTGAGTGAGTTAACCATTCCACATTGTGAACATTGAAGTCTCTACAGACATCAATATTAGCTGAAGGATAAGCAGATAGGGCGTGGTCAATTTTCTCAGATATGCTTTTAAAGATAGTAACTCCGCTTTTGTGGGGGTGATAGAGAGCAAATATAAATGCAGTAGTTTGAGCAAGTGCAACCCGGAAGCACATATAGGGTAAGTTAGGATCTTCTCTGGAGATGTCCCTACCACATGGAAAGTCATCTTTTATATAGCCACATATTCCATGCCCATGGCGATCTTGGGGGTCAGATTTGGAAGTTAAATTAGAGTATCATTTAATTACCAACTCATCTAGGGAAATGGTCTGTCCAATGCCAGTTTCACTTAGAAATAATGTCTGGTTTAGTCTCCTGTAATTGGGTTTCAACCTCTGGAAGGTTAGAATGTAGACCCCTGATGTTAGAGAAGACCTGGTAGTGGGGGTCTACGTTAGAAATTGGAGATCTGGGTTAATCGTGTTTTTTATTGAGACGGTGCTTGGGGATTTGTGGACTAGGTCGACAGACATGCCTGAAGCAGGGCAGATAGGGAAAGTAAGAGAAAAATAGAAATGAAGAAATGTTTTATTTATTTATTTTTTTTTTAGCACATGAAAAGGTAAAGCCATAACAATTACCCACATATATGGCATCGAGAGGCCCCACCAGAAGCTACTGCGTGGTCCAGAATCCATTCACCAAATGGCAATACAGCAGCCCCAGTACTTTGCACCTGCTGATAGGACAGCTTCCTTGGTGGTTAATCCATGGTTCGGGTCCCTGACTATCAGGCGGATAACGTCAGCCCAGATAAAACGTTTACCTCCAGCACCCTTACTAGTGACATGGCTACAAGGATAGACATAGAGACAGAAAATTTCTGACATCCTTGATGGCTGTTCATGCAAAATACTGCCAACCTAGAAAACAGATTTTTCTTCTCACTTTGTCAGAAAAATCACTCATTAAAAATGAGGATTGAGGGACAAATAAAGAGAAACGAGAGTAACGGGAGCTGCCGATAACGCATCCACAATGCATTATCTACTCTCCATTTTAAAAAAATAAATAAATAAATAATAATAATTAAGTATTGTACTTAATAAAAGTCCATCTGGTGTGTTTAAGAGGGGGTTAGGTGAAAGATTCCCCTCTCACCAACTGAAAATGAAAACAATTGCAAAATCTGTCATGCTATCAACTATAAATATAAAATATAAACATTTATGGACAAGAAAAATCTATGATAACCTCTTGACATTGCCAGCTGTGTGAATGGGAGCATTATCCTGTATGAAGATGGGATTATCATCCAAATTCTGGCCAAAGTATGGTAGAAAATGCTCAGTCAACATATTAATGTACTTGGTCGAATTAATTTGACCTTGCAAGCAAACTATAGGCCCTGGACCATTAGTACTAATAATGCCCCACACCAAAACTGAACCTCCACCACCTTGCAGTGTTGAAACTGAGCACCTAGGATTAAATTCTTCATCTTTCCTCCGACGGACGTACTGCCTATCACTGCCTAGACTATTGAACTTTCTTTCGTCGCTGAAAAGCACTTCTGACCAATATGAAGAGTCATGATCTTTGTATCTGATGAAGTTCAGACGGCGCTTTCTGTTCTTTACAGAAATCATTGGCTTGCGTCTTGCAACATATCCTTGCAAATTAAACTCCTTTAATCTGTTCTTGACAGTAGAAAGAGAGCACTTTTTAACAAGATTGCACTGTTGTTGGATTTGGGGAGGCGTTTCAAATCTGTTTCTTAGGCTGAAAATCTTGATAGCATTGTCTTCCCTGTTAGAAGTAACTCTAGTACAACCAGATTTAGGGGCATCACGAACACTGCCGGTGTTTTGGTGCTTTTGCACAGTCTTTCGTACCATTTTCTCATCACATTTCAATCTGCAGCTGATTTCTCAATTAGATAAACCAGAAAGGTGGAGATTAATGAACTCCTGACGATCACTAAGAGAAAGTCGTGGCCTATGGACTAAATCTTACATTGTATAACCTGGAACAACAACAATTACTATTAGAGATGCTTTGTTGCCTGTTGGTGGATATTTTAAACTGATTTAGGGCCGATAATTTAAGCTGGTTTTAAGCGAATTTGTTGCTGCGGACTTTCTTTTTGCCTCCTCAATTTGAAGTTATTTTTTTAAATTGATGTGAGCACTAGAATATTTCACTTAAGTCAAATATGAGCAGGTAAAATTATAGAGGAATAAAAGCCAAATCAAATGAGGTATAGGTTGTTTAAACAGTTACATTAAATTTAGCTTAAATTTGCAGTTTTTTAAAAAAATTACAAGTGCGGACTTTCTTTTTACTGCCTATGTGTATGAATAGGTGTTGGGACGATTAATTGGAATCAGAAAAATCGCAACTTTTAGGTATATCGGAATCAGAAAAATTAGTACTTTCTGATGCCAATAAACGATTCTTTTAATTTTTTTCAATTCAATTCTGCTAAAAGCAAAATCTTCCACTGCTGGTAATAATGATAAAATAATAAATATTGATTTTTTTTAACTAATAGTAAAACTAAAATCTGTAGATCATCGCTTACAAGTTTATCTTTTATGCCTAAGAAAATATCAGCACATTTAACACGTGTTTTTCTATAATTGTGGAAAAATAACTATTTCATAGTTAAATATTTAGAGTTTATACAGAATCAGAATCGGTAATTGTATCGGAATCAGGAATTCAATAAGGAATCGGTAATTGTATCTGAATCGGAGGGAAAATATTGGAATCGTCCCATCACTAATATATATATATATATATATATATATAATCTATTTAGGCGCGCATTATGATTATGTTGGCGCGTGAAAAATAAAAAATAACTCCCACGCAAATTCCAGCGTGACCTTATATATTAAATCGACTCAAAACGAGCGGACGTAGTACAGAGCACCCCACGTGATGTTTCCGTCCAATGGGATTTCTCCAAGGACATTTTTCTAAACTTTTCTTCTTAAGCTCGCTGGGAGCCGGTCCAAATAGTATTTAAGCACACACAAACATCAAATCTCTCTCTCAACTGCACTCTCATTCGGACATTCCACGCGTGTTACTATCACTCTTCCATTTTCACCGCTTCGCGCGCTTCATACAATTTCACAGGCGAACATTACCTATTGCCTCTCTTAACATGTTTTAACATATGAACAGTTCAACAAAAAAAGACATTCTCTTTTTTTTATACGAACACTTAAAAAGGACTTCTGAACTCATTATAAAGAGAATTATATTTTATTTGTTAATGGTTGGTTTCTGTGAATAAACCTCCGTTTGTTTTGCATGTAAGTCTTCTTCTTTTTATTTTTATTTATTTGTGGAGGAAGTTAGTTCCTAAAAAGACCTGACGACCCCCACAGACCGAAAATTGTCGGAGGAGTTTGGTGGAGATCTCAAAGGTTGAACTTTGAACCCTTAATCGACAAATTTCTGGCCAAAAACCGATCACATAGACTTTCCCAAATCTCAGTACCCTGTATATCAAATTTCGAGTCTGTAGACTTAAAATTGACAGTTATTGCGCAGGGAAATATATATATATATATATATATATATATATATATATATATATATATATATATATATACACACACACTCTTTCACTTTTTATATATATGTGTGTGTGTGTGTTTTTAAAATATATTTATCCACTGACATGTGTTTCGTTGTAGATGACGAAACCGGTGTTAGTGGATATTTATATAAAAAAAACATGTATGTCGCTCCCCATTTGAAGGTAACAAATTTGGTAAAAGGGAAAATTAAAACCAACTCACATTTAGGTAAAAATGCGCTTACGTATACATAATTGAATTCATCAAAAAGTATCGCGAACAAAAACAAATAAATAACATATATAAACGAAAAGCAGTCAAACGCAGTTCATCATCAACGTTAGTACTGAGTACTCCCATGGCGTTCCTCATCTTTCAGCAGGTAATCATTCTAGTCTCATCAACCCTTATCGTCGGCATAGTAATAAAAAATATATAAATACTGACTCAACGGGTCACGAGTGATTTTGTTATGATTTATTTCAATGTGAATGTTATTAAGTCATCACATTTGGTACTATTACTAATTTTTCTCATGGCTATTTTTAGGATCCTAGATAAGTAACTAAAAAAAAAAAAAAAAACGAAACAAGTGATTCATTCACACGATAATAAAAGTAGGTTTTATTCAAATGCTGATTTTTAGGATTGTTGCCATTATTTTAAATGTTTTCATTTGTTGTAGTCTTTTTTTTTTTCTTTGCTTGTTTACGTTGCATTTCTTTCTGGCTGGATTTGAACGACTGGACATTGCTTGCCTTATTCGATATTTATTTGAAAAACAAACAAACAAAAAAAAGCAACAAAAAAAAAACTTTCAACATTGTTCTTTTTCTTAACTCAAGTAAGTTTTTATTCATTTTAATTCTTTAATGGAATGTGATGACACTAATTTCCGACGCTCATAACAAAAAAAAAAAAAAAAATACAAGTCAAAACTAGTAAAATGAACTAATTCATCGTAATTTTTACTCTATATTGACGAAAGACCAGGGTTTAAATCGCATATAAACATTCTGGCACTTCTACACTATCAGAACGAAATTTCGGAAATCGTAAAACTGAATTTCACATGAAAACTATGTTATCTACGTATTCTTCGTATTTTAAAGATGATTTTATCCAAAAATTACGAAAATCGACCAGGGAGAAAATTATTTATTAAAGAAAATAGAATTTGAAGAAAATGATCATATTTACTTAAGAGTTAAAAAAGGAGGTAATTTTCCGTTTTGATTTATTTTATAAAAACAAGATGGTTGCTATTTTCACCTGCTAACACGATTAAAGTTGTATTTAAATAAAAAAAAATAATTAAGTGGTAATTTCGACTGCATAATTTGGAAGCTAACATTGTAATTCATTAGAATTGACAAAAAAAAAAAAAAAAATCAGTAGAAACCATTGTTTTTTTTTTGGTTTTTTTATCTGTGAAAACTCCATCGACTACAAAAATTCCTTCTAATAAGTATAGACGCGCCAACATTTTTTACACTCCATTCTCTTCCCTGCAACCTCTTCCTCACAGAAGAAACGTTGCGAACTTGTCTCTGCTCTATCGTTTTCATGGCGAGTGCTCGTCTTAGCTCCAATCTATGGTCCTCCTTTGCCAAGCTTTCACGAAAGACACTCGTCTATTCGAAACCACTATCAACAATTTCATCTGTGCCTAAACCTAAAAGTGAATTGAATTCCATTAACAAAGCCTATTTCTTTGAAATGCACACCTGTGGAATGGAACTGAAACTGAAACTTCGTTTATCTGCTTTCCAGCTGACTACAATATGGCCGTTTTCAAGTCCAACGTAAACAAGTCCTTGATAAATCGTCCCCTTAAGTAATTCATACCAAATTTCCACTACTAACGATTACTACGATGTTGTCCCATTGACTACTATACACTCATTAATCCTTATCCTCGAGTGGCCTCTAGGTCTTGATAAGCGGCGACTCTTATGGAAAAAAAACCCCGGCGAAATTTGATTTAATTTTTTTTTTTTTTTTAAATATAATCTTGAGAATATAGGCAAACATACATTACGAGAAATAAATTTTACTTTACAATTTTTTACTATTATTATTTGCTGGAGGCTTATCGAAAATTCCGCCTTTATTAGCGTCATAACTATAATGTGACTGATGAATTTATAGCACTTGTGTCCCTCTTCGACGTACATACTGACTCGATAACACAATAAATAAGCAGCAAAATTCCACGTCTTCATTGAGGTATCTAGATGCTGCGAAGCCTTCTACGCTAATAATAGCTTCTCTCAGACTGCTAGACTTGAATTCCACGCCCGTTTCTTGCTTCCTTGACTGTACTAACATGCAGAAGTTTAAATGTAATGTGAACAGACATCTCGCTGACACTGGTCGCTGCACTGCACAAGCACAACTCATCACAGTCTTCTGTTAGACACGATCTCAAATAGTATCCTGTTATTACGCTTTAAGTGGAAATTATGCCTTGTTTGGGGTGGGAGAAAGAAAAAATATTTTGTGTATTTGTTTTATTTTATTTTGTATAGAAACATTTCAGATTCTTTGTCACGTGACCATTGATTTGACCTTTAAATGTCAGAATACAAGTTGATAAATGCGATTTGATTTCCTACTTTCTGAGTTAATTCAAGAAAGGCTTCAGTTTCACAACTGACATTACTAAACTTTGGAAATACGAACATACGATAAACAATATTGACTAATTTAGGGAATGAATTTAAAATCTTTTCGTTTTTTTTTTTGTTTTTTTTCTAATTTTTTTTTTTTTTTTTTTTTGTCGGCGACGGTGTGACCGGGTAATTGTTCACATGTACTGTAGGCACCTCCAAAAGTCACCACAGAATTACCCCCCTCCCTATATGTAGAACGATGTAACTTTATTATCTTCTTCTCTATCTCTATCTCTTCTCTTCTCTATATAAATAAAATGAACTCATTTTTTCCCGTAGGATTTTGACCTTAATAGGATTAAAAATCAAGATATTTCATGCAAATATAATATGAACAAACGGCAGATATTTCATGCAAATATAATATGCACAAACGGCAGAACAATATCTGAGGTGTGTTATAGGCTTATTATTTATCAAATTCCTCGATAATCTTAGATTTCTATACTTTTTCTGCTGAGAAGTCACGGCCAAAATCGGTTAAGATCAATGGAAGTGGTAAAATATTTTCTCTAATAAATTCCTCCTCCCCCTGCCACCACTTAACACCGTTTGGGGATCGTTCACAAGGAACAATTGAGAAGAGAACACCGGTTTGGCTTCGTAGTTCTTTCATGTGAAGTTATTTAAAATCACTAAACTAAGCTGCAGTGCTCTGTGGCGTAGTGGTTAGCGTGCTGGACAATTCACATATTTTCACGTTCGCGCCGACCTACCGTAGTCTTTTTTTTTTTTTTCCTAAACAACTGGAATGGACTTTTCTTGGTGGCCGAACTGTTAACGTTGCAGATGTTTTTTTTTTTTTTTTTTTTTTTTTTTTTTTTTTTTTTTTCCACACTTTATTTTCCTACTTTTACTCATGACTCCGGGTTTGATCCTTCCTACTTACCTAACATAACATTTTTTACCCCCCCCGTCCCGGAAACAAACACTCGGGCAACGCCGGGTAGCCCCGCTAGTAAATTAATATTGTCAATATAACTTTTGTACCATTTAAAAGAAAGGCAAAATAAACTAGTAATAATTAAAAAAAATTTTTTTCATCGTACGAAAGTAAATGAAATTGCTAGACGAAAATTGTGTTTACATAATTGACGCTTTAAAATAACGTTTCCATGTAGTAAGCATTTCGAATGTGAAAACATACCCGTGTTTAATAAATCTAGCAAAAATCAATTAATGGTCAGATTTTAGTGAATTTTTCGATACTTATCCATTTTAGAATCAAAGTACACATAAAATGCAGTTTCCGTAAAATATACGAAGGGAAATATTTTTTTTTAGTGCGTGACCCCCCCCCTCCATATTTATTTTTTTTGAAATTTGAACAAAATATATTTAAATCTATCGAAATTTCTATTTATTATGAAACATAAGAATTCAAATAAATAAAATATATTTATTTTTAATTTTGAATACACGTATTGAACAAAAATGTGCATTGATGTTGCAATTGAAAAAAATGATATAAATTTAATATTGTTTTTTTAATAGCGTTTTTTCGAATTAATATATGCTATAATCAGTTGAAGTGCCAAGAAAAAGAAACTTCGTAAACATTAATTAATTTTTAAAAGATTAAAACTCCATTATTTCCGTTACAACCTAGATTTTTAATTGTATTTAATTTTTTTTTTAAATATTAAGTTTTTACATAAACATGACTCTTGTCAGCTATTTTATCTCCAGATTAAAACCGATTTGAAAATATTATTGCAATGCACAAATATTAAGCATTTTATAGCCCCCCCCTCATATTTTGTTTGTCTCTTTTTACCGAACAAAATATGGAAGCCCGTAGGTAACCAAAAAACATTCGGTAAAACCGTATTTCATATTTAATATACAAATGTTTTATAATATTATTAATCATTAAACTGTAAATCTTAAAACCCAACAAAATTATAATAAAGATTAATTATTAATTGCAGTTTGAAGAACATAAACAAAGGTTTTAAAAAAATCATTAAGTCGCTTTTGCTTTTCCATAGTTCGTATAGTTAACACAAGTCTGACGTCCGTTTTTCACATTGTTTTGGAGATACCTAATGTACTGTCACTTATTATTGAAACGGATTTCGACATGATTTCAACATTGCTCCCAATTCAGCTGGGGAATGTTTTTGGTACTTGCGCAGTTTATTAAAGACATTGAAAAAAAATTATATTGTACGTACTCGTTATGGAATAAAGTTTTCAGTTTAATCAAGACATTAAAAAATGAAAATATTGAAAAAAAAAAAAAAAAGAAAAAAAGTTACATTGTACGTAACCGTTCTGAAATGAAGTTCTTAAAAAATAAATTCACTTAATTTTATAAAGTAGTTTATTTTTTGCTGAAAAAAAAAATTATGATAGCTATCAGAAGGTAGCCATGTTTCCATTTTTAAAAAGAAAAGCTATTTAATATGAGGGAGAGAGAGTGTCAGCGCTTTAGACTGAGTTATATCTCCGTGGCGTTTTTTAAAAAATTCAAACATGACTACGCTCTGTCATAACGCGTTTTTCCGCTGTAAAAAAAAAAAAAAAAAATAAATAATACTCTATCAAATTAAGTGAAATCCCCCCCCTCCCCCCGAATAACTTAATTCCATAACGGGTACGTATAACTTTTTTTCCAATATTTTCATTTTTTTATGTCTTGATTAAACTGTATAAGTACCATGTAATTGACATATGACATCTTGAATTGTAAGCTTTTTAAAAGTATGGAAACTTATACCGGTTACAAAAAACTAAACTAAACATGCTTTGTTTTCTGATTTTTTTTTTTTTTTTTTTTTTTACGTTAACCATAGTTTTGTGGTATTATATATTTCAGTTTTAATATCATTTTTAGTCTGCTTTTATAATTTCTAAATTTTTCATTATATTTTACTCAGAATAATTTTTTATTTTTTTATTTCTTAAAATAATTTCATAAATTGAATTTATTTTTAATTTCATAAAATCATTTTTCATTTCTTATTTTATAATTAACTAACAAGGGGTACCCGGCGTTGCCCGGGTGTTTGGCCGTGTGTGTGGAAACTCCGGGGGTGGGGGTTAAAAAAAAAATGTTTTGGTAGGTAAGTATGAGGATCGAACCCGAACCGTTGAGGCAAAGTTGTAAATTAAAGTGTGAAAAAAAAAAAAAACGATTGCCCCACCGCGAGATACTAACGGAAACACGTTTGAATTTATTTAATTACTTGGATTTGGCAGGTGCCCGTTTTAATGAGTTAATGAGGTCAAGTTTGACTGCGGGATAGTATTTACTGCAGATTTTTATTTTTCTCAAGATGTTATAGGAAAAAGACTAACCCACATGCGGCGAGCGAAAAATGTTGAATATTTATCTTCCCGAAATCGAGCAAATTAAATAGACAGGCGAGCTTCGTTGTTAAGTGTAAGGTAAATTTGTGAACCGACCGATCGCTTCTCTGAAAAAAGCCTTTTGTAGACATACAGAAAAAGCGAACACACATACAAACATACATACATTTTCGCTTTTATATTTAAAGATAACAAGTGAACCACATTAGTTTTCCATAAACCAGATTGTACTGTATTTTCCCCCAGTTTTGTACTAAAGATTGTAAAATTGTTTTTTAACGGATTCAATATTTTATTGAATTTAGTTTAAAAATAACGATCGGTATTGGTTGATTTGAGTCACAAGATGCAAACTGACACCCAGACGACAATCTTATTTTTAATGGTTTTTCTTTAGATAAGATAACTACTGTTTGTTGTACCTATATGCTACCATACTTCAAGGAATCTCGCGTAAACAAAAATGTGCCAAAACAATTATTGCAAATCTTAAACTTCCATAGTTGTATTTTTTTTTCTGTTTCAGTATCGATTCCTCAAAGCATTCTCTATTTAATGGTGTATTACGAACATTGGGCTTTCTAAAAGAAAATTATAAAATTTATTTTAAAAAAATTTAAGATGTATTTTCATAAAAATAATGAAAATATTTTAATGCTACAAATTTCACAATTCAAATCACAAAAGATGTAAAATTAAACAAATTCAAAAGTTGGGTTTTCAGTCTCAGAATTTGAAGACCTGCTGTTTTTTTCTTCTTTCTAACCCCACCCCCCTCCCTACACAGGAAGCATATGCCCAGGTCCGACTTTGTCTTTTTATTTTTTTAAGGGGGAAGTGTGGCCAAAAATAGAGAAAGGGAAGGATTTATGCAAAAAAAAAAAAAAAAAAAAAAAAAAAAAAAAAAAAAAGTGTAATATATATAATATAATTATTTCCAGTCAAACAATGTTGCAGCTTACAAGAGCTATGACAGCCTCCAAGACTAGAGTTTTGCCCTCATTTGGGCTCATCAGTTAGACATATCCGAACTCAAGTTTCGAATGCCGAGTTCAGATATGTCATACTGATGAGCCCAAATGAGGGTGAAACTCGAGTCTTGGACTTCCGGTTTGTTGATTGTCATGACTCTTGTGAGCTGTGACGTTGTTTGACTGTGGAAATAATTATGTAATCTCTCACATTCTGAAAATTCTATTACTAATTGCTTGCTAGGTTAGTGTGTTGGATGGCATCGTCCTGGGGAGTAGAAAATTCCTACTTGTGAGATATCGGCGTGGGTTACAGCTGGTTGGATGACCACATCCTTTGTTCAAGACGAAGTGGGTTCATTCCATAGTCAGATTTCGCCGCAGTTTGATCTGTGCTAGTTAATAGACTTTCTTGTGTGTGGTATGTTAGCTCATGTAGCAGAGTATTCACCTCACATGCAAGAGTCTTGCTGAAGCGCGATTCCAGAATTATAAATTCAGTCGAAAGAATCCTCTTTTAAACATTCTTCCAACAAACTGTAACTTCTTTTGAAATATTTCTCTGACCAAAGATCTTATAAATTTCGAATTTTTAGATTTTCTTTGTGTGAATAATTAAACTGCTTCTTGACGTACTCTTTCTCCTCTCTCTCGTCCACTTCTCTACTACTAGGATTAATGTCTCTGTCGTCAACTTTTTGTTTGTTAAATGTACATTTTGTGTGTTAAGTAAAGATTATTTTTATATTTCTCTCCTTGTTCTCTAATTTCACATTTAACCACGTAACACAAGTAAAATTGTTCAATTAATATACACGGTTGTTGTTCCTTTTCTTTTAAAACTGTTGTTCCCAGTTCAACTTTCAGCACTTCAAGTATAATTCATGTTTTCTTGTGTGCAAGAATTATTAAACTTTCCTTTGGTGAATTAGTATGCAGGTAATGTTCAGGGTCTGTGTTCAAATCTGAGCAAAGGTAGCTAGATGATTTAACAAATTATTTGAAAAATTGTTGCAGAATAGAATGTGGATCAGAATGTTGATGATGTAAAGAGAGAAGCTTGGTTTTAGATGCATTAAAAGTAACCAGCCACTCCTTTCCCCATTGTACTACGTGCTCAAGATCAGAGGAGAGAGAATTGGAGAGAACTTGGTCGTTTACTGTTTTAGATGTGCTACCATAAATGGTAGTGTCGTCAGCATAAATGTCTACAAATGATGTAAGGATGTGATTTGGAAGATCATTTATGTAGATCAGGAAAAGAGTTGGGCCCAGGATTGACCCCTGAGGGACACCGGCATTAATATTGTGAGCTTCTGATTTTTGCCCCTCAACTACTACTCTTATGAACCTATCAGAAAGAAATGATTTAATAATTGAGAAGACATTTCCAGCTATACCATAGCTAGAGATCTTATGAAGTAAACCTTTATGCCATACCCTATCAAAGGCCTTAGATATGTCAAGAGCAATTGCCCTAGAAAGGTGGCCTCCGTCGAGAGATTTGCTAATCCTATGAGATATAACTGTAAGCACATCTGCTGTAGATCTAGCAGAACGGAAACCATATTGAGTGTCACTAAGAAGGTTATTTTTGTTGAGATGGTTGATTACTTCTGTATTTAACACAGATTCCAACAACTTACTCATGACGCACAGGAGACTTATTGGCCTGTACTGAGAGGGGGAATGAGCGATCACCTGAATTCTTAAATACAGGGCATACTGATAAAATTTTCCAGAGAGATGGGAAACTATTCTCCTTAAGACAACGTTTAAACAGTTTTGTAAGTATGGGCGCTAGTTCAGGTTGAAGTTTTTTGAGTACTATGATTGGAATACCGTCAGGGCCAGTTGCTTTACTGGAATCAAGGTTTTTGATTAGCTTGGCAACATCACGTACAGATATACGTATATCACATAGCGTGTTTTCTGATACAGGAGGAAATATTGGGGGTTGGCGGCCTTGGTCGCAAAGGGTAGAATTAGCTGCAAAGTTCTTGACAAAGAGTTTGGCTTTGTCTGATGCTGACGAGATTACCTCAGGTCCATTGATAATAGTTGGGATGGAGCACACGCTTCTGTTCAGGATTCTGTTTGCTATTTGCCAAAACTGGTGGGAACCAAGCTGCTTCTCAGCTACTTTGGACTTAACAAATTGAGCATACAACTCTCTTGCGTTCTTTATTACTTTCTTACAATGGTTGCTGGCAGTCATGAAAGCGGCTTTAGTTCCCATACATCTATTACGTTGGAAGCAGTGGAAAAAGTGATTTCTGTGCGCAATGGTAGCAGCACATTCTGGAGAGAACCATGGCTGGCTGTTAGGTTTTTGCTGAAACTTTTTTGAGAGTATGAAACGGTCAATACCTACAATTAACCATTCCGTCAGGTCTAATACTATAGAGGACACATCCTTTTTAATCATGGAAGGCAGAGGTAGATCAGATATAAATGTACGGAAGCTATCCCAGTCAGCCTTAGTGTATCGATATACTTTCCTATGGAGAGGTACGTCTGGGGACATATTACATTTCATTTTTATCTCAATTGATACAACAGAGTGGTCGGAAGATCCAAGAGGCGACAGAACAGAAACTGAACATAGTTCAGGGCAAGTTGTGAGAAAAAGGTCTAGTAGGCTCGCATACTGGCCGTCATTGTCGGGCGGGTTCGTGAACAATCTGAGTGAGGTCATAGGCAATGGAGAAATCATGACAGAACCTCCCCTCATCATTGGTCTTGTTTGAGTGGGTCAACCATTCGACGTTGTGAACATTGAAGTCTCCACATACGTGAATGTTAGCAGATAGGACTTGGTCAATTTTCTCAGATATGCTTTGAAAGATAGTAACTCCGCTGTTGTGGGGGCGATAGAGAGTAAATATAAATGCAGTAGTGTGAGCTAAAGCAACCCGGAAGCACATATAGGGTAAGTTAGGATTTTTGACCGCTTATCGTGTTACAGCTTTTGTTTAACTTATTGGCTTTTTTTTTTTTTTTACAATTCTAATGATGGACTTTTTTTTCACTTGTCAACCATTTCTTTTAGGTTTTATTTGTTCTGTTATTATATTTTTCAGTTATTTGCATCTTTAACATCCTCCAAACGGACTTTGCACGTACATTGTCATGTTTGAAGAAATCCATGACCCTGCAGCCCGAGTGAGGGCCCTGTGTGAATTTGGTTGTCAAGTTGCTATCGACAAATCAGTGGCCCCAAAACAGTATTTCCGTTCTGGTCTTGAAATGCTTCGAATGGCTACAGTTTACCAAGAAGAAGGAAATCTCGAAGCTGCATTCATCTTGTATTCAAAATTCATTACGTAAGTACAATATGTATTTCGGCATTTATTAAGTCCTACCAAATTAGGCTGTCTGAAGATACTGACTTCCTGGTCTAAAATGCACCAAACATTGATGTTATTGCTTATTTCCCTTTTTCTTTGCAAAACTCAATCATGTTCTGTGAAATCAAAAATAATTTTCCTCCACAAAACAAGCAAACTAAACACTGAATATATATACGAAGATGATGTTTGTCCATCGCTTGCAAAGATAACCATGATCATGCAATTGTTTTGTGGGTTCGAAGATGACTTGTTAGACAGATTCGTGCTCTGAAATATTTCTTGCATGTTGGACACCTGTGGGATAATTTTGTACGAGAGGTGTTGACTGCTGTCTTTTCTAATGTCTCGTTTTCCCTTGCGCTCTTCATTGCATGCAGATTCAGCCATTGTAGCCACTTTGTGAGTTGCGGCACGCCAGAAACATCTGTCTTAGGTTATTTTTTTCCATGACTTAGGAATGTGTGTATATGTATATATATGTATGTATATATATATGTGTGTGTGTGTGTATATGTATGTGTGTATATATATATGTGTGGGTGTGTGTGTGTATATATGTGTGTGTGTGTGTGTATATATGTGTGTGGGTGTGTGTATATATGTGTGTGTGTATATATATATGTGTGTGTGTATATATATATGTGTGTGTATATATATGTGTGTGTTTGTGTGTGTATATATATATATGTGTGTGTTTGTGTGTGTATATATATATGTGTGTGTGTGTGTATTTGTGTATATATATGTGTATGTGTGTGTGTACATATGTATGTGTGTATTTGTATATGTGTGTATGTATGTGTGTATGTATATATGTGTATGTGTGTGTATTATTTAGTTAATTTATTTATTTTTTTCAACCTCCATTAAATGTTTTCCCTTGGTCCTTCTTTTTGCCGTGGATACCAAGTCTTCCTTTTTTTTAATGCCTATAGTATATATATATATATATATACGTATGGGTATGGCTCAAAAAAGCTAAGCATAAGCAATGAGGGTAGATAATTGTACGTTTTGGTTTTGATTCTAGATGATGGCACCCAAGTCGTATATATATTTTTGGTTTTGATCTCACTACCATATATTAGGTTCAATATATTAATCAATAGAGAATTGCCTGCATGAATATTTAAGCATATTTTAAATTCGGGTCATGTCAGATGACCTGCTAGTATGTGTTTGTGTGTATGTATGTGTGTGTTGGGGTGGAGAGGGCTCCTGTAAGCCGTGGTGAAGGCAACCTTTCTAGGAGAAGCAAATCTCTGATTTAAAAAACCATAAAACGGGAGACCAGTACCCACATTAAGCTGGTCTGCAGTTTAACTTGTTGCTGGCTATCTTGCTCTTGCTTGTTTCTGGATCTCAACATTTTGAACCGAGACAGAGACTTAACTGTCGTACAAAGCTAAGACTGTGTAACATCATCTGTGTATAGATACTCCCTCAGGCATTTGTCTATAAAAATGGTCCGGTGGCGAGAGAAGTCATTTTTGGGCTCATGGACTTTAAGTGTCTGAGGGAGTGGCACTCGTCTGACAAGACGTTGCAATCATCAATCATCATGTGTGTGTGTGTGTATATGTATGTATGTATATGTGTGTGTGTATATATATGTGTGTGTGTATATATGTATATGTGTGTATGTGTGTGTGTATATGTGTATGTATGTGTATATGTATATATGTGTGTATATGTATGTATGTGTGTATGTGTATATATATATGTGTGTATATATATATAAATATGTGTGTGTGTATATTATATATATATAAATAAATAAAGACACAAACAACTTCAAGCATAAAAACGTTTTTCTAAAATTATAGATGCAGCATTAAATAACCCTGAAAGAGTTGATATGCCATTAGCAAAACAGCTGGTACTTTGAAAGACTAAGGACCATGCTATCGTCAGAATTTTCCTGGCAGTTTACATAAAAGGTGCTGAATGAAAGTTCAGTTTTTTTTTTTTTTAATTTTCTTCAATGAAAAATTCAATTGAAAAATAGGAATAATTTTTTTTTTTTTTTTTTTTTTGAATCAAGATAAATTTATTTTTCACTAGCAGTTCCGCCCTGTTTTACTCTGACCCTTACTGTTCATAACTTTATGTACATATGTATATATTAAAAAGTGTAAATATGTACGATAATAGGCTTCCTTAACTACCATAGAGAAATGTTGGTAGAGACTGTAGACGTGGAATTTTTTTTTTTAACTTTGACCACAATCTTGACTCCCTGTACCTTTATTGTTTAAGGTTAAAATCAAATTGTTTGATCCATGTCCAAGTAACCTACATCTAAAATTTCAAGTGTTTAGACCCAAAATTGGCAGAGGAGTTTGGTAGAGTCTGCAAAGGTCAACTCTGTAAACTTTGACCTCTTACCAACCAAAATTTCGTCCAAAAACTTATTAAAAAGTTTACTGCATGTCTGAATATCCTTTATATAAAATTTCAAATATTTAGACCCAAAATTAACTTAATACTTTGCTAAAGACCACAAAGGTAAAATCTTTCGCATTTTGACTGCTTGGAAGCCAAATTTTCAGGAAAAAAAAAAAAAAAAAAAAACGATTAAAAAGCTTGCCCTATGTCTGAATACACTTTAAATAAAATTTCAAATGTTTAGACGAAATTGGTTGAGTAATTTGGTAGAGACCACAGAGGTTAATTTTTTTTAAAAACTTTGACCCCAATTATGACCCCTTAACATTTATTGTTTTGAGCTCAAATCAAATTATAAAATTAGATCCATGTCCAAGTAACCTATATCTAAAATTTTAAGTGTTTAGATGCAAAATTGGCGGAGGAGTTTGGTAGAGTTTTCAAAGGTCAAATCGTTGAACTTTGACCCCTTAACAGCCAAATTTCTGGCCGAAAATCAATTAAAAAGATTTTCCCAAATCTCAATACACCTTATGTTAAATCTCGAGTCTGTAGACCGAAAATTGACAGTTATTTGGTAGGGAAGTGTACACACACACACACACATTTTCACTTTTATAGACATATAGATATAACAAACCAATTATAGCAAATGTTTTGTTAAATCATGTCGGCTGCTACAATTTCATTATAGCGTAGTGTTTCAGCATCTTTCATCGTTTTGCATAAACTGGAACATTTCAACACCCATCCCTGTTTCACATAAGTACCAAACAACCAAACCAACATTGCTTAACTTTGATAGTCTGTGTGCTTGGCCATAAATGAACTTTAAAAGGTTCCTTGTTCTTGTTTAAAATTACACTTAACCCTTCATGATCTGAATTATGATGTAGCTGATTAAAAAAAACATTGTTAATTTTAGTTAGTTTAAAGGGTAATAATGAAACTAAAATTGTCTTCAAACTGGAAAAATTATGAAGTACTTCAGGGGTCTATCCTTGGCCTTTACTATTCCTAATATTCATAAATGACCTCCCTGATAAAATAGTTTCCGAGATGGGTATATTTGCTGATGACGCCATGCTCTATAATAGTCACGAGGGGAAAACAAATGAACACATATCCAAGGAAATGGCGGAAACACTAGAGGAAGACCTCCAATCTGTAGTAAAATGGGACAAAAATGAATGGTCACATTCAATGCTGCCAAGACTAAGTTTGTTTCTTTACAATAATTACAAGAAACCTTCTCTACCACCAATAGCAATGGTCAAGAACACATTACCTGAAAGTACTTCTTTTAAACTCCTCAGCCTAATGTTCACAGAGAACATGAGTTGGAGCAAGTACATTGAGAACATTGCCAAGGCTGCTGCGAAGAAGATGGGCTCTCTCTACTATGCTAGAAAGGTACTCGTGCCTGAAATTATCCTGTACCTCTATAAGGTAACCTTTCACCCATCTATGGAGTACTGTTGTCGCATTTGGGCTGGGGAATCTGCTACTAGTCTCATTCCTGGACAGGGTTCAAAGGAGGGTTGTTAACTTGATAGGTCCTGAACGGTCATCTAAGCTTCAGCCTATGTCCCATTGATTAAATGTTGCATCCTTCCGCCTGTTCTACAAGTATTTTAATGGTGAATGCTCTGATGAACTACACGCACTTGTGTCCCCTCAATTTAAATACCCCCCCGACAAACCCGACAAGCAGTTAAATCCCACCCCTACATGGGAGAGATCCCTAGGAGTAAGAAAGTCTTCTACTCCAATAGTTTCTTCCCCAGAACTGCCAGAACTGACTTTGGAACTCCCTTCCGGGATTCTGCTTTCCCAACTGTACTGACATGCAGAAGTTCAAGTGTAATGTGAACAGACATCTTGCTACTCATCTCCCTTCATAATACCCCTGCAACTTATGTCCCCGATAGTAGCCCCCTATCAAAGTGGCACTGTACCTTGTTTGGGGTGAAAATTGAATAAAAAATAAAAAAAAGATACTGAACTAATATGTGCGAAGCATGATTGAATCAATTCTCACTTTGTTTATGCCGTTATATTCATTTATTTACCCCTTGAACAAATTAGTTCAACCAAGTCATAAAGGGTTAACAAAACAAGAGTACAGAAAAATCTATATGATGTATGTAATTTGTCATGGAATGAAGATGTCCTATTTAAAAAATCAAATTGATCAAGTATTTTCTTCAAAGAAAAAAAAAAAAATTATGATGAGCCAGATAAGACAAAGCGGTAGGTGCCATATGTTTTTATCAAAATTCAAGGGAAGACAACTCTATTCAACTAACAAGATTCTTTTCTATTTCTTTATAAGAAAGAGATCGTTAATGGCTGCCAAAAATACTTATCGCTAAAAATCATAAAATATAACATCTTTGTTTCATGATGAGTATGCACATCAAAGATTTTTTTATTTTTTTATTTTATTTATTTTTTTAAATAAGTGTAATTCGAAATAAGCACCAGTTCTTCTCTTAAACTTGTGCACATTTTTAATAATCGGTTTTTGTTTTATTACAGTCATACTTTGATGCTCATACAAAATTTAATAAAATGACAATAATTGTAGGATAAAGTCATTGGAACCTGTGGAAATTCCACAGTTGTATCCTTTATTGCTGCTGTGTAGACTATGGATTTCCAACAAGAATTCAAACCTTACAATTATATTGTACCACTGAAATTTACTCAGTTAACCCCTAACAAAACATATCGCCACTTGGACGTAAGGGGCTACTAATTGGGACCATGCCTAGGAAAGATTAACAAGATGTTAGTTTATGTTATATTTAAATTGCTGCATATCAGTACAGTCAGGGAAGCAAGTAGCAGGAAGGGAATTCCAAAGTCCATCTGTTCAAGGGAAGAAACTAAGTATTCTGATCAATGTAATCTCAGAATATATCTGGTTATTGAGATTTATTCCCCAAAACCCTTGTGAAAATTTGACATATTTCCATTTTATGGACAGGCTCTATACTATTATATAGCATTTTTAACAGAACAGATACTACACTTTGAAATATTTATTTGCAAAAAAAATAATGCACATATTTTTAAAAATTTTCAAACAAATTAGGCACAAGGTCAACAACATGAGGAGGGGATGGAGGTTTTTTGGTCATCCTTTGTCACCATAACTTGAAAGTAAAAAAAAAAAAAAAAAATCCTGCTCTTTGCTAGAATCATCATTCACCATAATACCACATTTACTCCAGGAGCTGTCCTATTTGAAATTTCCAAATCAATTAAAAAAGAAAAAAAAAGAAAGTAAACGTGTTAGTAAGACCCTCCCAACTCTTCCTAAATGATCAACTGCTTATTGTTTTTCGGTTTGTTTAAAAAAAAAAAAAAACAAAGAAAAACGGCCAATCTATAATTGGGCGGGGGGTGAAATATAAATGGGGGAGAAAAAGAAAATATGGAGTGAGAGAGTTGGAGAATAAGTGATGTCCTTCCAAAATGAATGTAATCGGGGAAGGCCAGCACAGAAAAAAGTAATACACTTTGGTCCTATCATGCAGATCAAGAAAGTGTATTTTAGTTTGTTTCTCTGACAGCAGATGAAATTTAAAAAAAAAAAAAGGGGGGGGGGCAAGAAAAAGACCGAGATGAGTCAAAGTGGGAAAGAGTTTAGAATCATAAGAACAAGAAAACTAGAAGGAGGAAGTAGAGGAGAGGAAAAAAGAGTAGAAGAGAAAGAAAAGATTATTTATAATAATAATAATGATCAAAAAGGATGGAAAGTCTGAGGAAGAACACCAATCAGACCTCCACTAAAAGAGTGCAAAGAGGACTGGGACTTTGGTGTGTGGGGGGGGTCCTATTGCCATTCAAATTCCAGTGAAAAGTAATGGTTGCTGTTAAGGAGAAATCAATGGCAAGCGGCTGTTGCAATAACACAAAATCATTTGCAAAGGTTATTGAAAGCGGTGAAGTATACTGGAAACCTGGAGAACCTTGTCACTCAGACTGCAGAGAACACCACCAGTTACTATTAGTGAGCAATCTCTTATGACAATCTGCATGAGAACTTCTTGTGAGTAAAAAATAATAAAAAGAAGAGTGAGTAGAGAAAGGTTAGATGAAGAGGAGAAAAGAATTGGTGAAAGGAAAGCATGAGGAGGAGGGAAAGAAAAAGATTTCTTTTTGCATTGCATCTTGGACAACTGAATGATGCCATCTTTCAAAAAGAGATGAAGGGTGATAATGTATAAACAGATTTGAAATCTGCATTTTTTTATATGTGAGATGCCTTTAATAAGTTTCCAGACTTTTTTTTTTTTTTTTGTATGGGCACATTTATTGATAGTACATGCATGAAACTCTAACCTCCTTCAAAGTAATCTTCTCCAGCTGCAATGCACTTGTTGTACCATTCCAACAACAACAACTTCTGGAAGGCCGTATGGAAGTCCTCTCGTGTGAACGTGTCAATGATCCTCATCACAGCCTCTTTCATCTCAATTATCTCATAACGACAGCCTCTAAGATGTTCAGAAAATAATAGCAACAAATAAGGACACACAAGCAAGAAAACATCAAAGCAAAGTGCCCTCTTGATGTGTATATTCTCAACTAACATGACAAGCAGCAAAATCCCACCCCTTCACTGTTGAGGTCTCTAGATGCTGGAAAGCCTTCTACTGCAATGGTTTCTTCCCTCGGTCTGCTAGATTTTGGAATTCTCTCCCTGTTTCCTACTTCCTTGACTGTACTCACCTAAAGAGGTTTAAATCTTATGTGAACAGACATCTCACTCCCAATTTCCCTGTCAGACACGATCCTAAATAATAGCCCCTTACATTACAAGTGGCAACAAGCTCTGTTTGTGGTTTAAAAAAAACGTATTAAAATAATCCTGAATTTTAAATCTAAAATATAAGGTAATAATCCACAAAAAAAATTGAAGATGCTCTCTTCTGAAGCCAACCGCTTGGAATCATTTGAATGATAAAGTTTCATTGTAATCATGTTTCAAAATTTTTGAGATATTGATTGATAATTTGTAATATTTAGATTGTTTGGACTGCTCTTCTCATCTTGGATGTTATTTTCAACTATCTGTGGCATAAAATGTTAAGTAATAATCAGTTGTAAGTGACAGTCTTCTGAATGTTGAAGGTTCAATTCTTAGTGTGGTTAATACTAAGGATATAATTTTCATGGCAAGTGCTCGACTGAGCTTCAATCTATGGCTCCCCCCTTCGCCAAACTTTCACGAAAAACACTCGTCTAGTTGAAACCATTATCAATAATTTCCCTCACTTTTTATCTGTGCCTAAGCCTAAAAGTCGATTCCATGAACAAAGCTTCTTTCTTAGAAATGCATGCCTGTGGAACTCTTCCATTTGTCTGCTTTCCGGCTGACTGCAATTTGGTCATCTTCAAGTCCAACATAAACAAATTCTTGATGAACCGTCCCCTTAATTAAATTTACCAAATCTCCACTACTAAATTACTATGATTTTTTTCCCCATTGACTACTGTACGCTCATTAACCCTTATCCTTGAATGACCTCTAGGCCTTGATAAATGGTGACTGCTTTGTAAAAAAAAAAAAAAAAAAAAAAAAAAAAAAAAAAATACAAATTACTTAACATTTCTACCCCATCATGACTGACTGAATGAGAGCCAGTTACCTCTGTGGATTAGAGTTTTGCTGAAAATTCTGTACACATCCCAGGATTTGAATGAAGAATCCCAGATTTCTACAGGAAGCACTTGAAGATCAGAAGTTACATCAACTGAAATGTGAAAATAATATCCAAGATGAGAAAAGTAATTTGAACAACCCAAATTGTACATCCGTAGATTGCTAACTTCCTTGTTGATATTGAAAATAATTTAAATTTTGTTATTAAATGGAATTAATAAAAAAAATAAACCTGAAGTGAAATTTCTCTTCTCCAGGTTATTTATTGAAAAGCTCCCATCACATCCATTATATAAGACGTCTGATGCCTTAGTTTTACAAAACAACAAAAAAGTGAGTATTTATCTTTTAATTCTGTTTTATTCTTGACCTATCTTTGCAAGTGAAAGATTATCTATTATTTATGTGACTGTAAGATGTAGTTGTGAAATTAATTCTGCTGTTATCTAGAATTGATGCTATTTTGAAAATCTAAATTGCAGAAGAATCTTTGTATGTACCCATCGCGAAATGAAGTTGTCATATTTTTAAATTCATAAAAATTGAGCAAGTATTTTTTTATATAGAAATTTTTTTTTTTTAATGATTTTAGTGATTTTAATAGGAACTTGACCTCTCTCTCTCTCTCTCTCTCTATATATATATATATATATATATATATATATATATATATATATATATATATATAGTTCAACTTGAGTTGTCTCCTTTATTTATAAAATGTGGAGGATCAAAGCATAAGATATCGTTTACTCATAAAATTTGATTTTCTTTGTTAAAAAAAATTACTCATCTTGTATAATAAACTATGCATGAAAGTCGCTTTCAAAAGTTGACTGTATTCTCCTTGATAATGTCTCTCTCTCTCCTGTTTAAAGAACTTTCATTAACACTTCTCTTCACATTTATCTCTCAGCTCCACTGTCATAAGAATTGCTTTCTAAATCTCTATTATAAATGGATACTCCCCAAGTATTGAGTCTCGTCTCTTCTTGTGTAACTCACAGAAACAGCAAGAAATATACACACGATTACATGAACATTGAATATATTCATATAGATCCCCCTCAGCATAACACTATTTCAGGCACGTGAATTATATCGAGTTGAAAGCAAAATAAAACACACACTGGAGTCAGATTAGTTTGTGTCCTTTCTTTTTCCCCACAACAAAGATGTTCACTTTCTCATCTAAGCAGCAGCAGCCCTTTTTTTCCTTTTTTTTCTCGCTAAACAACAATGAAATCATATGCGAATGAGGCAGCATCCAAAAAGCAAAATACCTGTCGAGCAAAACATGTCTTATGTTGCCAGCACCTAAATTTGCATAATCATTCCTGCATCTGAAGTGTTCCAGGTTTGTGCACCACTGCTTCCCTACAGCAAGCGCATGCCAACCATGGCCACTTATTGCTATTGACACTATTACCACAACAAGTTTATATGGTTAATATGGTGTTTGAAAGGCTAGTAGTGTCTAGCAGTGTTTGTAATTGATGTGAGTGCCGATCTGGGCACTGTCGGGTTATGAAATGATCTTCAAAGATCATGGGGGCTATGTAGTTGATTGATATGCATTGGTTTGTGTATCAATGAAGCTTCGCCTCCAAAAAGACGTTCTAGAAAATCTGAAGTCATGAGGGCAGGGGAATCAAGTTCTTGGAACTGAACTGAGTAGGTTGGACTGTAGAAAGTTATACAGATGCTGAGAACTATTTAACTACACATTTATTCATTTTTACTAGCCCCGAGCAATGCCAGGTAGCCTTGTTAGTGTTACAATAAGATTGAAACCTAATTGTGTATCATTCAATTTCCATTTTTATAATCTTATTTGGCAAGTGTAAATAGAAGATATTCAACAGTTCATTGCTGAGTTACACTCAAGACCAAAATGGTTGCTCCCATGTCTGCTTATATTAGCCTAAGGGGCAGATAACTCCCAGGTATAAGTTCAAGACAGGAGTAGATAACTCTTATCTATATACCGAGCTTGTTATCAGTGTTTATTGAAAATCACAAATTTTAAGAGACACTACCATTTTGTATGTTAACATTTTCATAAAAACAACCCCCCAAAATTGTCCCCTATTTTCTGCACTACACTGATGACCCATATAAATGTTAATTTACTGAAATTCAGTCTTATTCTGTTAAAAGAATTGGCTGGGTTGCAGGTCTTAATGGAAATAGCATGATAATATTATTTCGTTTCTTTTAGCTTCAGTTCCGAATGATGTATGTTAATACACCAGCTTCTTCTGTCTCAGAGATTACCATATGGATGATGCATTGTTTTCTAGTTTCTATTGATAATGCGCTTCATTTGCTCATCGTATTATCTGTTGCTAAACCATTAAGTTCAGGAATCTTCATTTTTACCAATTTTTGGGTAAGTAAATTAAAAATCATTAAAAAAAATAAATAAATAAAATAACCTCTCTTGAGTGCATCTAACATTTCCCTGCAATGTTTAACTTCATAATCAGAAAATATCTTGGAATAATTTCACAAAATTCCAAATATTAAATTATGCTTATAAAAATATTACGGTTGCGCACTTGTCCGCAAGTTTGATCTGTGTTGCTGCTTCATCAAATAATAAATAAATCTACATCAAGGTAGTTTATAGAAGGCAATACAATGCAGAGGTGTGACCAAAGCAAATTAAGATGTAGAACGGTGGAATAAATTATCTACATTCACTTCTCATTAATACATTTTTTAACACATTGCATTGTGTTCTTGCACGTTTCATCTAAAGTTGAACACACATCTGACGAAGGAAAATTTTCCCGAAATACAGGATGGAACGATAAATTTGTCACCCTAACTAAAACAACACTACAGCTTTATTTTAAAACTTGTATTGAAAAAATCTATTCCGGTAACTTGATTATGTAGTAGAACTGACATTAATTCAATGTAGCCACCTTCAGCCTCACTCACCACCTCAATACAGGTGCGGAACTGGAAGTATGCCTTTTCTACAAGTGTTGACCGGAACTCTGCAAATATTTAGCGGATGGCAGCGATCAGGCTGGCTTTGGTGTTGTGAGAGGTCATGTTGGTGATGTTCTTGACATATGACCAAACAAAGTAGTCCAACGGGGTCAGATTGGAGGAGTGAGAGAAGGGTACAAAGTTGTAGCATTCCTGAAGCCAAACCTGAGTCTCTTTGGATGTGGGTCGGCACAGTCCTGCTGCCACACTCAGGGTCTAAAAGCGGCTACCTGATTGCACCAGAGGATCACCACAATCTTCAGTACATCCATGAACACTTCGGTGTTGTCTTTCAAGTCGACTTTGAAGATGTGAGGTGGCATGATGTGGCCCTCCCTTGAAGCCATACCAAAGACCATAACCGTGGCCGGAAACTTCATTGAGTTGTGTCCTGAAGCATTGAATTGTCTGGATTTGCATTTTGAGAGTGCTGGCAATGATCCTGTTGTCATAACTTGGATCGGTAGAGAGCATGAGATGTAAAGCGGTGCACCTCTGATCCCGCTCATTGAACATTGTGTCGCTTTCAGACATGATAGAAGACTCCTATCGCTCTTGGGATTTGTACACAACTGGCCAACTAGTAGATGATCCACAACAAAAAAAGAAAACCGGTTTTCATCAAATGGAAATGGAATCATGTAACCTTTTCTAGGGCAACAATTTTATCGTTCCATCCTGTATTATGCAATATGTAACTAGCATCACTGATGCAAATAACAATGCAATGTTAAAAGTATATTAAAAAAGTACTTATATATATATATATATATATATATATATATATATATAAGGGGAAACTGCATAGCTTATTTTACCATTATGTCTTAATTTGCTTCAGTTTGTGTCTCTATCCACCTTACACCTTTGCATTGCATTGTATCCTATGAATTATCTTAATATACAAACTAGACAATGCTTCAAGCAAACTACACTAACCTCTTATCAATATATCTGTCAAATTACTTCTCTGTCTTGTGTTAAATACCCAATTTGTCGACTACAAACATTCGGTAAAAAGTAGCTGCTCATACCTGGTGTTGCTTGGGATCAAACAATGTATTAATATCAATGAATTTTCTATAAAAAAAAAGTTGAAAGATAGTAAAAAGAATGTATTATTTATGTGATAAAGTTAAGTATTAATAAATATATGTTGCTGCTTCTGTATTTCTGACCAGTCATTACTGAAAAATATCATTGGATACTAATCTAGAACATGATCCAAGGCTGTTAATTTTCTCTAACTAAATTTTAATATTTAAACTAGAAGTATACCTTTTTAGCTAGGGATGAGTTTAAAGGGTGTTCCATATGTGAACATGGGTCTGATTGTTATCTTCATCTGAATTTTTAGCTTGATTTTTAACACGCAAACTCCTCTGCTAGACATTCACAGCCAACATAGATGGGAACAAATACATTGAGGACACTGCTAAGGCTGCTGCAAAGAAGGTTGAGTTCCCTCTACTATGCTAGAAAATTACTTACACATGAGAGTATCCTGTATCTCTAAAAAGCCACCATTTGTCCATGTATGGAGTATTGTTGCCACATCTGGACTGGTGCAGCCACCACTTGTCTCTCTCTTAGACAGGGTATGAAAAAGAGTCTCGAATCTTATAGATCCTGCACTATCAACCAAACTCCAACCGATAATATTGCATCCTTGTGCCTGTTTTACATGTATTTTAATAAAATGTTATCTAATGAACTTATTGCACTTATACCCCCTGAACGTAAATACTCCTTACTTACCCATCTAGCAGCAAAATCCCACCTTTTCACTGTAGAGATCCCTAGATACTGGAAAGCCCTCTACGCTAATAGCTTCTTCTCTCGGACTGCTAGACCTTGGAATTACCTCTCTATTTCCTATTTTCCCAACTTTACTAACATGCAGAAGTTTAAATGTAATGTCAACAGATATCTTACTCATTTCCTCAAATAGTTCCCTGTGCACATGGTTCCAAATAGTAGTTATTTATGTTCAAGTAGAAATATGCCTTGTTTGAGGTGAACAAGAATTTATAAAAAAACAAAAAAAACAATGGCCTTGTAGTGGGAAGACAGGACGATCTGCTTGTGTTATAGACGATCCCGTCCCCATGTGTTGTTGGATGAATTTAATGGTAGAAGGATTGAATAGTAAAAGGTCGCATAATGATGACGAAAACATACCGGTATATATCCGCGAAAGAATGCAGATTTATTTACATAAATTTACATGAGAAATATTAAGAATATAGATAGAAAGAATAAGAGTTCATTGAAAGATGAGTAACATTACTTGTGATTCATGAGAGGATGACGGGTTAGTCATGAGTGCTGTTGTGTGGCCAATGCCACTGTAGCGGTATCTGTTATATTTTTACTGCTTGAGGGTCTAGCGCGAAAGAGGCAGAAATATAAAAAACCGGAAGTCGCGTGGCTGTGTCACTCTCCGGTTATCAGTCAAAGGGCGACAATCGAATTAGCCTGGGAGTTTTAATTCCCACAGCCTTAATGTAATCGTATGATCTCTGTTAGTGCTGCAGCAGAAAGGTTCTCCATTCAAACAAAACCAGTTTAAAACAATGTTTTATTTTGTGAATCTACAATTTAGTTTCTCCACCAAATGACAGTCACTACTAGCTGAAAAAAGGTCTGCAAATCAGCACAAATGATACATCAGCTTAGAGATCAAAGGGTTATCTATCTCTGAAAATCACAAAAACCCGACTGACACTTTTCCCTTCCCCTCTGTTGGAAAATATGTAGATATTGATAATCTGTAGACACAGCAGCCTAAAAAGAAAATGACCGCCGAGTTTGAGTTTTATGTAAAAACTAAAACTGAATGAAAACTGCTCCACATATTAATTATAAAGATAATTGTTTGTAAGGAAAGTTTGCCTTGATTAAAATAAAGTTTTCTTGTATTGGACAATGAAATCCATCTTTTGAAAACTTTCATCTTCAAGCAATCCAATGACTGCAAATAATAGTTCAATGTGCATGGTAAATTACAGGTTTTTACACCTTCAAGAATAGGATATTAGCTGATGATTGACAATCCATTGAATCGTTTCAAAATTACCATCCAGCTTCATAACAAGTTGGAATATTGTTATTTCTTCAGGCCGCATGAAATCATCATCATAAACATAATCAGGGTTCGCACAGATTTGAAAAATCATTGAATTTTGACTTGTGCCTTGTAAAGGCCTTATTTCTAGTATTACCTTGAAAAATTCTTGAAAGTAAGGAAAACGTCTTGAAAGGCCTTGAAAATTGTATTCTTTATGTTCAGTAAAAATTTGTGTCGAAATAAAATCAAAATAAACCTCCCTCTATTTGCTTTGATTTATAATGTAATTTTTTTTGTGGGAGGAGGGAGAGTAGTGCAGCCACCATTAATAAAAATGCCCCCCCCCCAAAAAAAAAACTTCCCTTCTGCAGATGGGACTCTCCAATGGCGAATTCGTCCCCCCTCCTCAAAAAATAATGTGATAACTTAAAATGAGGCTGGACGGGCCCAAAAAAAATTGGACAAGAAGGTAACAATCTTATCTAGAAATTTAAAGCCATAAAGTGAGTTAATATTTGAGATGAAATAAAAAGCATTTAAAACTACTTCAAACACCAAAACAAAATTATGCAAGTCGGTTACAAAGTAACTTTTATTGGCTATGATAACATTTATTTGTTATATATTTGAATTTTTACCACTTTTTCGAATTGCTGTGGATTGATAAATAATGAAAATCAAAAATTGAAAAATTTAATAATTTACTCTGGCACATTTTAAGCAAATTTGAATTTTTCCAATACCTGCTTCACCATATTAGGAATTGCTTTTTAAATTGCGCAAGTTGAATTATCTCCCTTAGAAAACTACTTATCAATTTACAAGAGTTTTAGTGTACTATTTTTTTTTTGGTTTTTCATCATTGATACGTATATCAGAGATTTTTCTTTATTTTTGTTTTTCAATATAGGGGAAGTTCTGAACAAGCACTAAAGAAAAAAAAAACTTAATGATTGAAGTATATGTATACATGTGCATGTTAAGTAGATGTCAGGCCTGTAACAAGAGAAATATTTAATTAAGTGACTACCAAATGTCTGACATCTTTGAAATAGTAATATCCTCTTGAATACAAGATTCCATGCTGCGATTATGATCCACTATAAATTTTCCAAAAGTTACAATCATCCCAGATTGTGCTCCATTTGGTCATCAGGATTTTATGGGCGTACATAAAAACCTGATCTCTGGTGTTATCCAAGTGATATCTCTGGTAATGTGTAGACAGAGCGCCCTAGAAAGAAAATGACTGCTGCATTCTTAGAATGCGTCCAATAAGTCTTGTAAATTATCAAATTTGACACAAGGTTGGAAGGTGGAAAGTGAAAAGCCAGTGCACAAGAAGCAGAGCACACTGGCCTACATAAAATCCTGGAACAGCCGCATCAGCATTCTCTGTTAGGGCACCTCAGGCGATTAGCAATAAACTAATCCCTTCTTAAACAGAGAAGGTAAAGTGAACTTACTAGAACCATGCACAGAAGCATATATCGGTCAAGACAGAAAAAAAAAAGGCCATCTAGCTAAATGTTGAACTAATTGTTGGTGTTAAAAGCAACATCAGTCTTAAGATCAGGTTTTAACAAAACCACGTGATACCCTACTTGATAATTGCTGAACCCAACGTTGGGTGCCTCAGATTTCTTTTTCTCTCGTCTTCTCTTCTCATTCTGACTGCGTTGTCATCTCTTGCATATTGGCGACTACCAAGGGGGTGCACCAGCTCACAAGTATAAAGAATAAAATAATGCAAAAGAAAACACACGTTACAAAACTTTCTGTAAATATTAGTGGCACCTTGGGCATGTGTGGGACATCATCGACCCTCTGAAAACTAAGTTCCACCCTGTACATCTACTGTTGAGGCTGTGTTCGTCAGTCGGTTGATCAATTCATTTCACCATCTCCTCTGATCCACAATCTGCTTTTGACTGTGTCAAACTGGTAACTGTTACAAAACTCATTGAATGTCGCAAACTCCCCCAACCGTTTTAAAACTCCTTGCCAATCTCAAAACTAACTCTAAATATATCTACCTTTTATTACCATCATCTGCCACACCTTGATTATAACCTCCACCTCAGCTCTCCTTTATGTGCATTGTTGAACAACTTCCTATACCTTTGTTCTACTGGTAAACTTATCTTTTTGTTTTGTTTTGTATTATGTTTTTTCTTTCTTTTCTTTTCCCTTTTTTTCCTTTCTAACACTTGAGATGAGTGTCGCATTGTCTCAATGTTTCCAGCTACGGCACATCAACTATTTTGAAGGGTTTATAAAAACGGAACCAAACGCACATTTTATATCCTGCTCTCTTGTCCCTCGGTTGTGTCCCCGTCTGGAACAAAAGATCTCTCAATGCGTAGTAACAGACGCAAGTCTCATTTCTTTTTGGACAGATGGGTTTTATCCAGTCACCATCTTTTTCCACGGTCGAAGTCGTGTCATCGTTTCTCCTCCTTAGAAGGAGGGGGGGGGGTATGTTTTGCTATAATTTTAGCTGCCATTTATTTTTATCTTGTCGCCTTCACAAGATGTCTGTCGATCCATTCTCTCGGAGACTCAGAGACGGACTTTTCTGATTTGCTCTCTCTGACTGGCCGAAACAGACTCTTCCTAACTAGTATCAATCTTCCTCCAAAATCACGTTTTAGGAATTATTTTGTGACGTCATGATCCACATCATGCCATTTCAACGATTGCTCTGCCTGTTTGACTCGTCCCCCTAATTTTGTTATGACACTCTTAATAAACAAACAACTTCTAATCTAAAAACAGTGAGCTCCAATTTCTAATTCTGTATATTACACTGGCCACAATTGCCAGTCCGTCTATGGCTGACCTGTTATATGAAACGGATGGAGAGGGTCAATATTGATTAGCATAAAAACTGGACAGGCATTTTATTTTATTGTATTTTATTTATTTATTTTTTTTCAAGTTCTGTGAATTGTGGGGTGGGGGTGGGGCTGTAGCATGATTTCCCCCCCCCCCTATTTCACCTGATAAACTGGTTTCTTTTTTCTTTTGTCATACATTTGTTTCTCCCCCTCCCCCACATCCCAACACTTGTGGGGGGGGGTGAATGCTGGTAGTAACACAAGACAACCTCCTTTTTGTAATAATTTAAAAATGAGGAAGCTCAATACTGAAAAAAAAATAAAAACAAACAAAATACAGTAAAAAAAATAAAAGGATAAACTGCAAAAACTACAACAATGTATGAAATGAAAACAGAAACTCAAACCATGTTAATCGTGCTACCAGATCAGGCTGTCTGAAGATAATGGCTTCCTGACCTAAAATGTACTAAACATCGATGTTTTTTTTTTCTTTTCTCTGTGGAATACTCAACAACAATTTTCTTTCTATAAAACAACCAAACCAAATGCCATGTATAAATATTTGAAATGGTGAAGAATTTTAAGAATAAAAGCATTTTTCATAATTACTGCACTTAGCATTAAATAATGCAAAAGGAATTGATGTACCATAAAACAAAACCACCAAACCAAACAACAGGAATAAATATTTAAAAATATAAAGAACTTGAAAAATAAAACCTTTTTCCAAAATTAATGGATTTAATATTAAACAACCAAAAAGAGTTGATATGCCATAAAACAAAACAAGTAAACCATATCAAACTAGCAATCAATTACAAGCTGATTAGCAGGTGGCCGCTAAAGTTAAACATTACTTCACACTTTTTAATGAATGAGTCCAGGTGTCTAGTCAATGGGGTTGTTGCACAAAATGTTGGCCATTTAAAGAGATAAAAAGATAAGCATGGTATGATTCTTGCTATAATCTTTTATTGTTTTTGCTTTTTAAATATATCTACATGTTCCCACATCTATAATACTGGACTAACATATATACTATAATAGCTTCAAACATACAAATCTATTTATACTAATTAATTTTCCCAGCCCCACTTTGGTATGTTTGTCTGTGTGAGAACTGTCTTTGATACGTTCAATCCATTGTTATACATGCGTTTAAATTTCTTACGTTTCTGAATTTTTGAGATGAGGATTGATTATTCGTATTATTTGGATTCCTCAAACTAGTGCTCTCATCTTGAGTCTGATTTTCATGTTTCAATCAATGTAACCTCACACCTTCTTCAGGTGTATCTTTTCATCGAACTAGAGAATCTGCATGGAATTTCAAACAGAATCCTTTATTTAATCCAAGGAGGCAGCATGTTCTCGTACCGTCGGCCATGATTGGGTAGATGTCAATTGTATTTTGAATGTTGCCTGCAATGAGGATTAAACCTTCAACCTCTAGAAGAGTGTAACTTATAACTGAATTTTACCAAGTACTGTATCCACTATACCATGGATCTGCAAGGACCCATGGTGTAATGAAGTAAGGGTTCCATTTGAAATTCCATGCAGATTTCAGAGTTCGACAGAAAGATTCCCCCAACTCAGCAAGATATACCCGAAGAAGTGTTTTCCCTGTTCCTTTTTTATCTGCCTGACAGCTGGCTTGAATTTGTATTCCTTGTTCGTTTTCCTTTCGATAAAGGCAGGCTCGAACCTGTAATGCGAGGGAGAAGGTAAAAAAAATGCCAATTGCTTAGACCCCGTGCTCACCGCGACATATGACGTTGCCGGCATTCGAAATAAACTTTGTCATTGCAAGGCATATGATGACTTTGCAAAAATGTTGATGCAAAAATTGACCCCTTCCTTGTAAAAAATGGCCCAGTTGACCGTCAAAGAATTAATCTTTTTGCCCAATATTTGGATATTTGTCGTCCGAGAGACTGACCTTTGAAACGATATCAATTTTGTCAGTGTTCGTTGCATGTATCGAAAGTTTTTGGCACACACGCACACACATTTTCCCTTTTTATGATAGACTAGTCTGGGTGCCCGGCGTTGCCCGGGTGTTTGGAGGTGTAAAAAAAAATAAGTGGTCGTAGGCAGGCAGGCTCGAACCTGTGACGTGAATGTGGAAAAGAAAATTAAAGAAAATCTGACGTCTTATCGCTACTCTCACGTGACTGGCAATCTAAAGTGTTATATTTAATGTAGCCAATGCAAAACAAAAGATGACTTGCAAAAATGGCGTTGCCTTTAAACCTCTCACAAAAGCAAATTAAACACAAGATCGTTTTTAATGTGGGGTGAAAACCAGCTCCACCAAAAAGGGGGCACTCTGGCAGTATCCAAGTAAATAGTAATTGTCTCGGTATGAAGGGTTTCCCCTACATTGACCAAGGACGAATTACAGAACAGAAACTACCCGGCCCAAAGGCTAGGCGTTTGCGTTCCAATAGTTTCGCTTTATTCATACGAAAAAGACAAACAAACACTAGAGACAATGGCACGGTGGGAATTTTGTTTAACTCAATAAAAAAAAGAAAAAGATAGAGACGATGTCTGTTTGCGAATGCGAGATATTACAATCTGAGAAGTATATGAAAATTTCTCGCAGAATTTAAGCGACACAAGAAACCCGATGCAGAAAGCCTTTCGTGGGCAAACCCGTTAGTTACTGTACATGCAATGACCCTTATCCCTGAGTGGCTTTTGGGCCTTGATAAGTGGTGACTACCGTGAAAAAAAAAAATACACAAATGCTTGCGCTCATTTTGCCTTTTATATATTAGATTTCTACATCGGATGCGTTGGGTTGCATATTGGCCATGGCAACCATGGCGTGATTTGATTTTCTCCATGAAATTCTATTATTTACAATGGGTTTTCATGTGCCATTGAGGTCATCTTTGACTGGGCCATTTTAGTTTGTCTTTTTCTAGATTATCCACAACTGAGTACATGTGTTTATCTAATCAGAGTTTTGTTCAATGTATCAATACACCCAACTCCAGTAACTAACTCTAGTCTGATCACCTTCAGAATGAACAACAGGCAATCAGTTCTGGTTGGATATAAATATATTTATGTACATTTCTCCAATCAGTTTTTTCCAATATGTTAACACTAGTGCTAGCAGTTACAATGTAGAACTAACTCTTGTTGCAACACTTTCAACCTCAATAGCGGAGAATCAGAATTTTGTTGTCAAAAGGTGCACTACAAATCCACTGAATCGTAGCCATCATATCGTTCTTCTGCATGCTCAGAAATATTAAATTATTCAGTATGTTTTGCAGGAGTTGGAATTTGGTTTTCATAAAATTTACTCTGAAGTCTGCTTTTTTATTTTCCAGCTAACGAATAATCTTTTTTTTTTTTTTTTTTTTTTTTTACAGATGTTTTAATTCAACATTATTTGTTACAATGCAGATAATTCCATCCATTTCTTTTATAGATTCAACTTTCAAAT
This sequence comes from Euprymna scolopes, assembly GCF_053919585.1. Lineage (NCBI taxonomy): Eukaryota > Metazoa > Mollusca > Cephalopoda > Sepiida > Sepiolidae > Euprymna > Euprymna scolopes. The sequence goes on along the minus strand of NC_136509.1, from coordinate 13,084,714 downwards.
TTAAGAACAACCACAAAAAAAAAGAAAGAGGTTTTCATTTACAAACATACGACCATGTGTAGATGTATTCAAACAGCTGAAATGAACAATTTTAGCACAACACCATACCTGATTTTACTCAAATGACAAAAATATGTCATACTCTTATGAAGCAGCAGTTTGTATATTCAATCCTAAAAAATATGAAAAATGTTTATTTTTTTTTTACTTATAAGTCACAACTTATCAAGACTAAAAGCTACTCAAGGATAAAAATTACTGAAATGAACTGATTATCTGCTGAATGATTAAAAATATTATGATAGGATCGAACAAGATCAATGGAAATAACAATTTCATTACTTTCGGACAGTATAGGGAGATGTGTCTAGAACAGGAGACTTCAATTGTATGGTCACGTTGAAAGAATGGCTGAGAGTTCTTGTATTAGTAGATGATCAGTTGAGGTAGAAGGTTCAGTTCACAGGAGAAGGTCAAGTAAAACCTGGGAAGAAATGCTAAGAATGAACTTGAGGGGGAAAAAGGCATAAAGACTTGGCCAGAGATAGGTTAGTTTGAAAGTCAATTTCTAAAAGCTATATAATGCATGACAGTTAAATTGAATATTATGATTTATTAGTATTGGAAGATCACCATATTGTAGTCATCAGGGAAGCAGTCCCATGGTAATGTGATCACTGTTAAATTTGCATAATAACACGGGATGAAAGATGATTTAAAAGTTATGAGAATCCCACCCCTTCACCGTTGCTGTCCCTAGATGCCGGAAAGCCTTCTACTCTGATAGTTTCTTATCACGGACTGCTAAACTTTGGAATTACCTCCCTGCTTCTTATTTCCCTGACTACTAACCTGTACAAATTTAAATGTGATGTGAAGACATCTCACTGCTCAACTCCCCACAAATACCCTGTAGACAGGGTTATTCCGTGTCAAATTATTCGGGGCTTGACACCCATATCCCCAGATCTAGGAACTAAGAAATTCTGAAAATTTGAGCACATAACTCCAAGCGGTTCTCAATTTAGAGCATTTTTTGTTTTGGGGTTAGTCACATAATGTGAAGCCCGGGTGACAATTTTGTGATGTCATTTCTTTGAATATTTTCTGATTGGAAGAACGTATGGCTCTAAAAATTCATACAAGTTTAACACATGTCTAAATTGATTATCACATCCAATAGGGAGAAGGAATATTTTTCATTATCATCAAAAATATGCCCAACTTTCAACAGAAACTGCAAGTGAACGAAACAAGAACTTTTAACCATTTTTGGTCCAGAGACAATTTATTATGTCTAAAAACAATATAAGAAAAAAGTAGTGCATTACCATGCCAGCCACACCCTTTTTTTTTTTTATTCGGTTTTGGGGCACACATGGAAAAATCCAAAAACCCTCTATAAGGCTTCATTTTTGAGAAAATCTGATGTCATTTTTGGATTCCTTTGGGTCAAAAAACTTACCGTGTAAATTTTTAGAGCCATATGATCTTCCAATCAGAAAATATTCAAAGAAATGACCTCACAAAATTGTCGCCCGGGCTTCACATTATGTGACTAACCCCAAAACAAAAAATGCTCTAAATCGAAAACCGCTTGGAGTTATGTGCTTAAATTTTCATGATTTTTTAGTTTCTATATTGTCTATCTGCAGTGAAAAGTACAGCAAGATCTGGGGATATGGGTTTCAAAATCCCATATTTCTGGGTGACTTGACACGGAATGCCCCGACATGATCCCAATTAATAGCTGTGCACATGCAAGTGGCACTATGTCATGTTTAGGGCGAAAAAGATTTTTTTTTTCCTTTCTTTTTATTTTGTAAAAAATAAATTTGATTTAGATTTTTTTTTAATGTTATTTTAAGATCCATTCAATTGGAAAAAAACAGTGAATGTATGTATGTATGAATATTTGACTGACTTCCTATTCAGTGTCATGCTAAACATATTTCTTTGAACTGGTTGGATAAATGGAGGTGCTGAATCTATAAATGGCCCAGAACAAAAACATGTTTCATACTTTGTATAAATATTTGCATTTCATATTTTGCCATTGATAAAAATTCGTTATCACTTTTCAAAAAAAAAATACATTTCTTTTGTCAGAAATTGAAACAGGTATTCCCAATTGCAGAGAAATTAAAAAAATGTCTCACCGAAAGATACACGACAGCGGAATTGAAGCGGCAGGAGTTTGAGGTTTGTACGATTTATTTCTCTCTCTCTCTCCCTTCCCTCCTCTCTCTCTCTCTGTCTCTCTCTCTTTTTTTTTTTATTCAAATCAAGATAATTATATTTTTGTAATAAACCAATGATAGCAAATATTTTTTTAAATGACATTGGTTACTGCAATTTCATGGCTGTGTTTTGGCACAAGTCGATGTTTTAACATTAACTGCCTGGAAAATTCTGATAACATAGTCCATCTTTTTGATATTGTTTTTCTTTTTTCCAATAGAGAAAACGCAAGGAAGAAATAGGAAAAGAAGAGGAACGTCTTCGTAAACTTGAAGAGCAACGTCGTCTTGATGAAGCAGCCATTGCTGACAAGTTGAAGAAAGAATCTGAGGAACGCTGGTTAAGGGCCCAAGAAGCTCGATACAGAGAATTGCAAGAACAACAGCAGGGGAAGCAGGGACCAAATGCTCCCTTATCAGAAATAGGACCACTTGTGGATTTGGAAGCAAACATAGCCCCTGCTCCTCCTGATTACTTCTCTGTAGCCAGTCCATCGATTGAGGCAAAACAGCCGTCCAGTTTACAGCCGTCACCACCAACTGTGCCGAACAGGGAACTGAAGAAAAATCTCATCCCGAGCACAAATATCAGGTAATTTTAATCATTATTTTTAAAAACAAGAAAATATAAAATATTTAGTGAAATTTTAGGTGCTTCTGCAGTGTAATGGAATTTCAAACCAATGCATTTCATGTAAAAGAACAAAACAAAAAAACCAACTATCCCATACGCGTCATGTCCAAATTAGTGTAAATTCCAAAAATTATGAAAAGTGATCCAGTAGAAAAATAATTACAAGTAAAAATAGAATTTATCAAATTAAGAACTTGTTGTTTTATTTGTTTTCATTTTGAATGTCATTTTCACAACGTTTCAGTCTCTGTAACCTCCAATCTTCTTCGGGTGTATCTTGTCGAACTCGGGAATGCAAGTATTAACTCATTAGTAGGGTTATGACAATAGAATATTCTTTTCATTGTTTTGACTCTCGAGTATATATCCGAAACAGTTAGACACAGTTAATCAACCGAGAACCACATCACTCTGTATAAAAGCATATAAGATATCAACGGATACACACTCGAGAGTCAAAACAATGGAAAGAGTATCCTAGCCCTACTCATTAGTACACAGCATCATCTCATGGCTTCTAAAATGCAAATAAATAAATTTATTTAATCTCCCGTGTCTTTCTTGCTGATGTTTTTTTTCTTCTTTTAGTCCTACTACACCTCCATCTGTGGATCGAAGTACAAAACCGCCAAGCATTAGTCATCTGACAAGCATTGGTTCTTCCGGTGAAAATGCTTATGGTTTGCGCACAGTAATGGTACCAAAACAACTGATGGAAAAATTCTTGAAGATTGCTCAATCGAATACTTTAGCAAATATTGAAACTTGTGGCATTCTCGCAGGCAAACTTGTAAGTAAAAAAAAATTGAAAAAAGTTTTATGTTTTAAATAGTTCTGTTTTCGACATGGAATTTTTAAGAGTCCCTGTTTACTTGTCTCCCCATGAGGGCAAAGTTAGACACAGTCCAGTTTCTTATGTAAAGTATTCCAGCTCCCTTAAAAAGGGTCACTCTTGATGAAACAAAAAAAAAGTTATCCCAGTCAAGAACTTCTCTTCCTTTGACTAAAGATAAAGCAGATACTACACTTTGATTCTTAGGCAAAGATCAGAAAAGAGTCTAAAGTTCTAAAAATATATATATACATTTTGATAACCTTTATCCCTGAGTGGCTTCCGGGCCTTGATAAGTGGTGATCACTGTGTAAAAAAAAAAATTTTTTAAAAAAGTGAAAAAATTTTTTAACAAATTTAAATTTTACAAAATTAAAATTTTTTTTTTATCTTTTGAAATTAAGACAACTAAAACATTTTTTAAAAATTTCAAAACAAAAATTTTATTTAAAATGTTTACAAAAAAATTATTTACAAAAACGTTTTGTTTTTAAATTAAAAAAAAAAAAAAATGTGGATAAAGGTTTTATGATCTACCAATAGAGATTGTAGATCCACACTACCTATTTGACATTATCCTCAAGTGTCTACGATTTCTCTGTAGGGGTTTCACAGGACAACTTCACATGAGAGTACTTCACCCAACAAGTAAATCCTGACCAAATAATCAAAATAACATAGTATCCATTGCCCAAATAACATCTTGACACTGGTATACACTGGTTCATACAGGGAATGGATCACCTCCGAGTGATGTTACCTCAAGTAACAGCATTTAGCTAAATACTCCACCAAACTAGATGAACTTTTGTCCTGGAGTCCGGTAAGACCAAGAAAACGCAAGAAAGATATACTATAACAGTTTATTGATCAATTGAGAAGTAGAAAAATTAGTATTCTTAACAACTTTACTAACTCAGTGTTTGATAGGAAAAGACAAGACGTTTAATGGAATATTCGAATATGTACGTATTTCATATATTTAAGCGAAATAAAACAAAAAAGTAAATACTTTTCGAAATGTGAGTTTGTGAAAAAAAATAAAAACAACATTCGGATAAAAAAAAAAAAAAAACATTCGGATAAAAAAAAAAAATAAAAACAACATTTGGATACCTCACCCTACAAATAAAACATTAAAAATAACATGGTAGCTTCCTTTAGTCTTGACAGACTATGGATACACACTGTAAAAGTGCCTTTGTGAAATTTCTGTGGCAAGAGTTACACAATTTCCAACCACGTCTCCCATCAGTCGACATTGTTGAATACCAATGGCAACTGGAGGTTCAGAATGACTGGAAACAATGCTGAGATAAGCGGAGAGTACATACAGTGCCTAGAATTCTCAAATGGCCACCAATCTGGTACTAGCTAGGTTCAACGTTGCTTAATTTCGGTGATCTGACGAAAACCGGTAGATCAACATGATTATGCCGCATATAGTATAACAAAACAATGTAGTATTCTAAGACCAAATATACCAGCTCATACGAGAAATGGATTACCTTCTCCTCGTGATGCTATTTCAAGTAATAGCATTTAGCTGGATACTCCACCAGACTAGATGAATTCTTGTTCTGGAATCCAATAAGACTAAAAGACAAGATGAAGCATAACGTAGTGTACTGGTCAATTGGGAAGAGGAAAATAACTGTTCTTAATCACTTTACAAACTCAACGTTTGACAAGTAAAGAGAACTTTAATGGAATATTTGAATACCTATTTATATCTTATAGAGATCAAGTGTTAGCCCCAGGAAGGGGTGTCCTTTGATTTCTGAGAACCTCAAGTAAAATGAAACAAAAGTAAAATACTTTTCAGGATGTAAAAAAAAATTAATAAAAAATGTAATAATAATAAAAACATTCTATGTAATATTAATTCATATCTGTCTCTTTCATGGAGTATTGTTGCCACATCTGGCCAGGAGCTGCTAGAAGTCTTATCCTGCCTTGACAGAGTTCAAAATAGACTTTGTAGCTTAGTGGGGGGGGGGGATGCCATTTTCTCTTCCTTGCAACCTCTTTCACACGGAAGAGACATTGCGAGTCTGTCTCTGCTTCATTGTTATTTTCATGGCAGGTGCTGATCTGAGCTTCAATCTATGGTTTCTCCTCGCCAAACTTTCACAAAAAACACTTGTTTAGCTGAAACTACTATCAATAATTTCCCCCACTCTTTAACTGTGCCTAAACCTAAACGAAGCTTCTTTCTTAGAACTGCACGCCTGTGGAACTCTCTTCAGTTTGCCTGCTTTCCAGCTGACTACAATTTGTGTGTCTTCAAGTCCGTGAACTAGTTCTTGATAAGCCATTCTCTTAAGTTATCCAGTTTACCAAATTTCTACTACTAACGATTACTGCGATATTGTCCCATTGACTACCGTCAACTCATTAACCCCTAATCCCTACTGGCTTCCGGGCCTTGATAAATGGTTACTCCTTTGTTTTAAAAGAAAAAAAAAATCTGTATTTATTTTATTTTCAGTCTCAAAATGCCTTTCATATTACTCATGTCCTGATTCCAAAACAGACCGGCACTGCTGACACTTGCCTAACAGCCCAAGAAGAAGATTTATTTGAATATCAAGATAACCATAGTTTAATTACACTCGGATGGATACACGTAAGTGTCACGCATACAAAAAAAAAAAAATGGAATTATTTTCTTTCTTTTAAAAACATTTTTCATTGCTTGTCCAGAATTCTCCCATATTAAATAAAGAAAAATCTGTATTATGTACGTATTCATGATGGAAAACAAGATATTGTACTCCAAAAATCGGATAAGTTTATCAGTTTTATGTTTATCAAATAAAATCATTTTTAAGTGAATTTGAGTTTCTAAAATATTGCAAGTTTGGGTAATTTGGAGTTATTTCCCTTGTGTTTAAAATGGTGTTTCAATGTCGCCGTTTTTTGTTTGGCCACAAAATTTTATTTTATTTAAAATACAATTCTTGATCAATTTACATGATTTTTGGTGTACACTATTTTCTTTCCATCAAAGGTAGTTACATAATAAAGATATTTTGGTGCTTATTCAACTTGGCATTTATGGTGACATTTAAAATTAAAGAAAATACTAAAATATCTATATCATGGGATAAAGATGAAAATTTTTTTTTAAATTACATAATTTGATTGAGTAGTTTTGTTTTTTTTTATTATAAAAAAATCAAATTTTACTGTTCGGTTGTGGGTGAAAAAAGCGTCCAATTTATAGACAAGGGCAGACAACCCTAATGCACGTGGAAGCTGTCAAAATAATTTTCTCTAGAAAAACATAGCCTCATCTATTATTGATTGGTAAAAAACGGCAAATTTGTTTTTCGTAAATAGTAAAAAAAAAAAAACTACTTGATAATTTTTTGTAAATTTTGGAATATAAAATCTTCATTCCATGACAAGTAGGTACAATATAAAAAGTTTTTCATTTTTGTTTATCGATGTAAGTGCCAATCTGAATAAGTACCCGTGCTTTCTTTTTTCTTTTTTATTTTTAGTATAGAGGAAATTCTGACCGAACACCAGATCTTCTCTTGTGAACGAAAGAAAATACAAATCTATTTTAGAATCATTTGCCTTCAAGCAACTTTTTTCTATTAAAAAGTTGTTTGAAGCCAAATGATTATTTTTGAATTGCCTTGTAATCTTTATATTTGCGAATTGCATTTCTCTTTTTGCTAAAATATTCCTAAACCACCTCATTTTTAATATTTTTAGACGCATCCTAGTCAAACAGCTTTCTTATCCAGCGTAGATCTGCACACTCATTGTTCATATCAAATCATGATGCCAGAAGCCATTGCAATTGTCTGTTCGCCAAAATACAATGAGTAAGTGATGTCACATTTAATTTTTTTTATTTTTGTCAAATTCTATTTCTGTATTGTGTATGTATAGGTTACAAATGACAAAAAAACAAAAACAAAGTTGAATAAAAAAAAAATATTTTGGTGCTTCTGCAGTATAATGGAATTTAAAACATTCATTTCAAGTGAAAACACTCATGCACTTACTTGTCATGTTGAAATTAGTATAAATTCCAAGAATTTCAGAAAATGATCCAATGTAACATGTAGTAGATCTGTTTCACAAAAAAATCATAGACACTCGTGGTTTGGCATTTTCTATGTTTTTAATGGCAGATTTCAAGGAAAACAAGGGAGAGAAGAAAGTTTGTCAGACGGAATTGGTTTCACAACTCTTCCTAATTAAAACTTACAATAAAACTTGTTAATTCAATATTGAGGTCTGTTAAAAAGTTGGTACCTGTACAGTTTAATCAAGACATTAGAAAATGAAAATATCAAAAAAGGTTATATTGTATGTATCCGTTTTGAACTTATGATCTCCGAAAAAAAATTTCACTTCATTTGATCGAGTATTTTTTTTTTTTTTTTTTTTTTTTCAGCGGAAAAACACATTTTTATGACAGCATATTGAAAGCAGACATCTTGGATTTAAAAAAAAATTTGTTTGGATTTTAGAAATGCCACAGGGAGATAACTCCAGTTAAAGCGCCGAGACTCCTTCCCCATCTTTAATACTAACTTTTCTTCCTAAAAATCGAACCTTTTGCTCGGTATAATAACAAATTGTTTTTTCGCTGTAAAACAAAAACTAATTGATGAAATTAAGTTATTTTTTTATTTTTTTATTTTTTTTTTAATTTTTTATTTTTTTAAGAACTTCATTCCATAAAGGATGCGTACAATTTAAACTTTTTTTCCGATATTTTCATTTTTTAATGTCTTGATTAAACTGTACTAGTACCAAAAAGTTTTATGATTATGGTCATACTATTGGAATACACGGGGAGGAACTAATACTTATATGATTGCAAGAGTTAGGGATGGAACTTCTGCAATTCCTAACTATCAGAGTGTTATCACTGTCAACCAAAGGAAAGGTATTCGTTCAGGCATGTGTGTGTGGTATGATAATGTATGCAAGTGAAACCAGGTGAGTGAGATTTGAGGATATGTGTTGCATGGAAAGAAATGATACGGGAATTATATGATGTATGTGTGATGTGAGTCTGAAAGACAGGCTTAGATCTGATGACCTCAAAGGAAAATTAAATCTGGACAATATAGGGAGATGTGTGTGGAACAGGAGACTTTGTTAGTTTGGTCACATTGAAAGAATGGATGAGAGTTGTTGGTTTATTAGATGTACAACGTGTGAGATGGTAAGATTAGTATGGTTGGTTAGTTTTTGTTTTACGTTATTACATTGTTTTTCCTTTGGCGTCATTTGATGCTGAAGGTTAATATGCAGAGGAAGTCTAATGAAAACATGGCGAGAATTGATAAGGATGGATTTGAGAGAAAGAAGGATAAAAACCTGGCCAGAGATAGGTTAGTTTGGAAGTCGATTTTTAAAAGCTGTCCAACACATGTCAGCTTGTGAAATGAACGTTCAACCAAATGTGATGATTTTGATGACCAAATGGTTTGACTCATTGGTCTAAGTCAAACTGCCTCCATCAAATAAAATTCAACAAGAAATAAAGAAAGGAAATAAGTGTGGCTCGTCTGAATATTTTGCTGCAGTGTCACAAGTTATCTAATCTTAAAAATATTTTAATTCCTGAATATTTTTTTATACATTTGTGCGCATATATCTGCTCGATCGTTATTTTCATTTCAAGTGCTCAACTGATCTTCAATCGATGGTCCACACCAGTAAAGCATCCACAACAAACACTGCTCTAGCTACAACCACTGTCAACAATTTCCCCAACTCTATCTATGACTAAATCTAAATGCAAATTCTATGAACAAAGTTTCTTTCCTCGAACTGCCTGCCTGTGGAACTCTATACTGCAGGTTTGCTTTCCAGCTGACTACAATGTGGTCATTTTCAAGTTGAATGTAAACAAGTTCTTGTTGTGCCATCTTAAATAATCAGATTTTATCCAGTTTCTACCACTACATTCATTATCTGTTATCCTCAAGTGACTTTCAGGCCTTAATACAGAGTGGAACGATGAAGTTGTCGCCCTAAAGGAAACAACACTGCAACTTTATTTTAAACCTTTTATTGAAAAAAATCAATTTGGGTAACTTGATTATGTAGTAGAGCTGATATCTATTTAATGTAGCCGCCTTCAGCTTCGGTCACCGCCTTGATACTGATCTGGAACTGGGAGCATGCCTTTTCCACAAGCGTTGGCAAGAGCTTGGCAAATACTTGTCAGATGACTGCAATCAGGCTAGTGTTGTGGGGTCATGTTGATGTTCTCAACATATGACCAAATGAAGTAGTCAAGTGGGTTCAGGTCGAAGGAGGAGGGAGGGTCAGTGGGATAGGGTACAAAGTTGTAGCACTCCTTCTGAAGCCAAGCCTGGGTCTCTTTGGACTTGTGGGTCAGCACTGAGTCTTGCTGCCACACCCAAGTTCTGCTAGCAGCCACCTGATTGCACCAGGGGATCATCAGGGCTCACCACACTCTTCAGCACATTTAAGTGTTGACTTTCAAGAAAATCAAATTTTATGATTTTTAGCGATTAATTATTTTTGGCAGCCATTGATGATCTCTTACTTGTGGAGAAATATATAAATGTCTTAGTTGAATCAAGTTTTTTGTTCTCATTAGTTGTCTGCTCTTGAATTTTAATGTACCTATTTACTATGCCTCCCGACGGGACAGAGTTAGACACCAAGGTCGTTTTTTAACATGTAGAAAAGGTACAAAAATAAAAAAAATTGCCTCAGTCGTGAAGGACTGATCCTCCACCGAAAGAGAACAAGAAATGGAAGTGTAGCAGCTGAAGAACAGATACTACACTTTGATCTTGACCAAAAGGCCAAGTTATTGTAGCCTAAAAGTATATGGAGCCTACCAACTGCCCCATCCAGCTCGCCATAAAATTTGATTTTCTTAAATAAAAAGAACTACTTAATCAATTTATGTGATTTTTGGAATATGACATCTTCGTTCTGTAATGGGTACGTGTACCATAAAGATTTTTCTGCATTTTCTGAATCTTTTTTGTGCGTTAAAATAGGTGTAATTCTAAATTAGAACCAAAATATTTTTTGCCTTTAAAAATGCAACAAAATTAAAGTAAAATTCTGTAGTTTTATAGAGATCAGCAGTATATGGGAATTTCTAATTATAAATAAAGATAAACAAAAATTATACAACTTCCTACTTAAAATTTCAAGGATAAAAGGGAGACAATTAAAAAAAATTTTTTTTACATAGGCATCACTACTTATCAAGGCTAAAAGGCCACTCGAGGATAAGGGTTAAAGAGTGTACAGTAGAAATTGGACAATATAGTAATTGTTAGTAATGGAAATTCGGTAAATTTGTTAACTTATATGAAAAGGTTCATCAAAAACTTGTTTACGTTAGACTTGAAGACAACCATATTGTAGTCAGCTGTAAAGCAAGAAAACAGAAGACAATTCCACAGGCGTGCAGTTCTAAGAAAAAAGCTTTGTCCATGGAATCTATGTTTAGGTTTAGGCACAGATAAAGAGTGGGGGGGAATTGTCGATAGTGTTTTCTGCTAGACGAGTATTTCTTGTGAAAGTTTGGCGAGGGGTGGGCACAGATTGGAGCTCAGTTAAGCACTTGCGATGAAAATAATGATAAAGCAGAGACAAACTCACATCTCTTCTTTGTCAACCAAATTTTTTTTCACAAATCCACAGCGAAAAAAGCAAAAATAACTCCCAAAAATATGAAACCATCTATGGAGCCAGTAATTTTTCTCCTTTCTTTTTGAAGATGCCTGACGAAGGTCGGAGACTACACTGACCGAACAGTTACACGAATAACACTGAAGATGAGAACAATCTCTTCTTCTTGTATCGTGACATGTTCATGCCGTAGAGGGAATCATGGTTAGTGTTTTTCATAAGCTTCGGTCCATTGTTGGTCTGATCCCTCTGAAGACATTACATATTTTCAACTTGGCAGAATATATGCGGTCGGTTGCCATTACCTTTCCCATCGCAGTGGCATCTGACTTGCCTATTTGCACCTATCTGTTGTCCCTAGATCGTCTGCATAGCTGCAGTCGAATAACGTAAAATATCATAAAATCGTTGATTTGCTAGAGATTCATTGTCCGTCGTGACCATCCAATGTCCTGCTACTGATGTCATCAGAGTTACCTTCTAGATGCATGGCTTAATTAAGACTAGCGGTCCATCTCTCCCAGTGAATTAATGCACCTTCAATTATTAAACTGGAAATTTTTTATGACTTGGCACAGTACATACAGCGCCTAGCTTTCCCAAATGGTCACCCATCTGGTACTGGCCAGACTCATCATTGCTTAACTTCAGTGATTTGGCAGGAACTAGTATGTCAATGTGATTACGCCGTATTTTAGAACAATAGTCCAAAACAAGTAATAGAAATAAATTTCTGTAATTTGAGTCTAAATAAGTTATAAAAGGTCAAACAATAATTCAAACTTTTAAATTTATTATTTTTCCTTTTTTTTCTAGCACTGGTATTTTCATGTTGACTCCTGAACGAGGCCTTCCCTTAATTTCTTCCTGTCGAGAAGCAGGTTTCCACATGCACCCAAAAGATCCACCTTTGTTTGAGGTGAGTTGAATATTTGTCTTCAAATTCGTATATGCATATGGTTTTATGATTGCATGCATTTCAAATAGTCGCCATAGAATAAAAATTCCCATAATTTCTACAATTATATAAAAGTCACTTTGTGTATGTGTGTATGAGAGTTCCTTCCTCATAGGTTCCAAAACGGCTTAGTCTATCTTTTGCAAATTTCACACAAAGGTAATTTATATGTCTGGCAGTGTTCTTAGATATGCTTTGTACAGAAATTGATCTGATAAGTATAGAAAATCGAAAAAAATCCGATCTTAAAAATAGTCTTTCTCTCTTATAGATAAAAAAGAATTTTTTATGTTACATTGGCCAGTGTTACGTAAAATATTCCCCTGTAAAAATTCTTTTTTATTTATAACAGAAGAAAGACTGTTTAAGATTGTCAAGCCCAAATATCAGCTGACTTGATATTGTAAACAAACATGGACGCAATTTGATGAATGACATTATTATTATTATTTTTTTTATTTATTTTTCTTTTTTTTTGCGAATTAGTCCATTAGGCAAATTATTTGTCATAATATGTATCAATGGAGGATTGATTCTATAATAATACATATGCAATCTGCATAAATTAAAATGTTTTAGCGTATTGTACGATTGGGCAATGCTAGCTGCCAGCTAGTTTAGAAAAAATGCACTTTTATTTATTTGCCAGCAAGGCTATCCAGTGTTGTTCGGCAGTATGAATAACAAAATAAAGGGTTTTAAAAAAAAAAAATTCTTTTTTTTTTGTCTTACCTTATTCCTTTTTTTTTGTCTTACCTTATTCCTTTTTTTTTTTGTCTTACCTTATTCCTTTTTTTTGTCTTACCTTATTCCTTTTTTTTTGTCTTACCTTATTCCTTTTTTTTGTCTTACCTTATTCCTTTTTTTTGTCTTACCTTATTCCTTTTTTTTGTCTTACCTTATTCCTTTTTTTTGTCTTACCTTATTCCTTTTTTTTTGTCTTACCTTATTCCTTTTTTTTGTCTTACCTTATTCCTTTTTTTTGTCTTACCTTATTCCTTTTTTTTTGTCTTACCTTATTCCCTTTTTTTTGTCTTACCTTATTCCTTTTTTTTTGTCTTACCTTATTCCTTTTTTTTGTCTTACCTTATTCCTTTTTTTTTGTCTTACCTTATTCCTTTTTTTTTGTCTTACCTTATTCCTTTTTTTTTTGTCTTACCTTATTCCTTTTTTTTGTCTTACCTTATTCCTTTTTTTTTGTCTTACCTTATTCCTTTTTTTTTGTCTTACCTTATTCCTTTTTTTTGTCTTACCTTATTCCTTTTTTTTGTCTTACCTTATTCCTTTTTTTTTGTCTTACCTTATTCCTTTTTTTTTGTCTTACCTTATTCCTTTTTTTTTGTCTTACCTTATTCCTTTTTTTTTGTCTTACCTTATTCCTTTTTTTTTGTCTTACCTTATTCCTTTTTTTTTTGTCTTACCTTATTCCTTTTTTTTTTGTCTTACCTTATTCCTTTTTTTTTTGTCTTACCTTATTCCTTTTTTTTTTGTCTTACCTTATTCCTTTTTTTTTTGTCTTACCTTATTCCTTTTTTTTTGTCTTACCTTATTCCTTTTTTTTTGTCTTACCTTATTCCTTTTTTTTTTGTCTTACCTTATTCCTTTTTTTTTTGTCTTACCTTATTCCTTTGTCTTACCTTATTCCTTTGTCTTACCTTATTCCTTTGTCTTACCTTATTCCTTTGTCTTACCTTATTCCCTTTGTCTTACCTTATTCCCTTTGTCTTACCTTATTCCCTTTGTCTTACCTTATTCCCTTTGTCTTACCTTATTCCCTTTGTCTTACCTTATTCCCTTTGTCTTACCTTATTCCCTTTGTCTTACCTTATTCCCTTTTTTTTTTTTTTTGTCTTATTCCCTTTTTTTTTTTTGTCTTATTCCTTTTTTTTTGTCTTACCTTATTCCTTTTTTTTTTGTCTTACCTTATTCCTTTTTTTTTTGTCTTACCTTATTCCTTTTTTTTGTCTTACCTTATTCCCTTTTTTTTGTCTTACCTTATTCCCTTTTTTTTGTCTTACCTTATTCCTTTTTTTTTTTGTCTTACCTTATTCCTTTTTTTTTTTGGTCTTACCTTATTCCTTTTTTTTTTTGGTCTTACCTTATTCTGAATATCTCTATTTTTATATAAAAGTCACTTTGTGTGTGAGAGTTCTTTCTTCATAGGTTCTGAAACGGCTGAACCGATCATTTGCAAATTTCATACAAAAGTAATTTATATATCTGTCAGTTTTCTTAGATATGTTTTGTACAGAAATTCACCCAACAAGTATTAAAATTAAAAAAAAAAAAATTAAATCTTAAAAATAGCTTTTCTCTCTTACAGATAAAAAAAATCATTTTTACAGGGAAATATTTTGTTACACCAGCAAGGGAGATAATAAAATTTCAGCAAACCATTTCTTTGTGAAAAAACAGATTAATTATAATCTGGAGATATAGATTAGTAGTTGAGCATTCGACTACAGATTGAATGATCCCCCTGCCGTATGATTTTATTTAAAACTTCTTATTAAGAAGTTCAATTTACGACAAAAAAAAAATGCACCATTTAAAATCGCTGCAAATCATTTTTTCATTTGCTTATTTTAAAACTAAGCATTAATCAGAAGTTGCTTTTCTAGGGCATTCATTGTCAAGCCAAAATATCAGCTGACATGATATTATAAACAAACACAGACAGAATTTGATGAGCGACACTATCATCATTATTTTTTAATCTTTTTTTTTTGCGAATTAGTTCACTGGCCAAATTATTACTCATAATATATAATAATCAATAGAGGATACATATCAATCTGCCTAAATTAAAGTATCATGTTTAAGCATATTGTACGACTCAGCACCGCCCGGCTGCCAGTTAGAAATAATAAAAATAATAATTATAGAACAAAATGAATACTGCTAATAGGAATACTATTAATACTACCTCTGCTACTACAGATATTAACAATAATAGATAAAAATAATAATAAAAAAAGTTTGAAGAATGTGGAAAATTAAAATAGTACTTTAACTAAAAGTATTAGGAATAATAACAAGACGAAAATTCCCACCACACACAACAATAAAATTAATGATGATGATCAGCATCATCATGATGTTTAACGGAATAACTCCCAACCATAATGTTAGGTTTGATAATTGTTAGTTGAAACTGCCCATGTTTAGAATGGCTAGATAAATAATGTTCCATTAACTGTCCGTGATGAACTAATATTATTATTTAGAACATTTTTAAACATGGATGAAGGAGGGAGCTGTGTTAAGTATTCTCTACTGTCACGTAACATGTTGTTTGGGGTCTTTATTTCCTTCTTGGTCCATCTTTGTCTGCATGCACTTTTGTCTCCCCTCCCCCCCCCCCCGACTACGTGAAGTCCTTTTTTTCCTTTTTTTTTTTCTGTGACACAAGCCTGAGCACACTTGCTAATTTGCATACTAAAACGGCTTCACTAGCCATCTCTGTTGGCTGCTGCTGATTTTTTTTGCACACACTCATACGCGCATGATTACAAATGGACTTACAAAATAATTTTCCTTAAAAAATTAAAACATTTTCTTATTGTTTTATATAGTTTTAAAGGTTAAAAACTTCCAATACATAATATAAACTAGCAGGACTACACAGCATAACTTGAGTGGAGGATAGTACAAAATTCGTTTTTAAAAAAAAGGTTTGTACAATATTATATTTGACTAAAATAAAGTATTAATTCATTAAGTGTATAAGAGAAAAGGAAAAAAAAAGTCTTAGTCATAAAAACCTAATGAATTGTAAGAATGTTGACTGTCTAATAATACTTTAAATGGATTGAACTAGCAATGCACTTGAGAAAAACTGAAATTACTTAGAAATATCCCGATGACAGGTATGTAAGGCTCATGAAGCGTCTGCTGCAGACTTTGTAAAAATTTCTGGATCAGATGGAAAACTTGCTTGGCTTTTAATTAAATTACAGTTCTGTTCTTAAGAGTTATCTCCCTTGCTTGTTAGTGTGACTGAGAAAATAAAGATGGAGGTTCGGATAAACGGATGCGAATTGAAGATCTAAGTATTGTGAAGAGTAAGCTAACAGGTTTGACTAAATCATCCATAACTGTAACAAGGTTTTTTTTATTTTTTATTTTTTTGCATTAGTGATGAATGAAATATATATATATATATATATATATATATATATATATATATAAAAATTTAAACTTTATAGCCAAAATACTTTGACTCAAGAAGAGCATTAATGTAGAATAAAATAACTCGCCTGAAGTAAATATATGTAAAATTGAAATACAGTCATTTAAAACAATAATTAATTACATAGGTTCAATGGATTAGGGTAATACCTGAGTGATAGCACTAAATAAGAGTTATAAAAGATGGAGGTTTAATATATCTCTCTCAAGCATTGGTTCAAATTTATAAAAGTAAAAGAATGTCTCAACCACAAAAATCTACTGAATTATAATAGTGTCGATTGTCTAATAGTTTCAGTGAATTGAACATAGGAACAATATTGTCTAATTTGTATATGGCTTAAAATGAACTTTTAATCGTGTCAATTTCTGATAATAGATACGATAGATAAATAAATCAAGTTAATGAGGATATAGGGGATTATTGCGCAACTGTTAAGCATGAATGTTTTTTTTTGTTTTGTTTTTTTTTGCATTCAAAATGTTAGTAAAAGTACATTGGTCTTAGGAAATCAATATTTTAGGCAAACAGTAAATTTGTTTTTATTTTCTCTTGGAATTGTCTTCAAAATGTTAGCAATAAGTGTTCAAAGATAGGGTGATCGCATCTCCTCTCCCCTTCCACCCAAAATGGCATCGCTAAAAATATCTACTATTATATAAAAGTCATTTTGTATGTGTGTGAGTTCTTTCCTCATAGGTTCCAAGACGACTGAATCTGTCATTTATAAATTTCACACAAAGTTAATTTATATGTCTGGCAGTGTTCTTAAATATGTTTTGTACAGAAATTCATCCGATAAGTATCAAATCAAAAAACATCCGATCTTAAAAATAATCTTTCTTTCTTATAGATAAAAAAGAATTTTTACAGGGGAATATTGTATGTTATACCAGCCAAGAGAGATAATAAAATCTCAGCAAATCATTTCTTCTTAAAAAAGAAAACCCCCCAAAAACAGATTTATTGCCATCTGCATATATAGCTCAGTAGTAGAGCATTCGACTACAGATTGAATGATCCCTTGTTCAAGCCCAGGTGTATCTAACCATTTTATTTTAATTTTTTCTTATTAATGAATCTAATTTACGATAAAAGATGTACCATTTAAAATTGCTGCAAATCATTTCTTTGCTTGCATATTTAAAACTAAACATTAATCAGAAGTGACTTTTACAGGGCATTCATGTTGCGTAGGGGTCCATATTAATGAGATGATGGTGAGTTCATATTAAGAGATAGGATGAGGACATTCATATTGATCAGGGGAAGAGACATACCATTCTGGAGTGTTTCTTATACCATATATTAGTGAGGGTGGAGATAGGGGATGTACATTCTTGTAAGAGTTACATAGTTCATAATTCGATGAGGGAGACAAAGTTCATATTAAGGATGTTTCACACATTACCTTTTGCTGTTGAATGATGACACAACACAGTTTTACAAAAACATGATGATAACTTCTTTATTATCGGATCGACCGGTCGAATGATGATGGCGTCAAGGAATTCAAAGTCGTTCTTCATGATTAAACGTTCTCCCTTCGCTTCTAAAGGAACCCTCATCTGATCATGTCAGCTCTGTCCGACCAACTCTGCTGACTGTTTGATCCGGACTCGACTGCCTCTAATCTTCGACTCTTCCTCTCTGCTAATCCTAGCTTCTATTAGTGAGAATCTCTTTCTGCTATGACGTCATATGCATGACTCTAAACGTGATCGATTCACGTGGCTAAAACATACGTGGCTCAGTTATTTTAATTCATACACAATTTGTATAAATTAAAATGTTTAAACGTATTGTACGATCGGGCAACACTGCGCATCCAGCTAGTCTTCTACATAATATTTTAACTGCAGAAATTCCCCTCTGAACCAAAGTATTGAAGGTTTGCAATAACAGATGCCACATACTAATTTATTACATTTAGGCTATTAACCACTATCTTATGTAATTTTCAAACAGAATTTTAGACACATTAAGTTAGTATAATAAAATTCTACATTGCATCCTAGAAGCAACACCATCACTATCATGACATCTATAGAGGAAGGAGTCCCTATTTTTCTCTATAAATATTTAGTCTTCCTGCTGCTACCATTTAACACCAATACTTACATTGCAACTGGTTATTAGCTACATACACATAACATAATTTTTCCATTACCTAATTAAAAAATAAATTCTCCCTTCTCAAAATCCAGCCAATTCTATTATTCTAGAATTCACTTCATGCACAAACAAACAAACAGATACCATTATTTATTTTCTGATTTTGCAGCATCTTTTCAACCCTTACACAATGTTGCTTTTTTTTGGGGGGGGGTCTTATTCTATTTTTCTTATTTTTTTAAACAATTACTATTACTTACTTATATATTTTCCTACGTTTACCTAGGCTTCAATCATGTTACTTATCGTGTCAACTGCCTACAACCCTTACACGATGCTATTTCTTTGTTTTCATTTGTTGACAGGCAAACAAATTATAAACACTTTATTTTTATATAAAACACATTATTAGACTCAAATTAGAAATAAAACCAGAAAAATTTTCATTTTGTTTTCATTATTTTTTATTTGACTGCATTTACGACATTCGAGTCGGTCATAATGCTTTTAAAATTTGGCCTTTCTAAAGTTTTACAGATTTGCCTTTCTTTGGCCAAATTTGGTCTTTTTTAAGCTCTTACTTAAAACATGGTTCCATGGAAGAGTGTAAAAAGGCCAAATTTGGCATTATAAATGTCAATCCGTTAAACCTTAAAAAGACCAAATTTTTAAATCAATATGGCAGCCTCGACTGTCGTATATTTAGTCTCATAAAAATGATGAAAAATAATAACAATGAAATTTTTTCTGGTTTTATTTCAGTCTTTGGGTCTAATGTGTGTTTTATATAAAAAAAAATTTTTTTTTATAATTTTTGTGTCTGTCAAATAATTTACACTGTTAAACTACAAATTTACCCTAAATTACATTGCCTACGGAAT
Source organism: Euprymna scolopes (assembly GCF_053919585.1). NCBI lineage: Eukaryota > Metazoa > Mollusca > Cephalopoda > Sepiida > Sepiolidae > Euprymna > Euprymna scolopes. Next base: position 13,065,197 of record NC_136509.1, on the reverse strand, counting down.
CACTTATTTGTTACATTTGTTTTTGGTTTACCCTCTTTTCTGCACTCATTATCGACACTGCTCAGACATTAACTTAAAAAAAATTTTTTTTTAGGTAAATTTTTACTGTAGCTCCACCTAGACAATTCCCTTTAAAATGCTGACTTTTATAGGTTTTTGACTATACTGAATAAGATGATCTCTTTTAACATTGGCGGAGACGAGTAGTTTTCGAGATATAAAGACTTGCATTATGCACTATAATTCAGTGGCTGCCTCACTTATATGTATGTGCGATAAGCAAATCTACTTCTTTCTGCCTGACATTGCCCCTCCCAGTTTTTTTTGGATTTATAGTCTTTGCAGATGAGTATGCTAACAATGAATATCAAGGTTAAATTTGGGGCAAATACTTTGACAGCCCCTCCATCCCCCTCATAAAATGGGATTTCTATTCCAAAAGCTGTTTTTACCATGACGGGATCAACAACAACGGCAGTTTAATTTTTTTTTTTCGAGGGTGGGGTTATGCTTCCACCGAGCAATGCGGGTTAACGAGTCCTGCTAGTCATTAATAAAATTCATGATAATTTTTTGCAATACAACCGTGTTTGATACAAAAATAAACAATTTCCTTGCTAAATTTCAGTCATGAATGCCCAAAAGTCGAGAGGTTTTTATTCATTTATTTTTTTAATAGATAAGCACTTTACTTTTCAGATGAGAATCTTGTGACTCTTTGGCATATTCCGTTTGTTTACATCTTTATTATGCTCCCTTACGAAGATTAAAATCAAGACACAATGATATATTTATTTCAATTTTGATCAAAGTCTATTAAATTGATTTGATTCTAAAAAAATGTCTTCCTGCATGCCCAATACTTATAAATACATATAAATATCTATAAATACTTATAATTACTTATAAATAATTATAAATACTTATAATTACTTATAAATAATTATAAATACTTATAAATACTTATAATTACTTATAAATAATTATAAATACTTATAAATAATTATAAATACTTATAATTACTTATAAATAATTATAAATAATTATAAATACTTATAAATAATTATAAATACTTATAAATAATTATAAATAATTATAAATACTTATAAATAATTATAAATACTTATAAATAATTATAAATAATTATAAATACTTATAAATAATTATAAATACTTATAAATACTTATAAATAATTATAAATAATTATAAATACTTATAAATACTTATAAATAATTATAAATAATTATAAATACTTATAAATAATTATAAATACTTATAAATACTTATAAATAATTATAAATACTTATAAATTATAAATACTTATAAATAATTATAAATACTTATAAATAATTATAAATACTTATAAATAATTATAAATACTTATAAATTATAAATAATTATAAATACTTATAAATAATTATAAATACTTATAAATACTTATAAATAAATTGAATTGCATCTGACTTGTACTACTACTATTACATGTTTATCATCGGTTGTTCCACGAGTTTGAGGGTTGTTGACTTCATGGAATGGCTTCTCTCCACTTATTCAATCCATTACCAACGCTTCTGTTAACCTACAATGTTTCAGGTCCTGCTTGATGTTACTAAAAAAGTCGTGGCAGCATTACTCCATCTTCGAAAATATCTGACCCTCATATAAATAGAGGATTGCATCAGAAGGCCGGCATTTTCTGGAGCGATCGAATGATACGGCAAGACACCTACTACATGTTCACTTTATGCCGAAAGCCAGAATTTATAGTTTAACTTAATTAACAAGCTCCAAATAAAAACCTTTTCTTTTTAATTTACTAATGCATCACTGTATATCAAAGCTAAAAGCCACTTGAGGATAATGGTCAATGAGTAGATTAATGAATAATGATCAATATTATGAGAGGATTGAAAATACTGAATTGAATAACTAAAATTGGATTCTGAAGAGGATTGACATTTAACGCAATCAGTTAACAACTACTACTACTACTGCTGCTGCTACTACTACTACTATACATTTATCATTCCCAGAGTTCAAGAGTTGGATGTTTGGGTTGTTGACTTCATGGAATGGCTTCTCTCCACTTGATTCGATCCATTACCAACGCTTCTGTTAACCTATGATGTTTCAGGTCCTGCTTGATGTTATTACTCCACTTCTTCCTAGGTTGACCTTTTGGACAGACTCCAGGAATTACAAAGTTCTTGGCCATTTGTCAACCGCCATGTGTTGGATGTAGCCAAACCATGGATTGAATCAAGTGGAGAGAAGCAATTCCATGAAGTCAACAACCCAAACATCCAACTCTTGAACTCTGGGAATGATAAACGTGTAGTAGTAGTAGCAGTAGTAGTAGTAGTAGTTGTTAACTGATTGCGTTAAATGTAAATCATCTTCAGAATCCAATTTTAGTTATTCAAATACAGGGTCTCATCTGGATCTCAGCTCATTGAGAGGGGTTTTATCAGAAAGCTTTGAGGAACATAGCTATCGTATCATTGTAAGAGTTAGTTTAGTAGTGTCCTTAATTGTCTCACTGCCATATATAAGAACGCTTCTGACATGATATGTTTGCTAAATGTATGGTATTTCGAATGAAGAGCAATTTTATTTAATATTAACACTTTCTAACGATGTGATTGTAACTGCAGTAATCTTTTGTGTTTTTTTTTTTTTTTTGTCTTTCAGAACTGTGAACACGTGCGATTAATTGACAATCCTGGCATTGTTGTTGCGGACTTAAGGACTAAATAAAAAGTAAATTTCATCATGCTTAAAGAAATTTCAAAAAAAAAAAAAAAAAGAAGGAACAAATGAATGAAAAAAAAAAAAGAATGAAATTTCTTTTTGTCGGAATGTAGAGCAGGTGACTAAGTCGGCCTCTTCTCCCCACCTCTTTGCAATTCTGCTCTTCGTTTTTAATAATTCAAAGAGAAGAAATTTAAAAAAAAAAAAAAAAAAAAAAAAATCAAAATTTGATATATTTATTTATATCTAACAGTTTTAATAAGCACAACGTTACCACCACCAACATCAACTGCTGCAATGGAAAAAAGGACAAAATTTGAATTTAGATAAAATTTTAAAAATTAAAGAAAATGAGGCTTGGCTTCGTGGTGGGAGGCGAGTGTTTACATATTTTTTTATAAATCAATCGAATCTCTTGCAAACTTTTTTACCGCCTGGCTTCATTTCAACCAAATTTGGTGCGGGATAAGAACTACGCATATTTTTCTCCAATTTTTTTTTTTTCTTTTTTTTTTTTTTCCAATATCTCACTCACTAAAAACGTTTTCTATGCTCTCATTTTTTGTCTTAATTTTTTCATGTTCATTTAAAAAAAGAAATTGAATGCAGTATATTTAATATTACAAATTAATCTATTGACTTGTAATATGATTGGACAGTTTACTGAAGAAGACCATAAGAAAAGCTTTGAATTGTAAAAGGTTGCAGACAAAGAATAGTGTTCCCAGAAGCTAGCCAACCAAAGAAGTCCTAAGATGAAGAGTAAAGTTCCTTCTCACGTGAAGACAAAAATGTATGAACCGGAATTCCAAAATATCTAGTAGGTTTTATGGAGCGATTCCGGTTTCTGATTGGTCAGTTCTTATTACCTGTGTCTATAAATAGAACCTTCCAATTTTTTGTGACCATACCCTCACAGGATACTAAAAATATTGCAACACTCATAAAATTTGGTTTTCTTATTTAAAAATAGAACTTCATCAATTTACGTGATTTTTGGAGTATAGTATCTGTTTCATCGCAGGTAAATACATCGTACAAGTTTTTTTTTCTTTGTCTTTGTTTTTTAATGTAGGAGGAATTCAGGACAAGAATCAAACACAATTTGGTTAATGTTATTTTTATGATGTCGGTCAATGGGCAGAAGAGTTAATTTGAATTTGGTAAATAAAAGGGATGCTAGTGTATATCGGTATAATTCCGACCAGAGAATGTCTTTGGTTAGAATAAGGAAAAAGTGTGCGAGGAACGTGTGTGAAATAAGTGACATAAAAGACATGGATGGAGAACCCTAGAGGATGAGAAACTGACAGGAAGAAGAGTTGAGCTGTGTCGACAGAAGTTTACGCTAAGCCAGGAACAAACACACACACAAACACACACATACATACACACGCAGAAAGATTTATAGCCTCATGGTGTGTTGGAGTTAACTATAACAAAAGAAATATCACTATAACGCCCAGTAGCTTAAGAAGATTTGCAGAGTCCAGAGTTATCCTCCCTTGAACCCTATCAACAGGGTTGCGTCCACTCAGTTTCTTTTTTTATTATTTATTTAGTTATCTTTTTTAATTTCTTCAAAATTACTACTTATCAAGGCCGAGAGGCCACTCAAAGATAAGAATTAAGTGTTAGGTAGTTGGTGAGAACCCTATGATGATCAGTAATGGTCAAGCTTGGGTAGGGCTTGGTTATTTAAGAGGACGAGTCAACAAAAACTTGTTTACATGAGACTTGAAAATGACCAAGTTTTTCAGCCCAGAATCAGCTCCACGATATCTTGTTCTACAGACGAACAGATCCATTATGTGGCAAAGCAGTAAGAGGAAAAATAAAGATTGTTGCAGCCATGCCACCAAAGATGTAAACTCTGAATGTCTGGACGAACTGAAAGGATTTATTGCATGTGTAACCGATTATGCATCTTCATCTTTAGGAAGTTTTATGAACTTCTCCTGTTTTAATTGGTCGTTTGCTTCAGTTTGTTATGGCATTCCGAGCTGCAACCTTACATGTAAGTGAATGTTTCCATGAACCAAGTTTCCCTTGTATAACATCCCATCCATTGAGGTTGCTTCTTAACTGACCACAACATGGTCATTTTCAAGTCTACTGCAAACAAATACTTGTGGAGTTATCCTTCTGCCCATCCTACCCATTTGATTCTAATCATTTTATGATGGCATTCATTGTCCAACCAAAAATCTAGTTAACGCTTATTCTTGAGTGACATACGATTAAATACATCGGAGAAAAAAAGATGAAGAAGCGGGAGAAAAACATAACCGCGTGAAAAGACCAAAGACATTGAAGTTTTTTGTTTCTGTGACTGCTGATTTAGTATTATTAGACTGGGTTAATGTCTAGGAGAGCTGGAGAGATGTACAAGATCCATAAGTAAAATGTCTGATTTTCTTAAATGCTGGATTCCTGTTGAGATCGGCTGAGAAGAAATGCTCATAAAAGTTAGATTTATATACAGTGTAACCCGGATATAACAGACTTCTGCCCCCCCCCCGGGGGGGGAAGTTCTAATTTGGGACCAGAGAAAAATATCTCTTATATCGGTTTGTCTAATATTCGGGTCTCTTCTATATGGATTACACTGTGTGTGTGTGTGTATATATATATATGAGATTTCGTGTGTATATATATATATGAGATTTCGCCACAACAACTAAGTTGCTCGGAAATCCACACAGATGATTTATTTATAGTGGTGAAGGCTTTGTGTAGAACGAGCCACACTTTTTGGTATTGCTGCTAACCTCTGTCGGTGCAGATGACTGCCAAAGGACAGAGTATACAGTAGACTGCAGGTTTTTACATCACTTTCCTTCTCCTACATGCATGTCTTAACGAAGACTGGGGGTGCATCTCTCCCAGTGAATTAATGCACCTCCAGATACCAACCTAGAAATTTTTGTGACTCAGCGCGGTACATACAGCGCCTAACCTTCCCAAATGGTAACCCGTTTGGTACTGGCCAGGCTCAACGTTGCTTAACTTCGGTGATCTGGTAAGAACCGGTGTGTCAACGTGATTGTGCCATATATATATATATATATATATATATATATATATATATAAAATCTCAAACAACGTACTGTGTAGTGCTGGACAGAGCACATTCTGCTACTTAATCTAATGTTCATATTTTCAATATCAATCAGAACAAAACTTATGACTGGATTCAAAATAAAATTTTCTTTTAAAAACAATATTTCAATATTTTTGTGATTTGTATATTTCAAGAAATCGCAACTTAATTCCGCCATTCAATAATGAAACACAGCCATGGCATGTCTAAGCTGTAGATGACTTTTTGGACGTACACGTTTTAGGTTTGTTCATATAAATACTTGATACAGGAATTCTACTAGTTAATGACGTTTCATATTTTTGAATTAGTAAGAGAAAAGTATTGTCTTTATCACAGAATTTGAACAAAACACGTGCGACTTTCCTGTCAAAAGTTAGAACATTCTGAAGTTGAGGCTTTCTAGTACAAAAATAAATCAAGATAGAAACTGCGTTCAAATGTTCTGTAAATAGCTAATATTTTATTTTTTATTTTTTATATGAAATTTGAAAAGAATTGGTTAAGAACTTTTACATGCATATCGATAGAATTGATAGCAAGCACCAATATTTGATTTTTAAAATTTGTTTTGATATGATGCCGTCATGTAAATTCATAAAACGTTTGTTATAAACAATAGCTTAGCAAAAGCAAAATAGCTTACACAGTTTTTTAAATTTATATTTTTAATTATTCAGAAAACATAAGTTTTATGAAAAGAAAAAGGATATTTTGAGTAATGTTCTCTTTTAGCATTGGAAAATATTTAAAAAAAAAAAAAAAAATATTCAATTCAGAAAAAAAAATTGAATAACAAATTTTATTTGTATAAAAATAAATGAAAAAACAAGTTTAAATGAGGGAGGAATGTTTAATACAACAAATAAGACATCCAAAAATGTTATCGTTTTTATACATATTTATATTATATTCTGTCACTGAAAACTTCATTAAAATTAGTTGATTTCCTGAATTTTGGTAAAGTTATAGCTAAATATTTAGAGATTTATAAAGAATCGGAATTAGGAATTTAGTACGGAATTAGTAATTTTATCAGAATCAGGGAAAAATATTGGAATCATCCCATCTCTAATCTATAATATAAATCTCACCTGTCTGTTTAAATGTGTGCATAAGCCACAGACAGCCTTTTTGATTTTGTACACCCTTACTGAAGTTAAAGGGTATGCTACGTTACAGAATCACGTTTGATTGACACCTTTCGTTTTTATTTCAAACTAGCGAGGGGTGCCTGGCGTTGCCCGGGTGTTTGGAGGTGTGTGTGGAAACTCCGGGGGTGGGGGGGAGTTATAAAAAAAAAAAAAAAGAAAGTATGAGGATCGAACCCAAACCGTTGAGGCAAAGTTGTAAATTAAAGTGTGAAAAAAAAAATGTGCGACGTTAACCATTGTCCCACCGCGAGATGCTAACGGAAACACGTTTGAATTTATTTAATTGCTTGGATTTGGCAGGTGCCCATTTTAATGAGTTAATGAGATCAAGTTTGACTGCAGGGCGGGAACGCTTCCCAAGATGTTATAGGAAAAAGACTAACCCACATGCGGCGAGCGACAAATGTTGAATATTTATCTTCCCGAAATCGAGCAAATTAAATAGACAGGCGAACTTCGTTGTTAACTGTGAGATATTACGATTTATATGTGATATAAAAAGTTTTAAAAAGTTGTGAAGCAACCGACCGCTTCTCTGAAAAAAGCCTTTTGTAGACACACAGAAAAAGCGAACACACACACATACACGCATACATACATTTTCGCTTTTATATTTATAGATTTTTTAAGTCTATATACATAAAAGCAAATATAACATTGTCTTTTTTTTTGTTGTTGCTTTATCCCCCCCCCCCCAATGTTCATCTCCAATTTTGCAGATTTTGAATTTGAGGAATACATTATTTCATCAATTGCTTCCATCTCACATGGTGTGTACATGTAAAAACGTTTGTGATTTTCCTTTTTTAACTTCAGGTTTATCAGACCAGCTATGATGAATGGAATGAGAGAAATTTTTCAGACTTAGATCTATCATATATGTATGTACACACACTCGTGAACAAAAAAAAATGGCCAAACAAATTTTATTGCACTAAAAGCTATATTGAACAAGGAAACTTAAATGAGACTAATAACACAGAACAAGACATTTACTTTAGTACATGGTTAGTATGGAATCACATGCCCTTTTGATTTCTTTAAAAGATCAATCCTTTTAGACATGCTCTCAACCAAAATGGAACACCATAAAGAGGAGATGCTATTCCATTCGCTTTGCACAGCTTCCCACAGTTTGTCATTGGCTGGAAGAACTTTTTCGAACAATGCATGAGATATTATGGGCCAAATATTCTCGATTGGGTTTAAATCGGGGCTTTGACCTGGCCGAAGCATCACATCAATTGAATTATCATAAGACCATTTTTTGTGACTTTAGCAGTGTGTGCAGGGGCATTATCTTGTTGAAAAATAATGTTCTGTGATATTACCAGCTTCTGGATACTTAGTAACAGTCCTGTTTCTAATATTCGAATGTATTTCTTTGCATTTATTGACTTCTCACATCTAATAAGTTCCCCAACTCCTGCTGCAGTAAAAGTTCCCCACACCATTATCCCTCCATTCTCGTGTTTAACTGTCGTTTTTATGCAACTTGGTGAAAATCTTTCTCCAGTTCTTCGAATGCACCATTCGGAAGCATCATTAACAAGACAAAATCTTGATTCATCTGACCAGAAAACATTCCTGAACCAGTCTATATCTTGCTTGCCATAACACGAGAAAAATCTCTTTCTATCATTGATGTTCTTAGATAAAAATGGCTTCTTTGCACTCCCTTTTAGAAGAAAATCCCATTTCTTTCATTCGTCTAGATATTGTATATCTAGAAAGAGAATTTCCAGGTTTTGAATTCTTTGCTATGATCCACATAACTGTTTTGAAGGATGGAAAGAAAACTTGATTTAAGCCTGTTGTCGTGCTTCAAAGTGGATGCTCTAGGGCGACCAGATCCAGATTTCCTTTTTACTGAGAGTTCGACTTCAAACCTTTGACTAATTTGCTTCACCGCAGAAAGAGATGTTTTCCCATTTTCTTTTCTTAAAATATCAAAAATCTGCTTGTAAGTTATTTTGGACTGCCTTAATCCTGCAATTCGTTTTTTTATATCCTCACCAAGATGCGGTCTTACTATTTTTAGGATTAATTTTTCCGCTTTTTATTATATGCTATAATAATAATGATCTGCAAAATAGAAATATTTAGTTAAAATTAACAAAAATTCATGGAAAAATATTAAAAAGTTGATTTCTTCTTTCTTTCGCTCTTGGCCCTTTTTTTTCTTTTGTGTGTATGTGTATGCAGGGTGACCCCCCCCCCCAAAAAAAAATGGGCCCAACTCTAATTAGGCCCTATTTCTTAGTTTTGTCTGAATGAAATGAAACTTTGGTCATAACTAGTTTATTATATTCAAAACATCACATCAAAACACTAGGGTCTTTGGCCTTTTTTTCTCCATTCTACAGCATATGTTCTAGATTACCTCCATTTAGTTTTTTTTTTTGGGGGGGGGGGTCACCCTGTGTGTGTATATGTGTGTATATATATATATATATATATATATATGCGCTATCATCAATATTTAGTACTCTCCACTTGTACCCAGTAGATGCTTATCTATACATATAAAACTGACCTTGTATGTGTGCGTTATTTGCTACCATCTGAGCTAAGTCCCAAAATATAAAAAATTAACAGTTTAACACACAAATATTTGTGTATATTTGTGCATGCATAGAGGGGCATTTTAAGTCAACTTAGGCCTGCCAAGTTCCAATTTTTTTAAATTTTGATCCCTTAGCAGCTATTTTTACCAGCTAAAAAAACAAATAAAATTTGTTCCACAGGTCCGAATCTTCTATATATAAAGTTTAAATCTTTAGATCAAAAATTGAAGGAGAAGCTTGGTAAACACCGTTCTTCAGATAGACAAGGTCATTTATATCATTCAAACACTACTGTGTTTGAATATATGGTTAAGTGTCAGTTTTAGTCATTTAGAACTGCTTTAAAGCTTTACCACTCGCTCATTTTTCGACCAAATTTCAAACAATTATTTCAGTTTATAAATCACCTTCTCAGCTATATTGTGGAAAAAAAAGTTAATTTTCATTCAGTAAAACAAAATTTATGATGAATTTACTTGGTGTTCAAAATCGTAAAAACACATAAGGAGGTGAGCAACGCTTTTTTATGACTGGTTTCAATAGCAACAAGGTCGCTTCAGCGACTACTGTTGCTATTAATTCACTGCTGCCGCGAAAAGAAAAGTAACAAGTGAAACAGAATGTAAGCATGAAAGGGAGATAATTGAGGGGATTTTATTGAAAGCAGACTAGTGCCGTACATTGTTATTATATATGTGTATGTTATGTTTATGGGGGCAAAAAAATAAGACTGAAATCAAACAAAGAACAAGTGAATGTACTGAAAGCCTGGAAAAATCATGGATTACAATAGAAAAATGCGAGCATGAAAAATAATATGGTTAAGTTTAAACATGGGAAAGTAAAGGACTTCTTAAAACTGGACAAGATTTTCTAGTAAAAATATAAATTAATTACTTAAAATATTGCAGCATTTAAGAATTTTTTTTTTTTTTTAATTCAGCTTATAACATTATATAATCAATTCTTAATGCTGTAATATTTTAAGTTATAAATTTATTATATTTTTACTAGAATATTTCATCCTTTTCTTTTCCAGTTTTAACAACTAGTCCTTTACTGTTCCATATTTAAGCTTAACCATATTACTTTTCATGCTTGCATTTTTCTATTGTAATATATATATAAACAAGCAGGCTGCCCGGCATTACCCGGTTGTAATATGCACTTAAATATGATGTTTTAATTTCTTCAGATTTCGTATTTAAATACTTAAATGGAAATATATATTATCTGTTATAAGTGACCTTGTCGGTGTGTGTGTGTGTGCGAAAAGTTTCTATCAAGCTTCTCTTTGAATATTTGGTCTACAGAGTTAGAAATTTGATATATAGGGTTGTTGGACCTGTAGCACACTTGATTTAAGGTATATATTGAAGGTATATATTCTGAGATTTTCAAATTGTTACAATTGATTGGTCTTAGAATGTTGACTAAAACCTAAAAAAAGTGAGGGTTTTTTTTTCACCTGACATTGATATTAAAAGCAAAATTTTTCTATTTCAAAATTATTAAAACAAACTTTTTAATATACTCAGTCATGGGTATATATCGTTAGTCAACATTCCAAGACCAATTAATTAATTGTAACAATTTGGTAATCTCGTAATACAGGGTGACCCCCCCCCAAAAAAAAAAAAGCTAAATGGAGGCCATCTAGAACGTATGCTGTAGGACGGAGAAAACAAAGCCAAAGACCCTTGTGTTTTGATGTGATGTGTTTAATATAATAAACTAGTTATGACCAAAGTTTCATTTTATTCGGACAAAACACTAAGAAACGGGGCCTAATTAGAGTTGGGGCCCGTTTTTTTGGGGGGGGGGTCACCCTGTATATACCTTAAATATATAGTGTGCTACAGGTCCAAATACCCTATATATCAAATTTCACATCTGTAGACTAAATGTTCAGTTTCAATGCTCTTGTTATATTGTTCCAACAGTTTTTTGGAATGCCCCATGGAAATCCTCTTGTGTGAGCATGTTGATGACATTCGTCACAGCCTCTTGCATCTCAATAATGGCAGCCTCTAAGGTTTTCCTTGAGCTTAGGAAATAACCAAGTCAAGTCACAGGGAGCAGAGTCTGGACTATAGGGAGGGTGAGAAACTGTCTTGATCCCATCTTGGTCAAATAGTCTGTGACAAGGATGGAGTTGTAGACTGGTGCATTGTCCTGGTGGAAACTTCCTAAACTACCTTAAAATCTCAACATAGCATTCCTTGTTAGCTGTCTGTCCAGTGTGAACTCAGTGCATGTAGGTTATGCTCGTGCTATTTAAAAAAAAAAAAAAAAAAAAAAAAAGGGATCATAATTTTCTGAGTGGATTTTATCTGTCTGGCCTTCTTGGGTCTGGGAGAGCTAGCATACTTCAATTGGGAACTCTGTCTCTTGGTCTCCGGGTCATAGCAGTAGATCCAGCTTTCATCACAAGTCGCCAAAGCATCTAGAACTGTGAGATCTGATTTGATCAGCTCAACCCTATTCCTGCTGTCATTACGTCTTTCTTTCTGATATTCTCTGAGCACCCTTGGGACAAGCTTCACAAATCTTCTGTATCTTCAGTTCCTTGCAAATAATTTTGTGTACAGTTCCCACACTGACATCAAACTGTGCACTTATTGTCTCTATGGACACATGACGTTTCTTATCCATGAAATTCTTTATTTGGCCAATCAAATCTGGTGTTCTGACTCCTTACTCCTCACACACCTCTCTTCATCCCTCACAGATTTCCTGCCTTCCTCGAATCTCTTATGCCACTCACAAAATGATGCTTGCTCAAAACTTTTATGCCACTCAAAAACTGATTCTCGATTCCTACAAAATGGTCCAAAAGCAGTCTGAAGAATTCCATACGTTTCAGTAACATTTGTCCAAGTTTAAAACAGAATTTTATTGCATATCGTTCTTGACATCCAGATTGCATTTTTGAAATTCACAAAGTGCAATAATCAGGCTTTAGTAGGGTGTATTACAATTCCTGTTGTAGCTGTTCATTTGAACCTGAAATCATAAACATTGATCAGTCATCTCATAAGATGTACAACAATAACATACTGAATTTTCAAGAGTCTGTGACAATATTTAATGCCTGTACAAAAAAAGTCTGGAACCTTGTATGATACTATATGAATATCTATGTAAATATTATGCTTCAATATTAGTGAAGCATAATTTTGTTTCTGCATTTTTGATGAAGTTAGGTTATCTATAGTTTGTGTCAGAATAAGTAGTGCAGACTCCTCGTTTTATGTATTTGCGAACATGAAATTACTTCAATATAGTATTATATAGATAGTATCATTTTAGCATAGTATTAGAATGTTCGTTCCATTCATTATTTCAATCCTCATAAAATTCTTCATCACTTAACTCATATCCTTCAGTGGCTTTTGGCCTTGATAATTGACTCATTATTAGAAATTTTTTTTTTAAATAAAAGCATTTTTTTTTTTTTTTTTTTAAACCAATTGCCTTTCAAATCTTTAAAATGTTATATTATGCGTATTCCTTTGTGTTCATTGTGCAAACCTTCTCGTTTTTTTTAGTTTTTTTTTTTTTTACACAAGACTGCTTTGCTGCAGCCCACAACAAATCCAATGTTAGTGATTTTTATTCCATTCATCATTTTCAATCTTCTTGTAGCATTCTTCATCATTTAACTGGCAATCTATCTTAATTCTTGTTCTCAAGTGGTTTTTATCTTTTATAAGTGCTGACTCATTAGTATAAAAATCCTGTCATAATATTCTTCATCGTTTAACTGGCAATTTATCTCAAGTGGCTTTTAGCTTTGATAAATGGTAACTCAACCAAAATACAACAGCATTAATTTATTTGAAAGTTTAAAATATTAAGTTTCTGTAATACCTTGATAATATTGGTACGCTTGACAAGGAACATCCCGTCCTGCCTCTTCTCACACTGCACATCAAGTCTTTGTTGTACGAATTCCATAAATGGTGAAGTCTTAAAACAATTCTTGAAACATTTAGTCACAACGAGCACACGCCTATTCGTTAAAAGAAATGAATAAAACAACAATGCTTATCATTTTTTTTTTCTCTCACTAAAATAGATTAAAAAAAACTTCCATCAATGGAACATCCTCGGAAACGATGTACATTTGTGAATCATTTTACAGGCGTTTTGAATGGTGGTTTCGGAAACGCCTGTTTTAGTGGCCAGTATGAAATCGAGCCAATGAATATGGTTCGAAGGTCAAGGGCTATTGAGAAAAATCCGGTTCCATCATTTCATTCATTAAATGACCCTCTTTGTTTGAAAGATAAAAATCAGATGATAAATGGAAGTTAATTTATTTATAGTTTATGTCAGAATAAGAAGTGCAGACTCGTCGTTTTATAGAGTTTGAAGTTGAACTTTCTATGAATGGTTTAGGGAGCTGATATGCTGACATGATGTATCAACATTTGTCACAAATCGTGCTTATGACCTCATGGTTCATATCAAACGAAACCGTTACTACGACCCACGTTACTATTATACCACCTTTGGACTAAACATCTACTACACTTTGATCCTCGTCCGAACGTCGCAAAAAGGATATTTTAGTTTGATCTTCACTGTTTGACACAACAGCAACATCAAGGAGATGATGGTGGCTAAATGGTTAACAGCACCAACAACCTAAGTGTGCGAAGTTCGAATCCCATTTTTTTTTTTTTTTTTTTTTTTTACTTGGGAGTCGCCACTTATCAAGGCCCGAAGTACACTCGAGGATAAGGGTTAATGAATGTAAAGTGTTAGTGTAGTAATCGTTAATGGAGTAAATTGGGTAGAATTTGATTATTTATGGGGACGGCTTAACAAGAACTTGTTTGCATTGGATTTAAAGGGTATCATGTTGTATTCAGCTGGAAAGCAAGCCATCGGAACAGTGTTCCACAGGCAGGCAGTTCTGGGAAAGAAGCTTTGTTCATGGAATCTGTTTAGATTTAGGCACAGATAGAGAGTGGGGGAAATTGTTTATAGAATTTCATTCCACAAGGACACCTTCACTTAGGGATGTTGGCAAACTTCATGCGGCCTCTGCGGTAAGTAGCAGGTGTCTTTCTCGAAAAACTTTTAACTAGAAAAATATCCGAGGTGGGGAACAAATGCCAACAATACACATCTGATTCATACAAAATGACTGAATGATAGCAACAAAAAAGATAAAATTTTAAGTAGATTTTGTTTGTATTGCATCTTTTCAATACAAGGAGTGGAAGGTGATTATGTATTTGTGAACATGAAATTACCTTCTTATATAGACGGCATCATTTTTAACATAGTATTATATAGATGGTATCATTTTTAACATAGTATTATATAGATGGTATCATTTTTAACATAGTATTATATAGAAGGCAACACTTTTAACAAATATAGTATGATATAGGCGGTATCATTTTTAACATAGTATTATATAGATGGTATCATTTTTAGCATAGTATTATATAGATGGTATCATTTCTAGCATAGTATTATATAGATGATATTTCTTGCATAGTATTATATAGAGGGTATCATTTTTAGTGTAGTATTATATAGACGGCATCATTTTTAGCATAGTATTATATAGACAGTATCATTTTTAACATAGTATTATATAGACGGTATCATTTTTAACATAGTATTATATTGAAGGTATCATTTTTAGCATAGTATTATATAGATGGTATCATTTTAACATAGTATTATATAGATAATATATGAGAAGTGGCTAATGCTAGCGTGAGGTTGTAGAAGATATCTGTTATTCAGGTGAGATTGACGTGTGTCCTCATGATGATGGCAAAAGACTGGTATCAAGGCAGGAGGGTTTTGTTAATCTCATGGCAGACGAAATGAACATTTAGAAAAAAAAATCCTCTATCCCCGAGAGAAAACCTCCAAGATGCCCACACTCAAACTGGCCACCCCAATAAGTGATCTCATCTTGGAGCAACTTAACATACTGCCCCCCGCCCTCCCATTTTTCTTTGATCCTGTCTAGAATTCAGCCCCATTTAGAGATAGACCTATTTGTTTTTGGGCACCCATCAAGCCGAAAAACAGTGGGCGGTCTA
>NC_136509.1:13012045-13044545 GCF_053919585.1 Euprymna scolopes | reverse complement strand
CCTGCTTATTTTCGGTTCTAAACTCATGAAAGGGTCTTATTAACTCGACCCTACATTTATCTCGATTTTTTGTTTGTCTTTTTTTTTTTTTTACGTTATTCCAATTCCCATCATTTTTCACAATAATGAGTATTTTTGTATATCAAATCATTGAAACCATTGGGAGTATTTTAAGTAGAAAAATCCATAATGTATGAGGTGCCTTCAATAAATTTCCACACTTATAAGATGCCTGATTAATTTTTATGATTTCAGGTTCAAATAAACAGCTACAGCAGGAATTGGAATACACTCTACTAAAGCTTGATTGTCACAGATAGTGAATTTAAAAAATGCAATCTGGACACGAGGACACTTTAGAAGAACGATATGCAATAAAATTCTGTTTTAAATTTGGAAAAAATGCCACAGTAACGTATGGAACGCTTCAGACTGCTTTTGGACCATCTTGTATGAATCGAGCATCAGTTTTTGAGTGGCATAAGAAATTCAAGGGATGTGAGGGATAATGAGGTGTTGGAGGAGTAAGGAAGTCAAAACACCAGAGTTGATTGGCCAAATAAGGAGAAAGACCGTTGTGTGTCTATGGAGACAATAAGTGCACAGTTTGATGTCAGTGTGGGAACTGTACTCATAATTATTCACAAGGAACTGAAGATGCGGAAGATTTGTGCAAAGTTTGTCCCAACGGTGCTCAGAGAAGATCACAAATTATTTGACCAAGATGGGGATCAAGACAGTTCCTCACCCTGGTTATAGTCCAGACCTTGCTCCCTATGACTTTTGGTTATTTCCTAAGCTCAAGGAAAACCTTAGAAACTGTCATTATGAAGTTACCATTATTAATATACCTGATTTTCTTTATTTGTACGTAGGAGTTAAAAGTAGCTGTGATGAGGATTGTTGACACACTCACACAAGAGAACTTCCATGGGGCCTTACACAAGTTGTTAATGCAGTACAAGTGTATTGCATCCAAAGGAGATTACTTCAAAGGGGATTAGAGTTTCATGCGTATACTCTCAATAAAAGTGCCCACGCGGAAAAAATCTGGAAATTTATTGAATGCACTTTGTAACTGTGTTATTGTGATTATTTCAAAAGAGAAACTGAAAAGCAAATGAAATAATGGAACACTGATTGGATGAACAGGTCAGAATAAGGTAGAAAAACGATGACCACATTTTCTTTTCTTAGAATTGTGTTTAATTATAATGAAGCACAATGATAAGGGTATTTTGGGTGAAGGGAGTCCCGGCTCCCACAGTTGGGGGTCTTATACCCGACCTTCCTTGTCCTTTTGTAGGATACACGTAAAATTTTAAAACGGTGTTATGGAAAACATGGCGACTTCAGAGCGTGTTGTCTATCAGAATTGATTTACTTAAATTTGACAGTTTGTTTATAAAATTATAAAATCAGTGAAGTTACTGCTTAAAGGTTGAACGCAGTGAACCCATTGAACCTACCCTCCGATATATATTGAACTAAAATACTGTCAGTGACTGTATTTTTGTTTCTATCGCTTTCTTGTTGATTGATATTAATCTCTCTCTCTCTCTCTCTATATATATATATATGTAAGCGTGTGCGTGTGTATCTTCCTTTTTCTTTTCTCTTTCTTGCTCTATTTCTCTTTCTCCCCTCGCTTCTATTTTTTGTTTTTGTCATCACGAGAGAAAGAGATGATCAGTTGAAAGTTGGGTGCTGTACAAGACGGGTTGCAAAAAAAAAAAAAGATTTAAAAAAATTGAAAAAAAAAATAAAGAAGAACACATTAATTGCAATTTTATTCTCTTTTCATCTTTGGCAAAAAAGTATCAGTGGACAGATTAGGACGCAACAACAACTTTTATGAGGGACTGAGCTAACAGTGAAATCCCCAATGTTTAACCATCATGTGTAACTTTGCTCAGGACTGTTGAGCTTACGCGACCATAGGTTTGAGGTGTGGCGCAAGCCAGGAAAGAAGTCGGCTCAACACGTCGATCAGGGTGAACGCTCTTGCAACAACCACACAAAAATAAGGTCACCTGAGTCGTTCACTTGTAAAATGACCTCAAATGATTTACCAATAGGATTGTTTGTGATTTTGAACTAAAAAGAAAAAAATGTATACAATTTGCTTTTTTTTTTTACGCCTGATGAACACGGAAGTATTCATCACGTGTTTTTTTTTTCTTTCTAAATTTATAAGTGGTTTCATGTATGTGGGCCGACAGAAAATTTCGTGTTTTTTTTTTTTTTTGTTGTTTTTTTTGTAAAAAAATATGTTTTTTTTTTTTTTTGAAAATCCGTTTTTCGTATTGGGGAGATGTCGAATTTCAGATCCGGTTCATGCCTACTTTTCATTACATCATCTATAGATAATGATATGCTAAGGCGTTGCATGTTCGTGCATACGTTATCATATTTCACATACATTTAAACAAATGAGATCTTCCGATGTGAATAGTGATTAATATGATGTCGCTAAGGCAAAAAAAAAAAAAAGATATCACCCATTTCAAAATGAATGGTTCTAAAATCGAATTATGTCGCACTATCGACTAAAGTAGTGCACTTTTAATAAATATATGAGGTACCTTCAATAAGTTTCCAGACTTTTTTTCGTATGGGCACTTTTATTGATAGTACACATATGAAACTCTAGTCCCTTTCAAAGTAATTTCCTTGTTGTGCCATTCCAACTACCTCTGCGAAGTCCTCTTGCGTGTCAATAACCTTCATCACAGCCTATTTCATCTAATCAATTGTCTCATAACGACAACCTCTAAGGTTTTCCTTAGGCTTAGGAAATAACCAAAAGTCACGGGGAGCAAGATCCGGACTATAGGGAGGGTGAGGAACTGTCTTGATGCCATTCTTGGTCAAATAGTCTGTGACAAGGATGGATTTGTAGACTGGTGCATTCGCATAAATCTTCTGCATTTTCAGTTCCGTGCAAATAATTATCTGTACAGTTTTGACATCAAACTGTACACTTATTGTCTCTATAGAGACACGACGGTCCTTATCCATGAAATTCTTTATTTGGCCAATCAACTCTAGTGCTCTGACTTTTTTACTGCTTTCACACTTTTCATCATCCGTCACAGATTTCCTGCCTTCCTTGAAGCTCTTATGCAACTCAAAAACTGATGCTCGATTCATGCAAGATGATCTAAAAGTAGTCTGAAGCATTCCATACGTTTCTGTGACATTTTTTCCGAAGTTTAAAACAGAATTTTATTGAATATCGTTCTTCTAAAGTATCTTCACGTCCAGATTGCAGTTTTGAAATTCATCAGCAGTAATAATGAGACTTTAAAGTTGAAATTATAATAATTTGAACCTGAAATCATAAAAATTGGTCAGTCATCTCCTAAGATGTATAGCAATAACATAGTGAATTTTCCAGAGTCTACGACAATTTTAAATGCCTGTACAAAAAAAGTCTGGAAATTTATTTAACGCACCTCGTATTTCGAAAAATGGCAATGTTTTTAAGTATTTAAAATATTTATTCTGTTAAAACTCCTCGGCTTAACGTTCACAGAGAACATAAATTGCAACAGTTACATTGAGGGCATTGTCAAAGCTGCTGGAAAGAAGGTGGGCTCTCTCTAACGTGTTAGAGGATTATTTACGCCTGAGAGTATCTTGTTCCTCTACAATATCACCATCCACCAATGTATAGAGTATTGCTGTCACATTTGAGCTGGTGCATCTGTTTTTAGCCTTTCTCTCCTAAACAGGGCTCAAAAAAGAATCAACCAGACTCCAATCCTTGTTCCATCGACGGAATGTTACATTCCTGCGTCTATTTCAACGGAAGGTTCTCTGACGAGCCCTTGTACTCTCTCAACGTAAATACTCTTGACAAACCCGACAAGCAGCAGCAAAACTCCCACACACTAGAGATCCTTTGATGCTGGAAAGACTTCTACTCTAACAGTTCCTTCCCTTGAATTGCTAAACCTTGAAATTCCTTCCCAGATTCCTGTTTCCCTAACTGTATTGACATGCAGAAGTTATAGTGTAATGTGAACAATCATCTTGCTGCTCAACTCCCTGCATAGTGTCTCTGCACATTTCTATTATTATTATTATTCTCGCATTAGGAGTGGTCACACAAGCCATTATCAAAGATTTCTCTGGAAGCTGAGTGACAACAAGTCTTCCCAGATTTCCAGTACTCTCTACCTCTTTTGATAACCATTGCAAATGAATTTGTGTTACCGTAATAGCCGTATACCATTGATTTATTGTTGGTGGTGACCATTGGTCTTTCGCTGGAATTTGGGTAGAAAGCCTCCTCATGGTCCTAGTCTTCTTTGCACTCATCCAGGAGAGGTCTGACTAGTGCTTTTTATTCTTGATCTTTCCATCCTCCTTGACCCTCCTCACTTATTTTGTGAGGCGTCAGTTTTTGGTAACACACACACAGAAAAAAAAAATTGTCGTTGTTGTCATTGCTTTTTATTCACTCGCTCCTACACCATTCATTACCTCACTGGTAACCCCCCCCCAAAAAAAAAACCCGGTTTTCTTTGGAATCTGAGTGACAGCAAGTTTTCCTAGATTTTAAATGCTCTCTAATACTTTCGATAACCATTTCAACTCACTTTGCATTATCGCATCAGCAGTTTACCATTGTGCTTACCATGAGTAGTAGTAAGTGGACCTTAGCTCATAACTCTTGCTTTCCCTGTGCTTTGTTCGCATAAATATAAGAGTAAAAATTACTAAGAGAAAAAAATAAAATAATAAAACATAGGAAAGAATAAATAATAATGGAAAAAAAGTTAATAACGAAAATGAAAAAATACGAAAATAAAGTTTCAAGCATGAATTTTGGTTTGCACAATATCCAATATGGCCAACCTGCAACCACGTGGTCATGGAATTTTTTTTCCCAAAACATGTACCAAGTTTATGATGTACAAAACAACTTTTTGCTAAATAACATCGGAAGGAAATCGCATCTGACGAGTTGATGGGTTAGACATTTTCTATGGAAACATAAAATCATGGAATTGCCCACCTGTTAACGAAAAGGTTGTAATGAGAAAATCCACGGTGTAATAAACGAAAGTTATGAATAAATCTGAGTCTTTAAATTTCGGCAAAAATTTTGTACTATATATGCTCTTCTACTATAAAATAGATCCATTGAGCTTTATTCGTATTTAATGGGGATTCCGTTTTTTTTTTCGTAATAGTTTCAACTCATTAAATGAAAACGGTATACATTGCAATTAACAAATTAACAATATTTCTAAAATAAACATTAATTATATATATATATATATATATATATATATATATATATATATATATATATATACACATAACCGCATTCCTGTCTATTTGTTTATTCATAGCATATATAATATATATGTTATGACGCCATGTATGACGTCATAGCAGATGACACCATGCATGACATCATAGCAGACGACGTCATATGACGTCATGTAAGGGGGCAAGTAAATTCACCAGGCAATATCGGGCAATCTGCTAGTATATATAAGCTTTGTTCATGGAATCTACGTTTTGATTTAGGCACCGATAAAGAGTGGGGGAAATTTTTCACAGTGGATTCAGCTAGACGGGTGTTTTTCGTGAAGGATTGGCGAGGGGAGACCAGAGATTGGAGTTCAGACGAGCACCGGCCATGAAAATAACGATAAAACAAGGATAAGCTCGCAACGTCTCTTCTGTGGGAGAGAGGTTGCAGGGTAGAGCAAAGGGCATCCCCCACTAAGCCACGAAGTCTATTTTGTACTCTGTCAAGGCAGGATAGGCTGTTTTTAGCAGCTCCTGCCCAGATATGGCAGCAGTATTCCATCCTTGGACGTACTTGGCTTTTATATAGATAGAGAATTGCATCAGTAGTGAGATATCTTCTGGAGCAGTAGAAGGATCCCACCATCTTTCCAGCGACCTTGGCAACAGACTTGATGTACGTGTTCCATTTCAGATCAGGAGTAAAGGACAAACCCAGAAGCTTGTCAAAACATGGAGCTTCTCCTAGACGAGAGCCATCCATTTCAATTGATGCCAGATGGAGATCAGAGCGTTGATGATGTAAAGATAGGAGTTTGGTTTTAGATGCATTAAAGGTAACCAGCCACGTCTTCCCCCACTGAACCACGCGCTCGAGATCAGAGGAGAGAAAATCAGTGAGAACTTTGTCGTTTACAGCCTTTGATGTGTTGCCGTAGATGGTCGTGTCATCAGCATAGATGTCAACGAATGATTTAAGTATGTGTTTAGGTAGATCAGGAAGAGATTTGGGCCCAGGATTGACCCTTGAGGGACTCCAGCATTAATACTGCAGGCCTCTGATTTTTGTCCATCGACCACTACTCTTATGAGCCTATCGGAGAGAACTGATTTAATGATTGAGAAAACATTTCCAGTTATACCACAGCTGGAAATCTTGTGAAGTAGGCCCTTATGCCATACGTTGTTGAAGGCCTTTGATATGTCAAGAGCAATTGCCCTAGAAAGGGAGCCTTTGTCAAGAGATTCACTAATCCTATGAGATACAACCGTTAGCACATCTGCGGTAGATCTTACAGAACGGAAACCATATTGTGTGTCACTAAGAAGGTTATTTCTGCTGAGGTGGTTGACTATTTCTCTATTTAATCTGGATTCCAGCAACTTACTCATAACACACAGGAGACTTATTGGTCTGTACTGAGAGGGAGATGACTTATCACCTGAATTCTTAAATACAGGGTATATTGATGAGGTTTTCCAGGGAGTCAGAAAGCACTTCTCCTTAAGGCAACGCTTAAACAGTTTCGTAAGTATGGGAGCAAGTTCTGGTTGAAGCTTTTTTAACACTATAATTGGGATGCCGTCAGGGCCAGTTGCTTTACTGGAATCAAGGTTCTTGATTAGCTTGGCGACCTCATGCACGGATATTTGTATGTTACCTAGCTTGTTCTGTGTTATAGGAGGAAATATGGGGAGTTGATGGCCTTCGTCGCATAGGGTAGAATTAGCTGCAAAGTTCTTGGCAAATAGTTTGGCCTTGTCTGATGCTGACGAGATGACCTCTGGTCCATTGATAATGGTTGGGATAGAATGCACACTTCTGTTCAGGATTCTATTTGTTATTTGCCAAAACTGGTGGGAACCAAGCCACTGATCAGCTACTTTGGATTTAACAGACTGAGCATATAGCTCTCTTGCATTTTTTATTACTCTTTTACAGTGGTTGCTGGCGTTCCTGAAAGCAGCTTTAGTCACAGTGCATCTATTACGTTGGTAGTTATGGAAAAAGTGATTTCTGTGTGCCATAACAGCAGCACATTCTGGGGAGAACCATGGCTGGCTGTTAGGTTTTGTTGGAATTTTTTAGATGGTATGAATCGGTCTATGCCTACAATTAGCCATTCGGTCAGATCTGATACTATAGAGTTTGCAGTATCACAACTTTTTAGTGTGGTTAGACTAGCACTAATCACTAAACTAAGACGGAGCATTCAACCATCGAATTGATAGTCGTCAGTTTTCTCTCTCTCATATATATATATATATATATTGTATTTTCTGTACAGAATATTGTTAGATGAGATGAGTCATTGGTTCTGTCGGTTTCAAGCCTGATAATTAGGACCGTTTTAGATATCCATATCAAGCTCTCTTCAGCCAATATTCGTCTCAGAGATGACGGTACCAATGACTTATCTCATCTAACAACTTTCTGTACACAAAACACAAAATATAAATACGCTCTTATTTTTCGGATTTTCCTTTTAATTGAGCACTCTGCTGGATTTCTTTTTCCAAAAATAACTAATCATATATATATATATATATATATATATATATATATATACACACACACACACACAGATTTGCTTCTCCTAGAAAGGTTGCCTTTACCACGGCTTACGGGAGTCCTCTTCACCCGAATATATATATATATATATATATATATATATATATATATATATATATTAAGTAATGTGATTTATAATTTAAAAATTTAAAAAAAATTTTAAAATTTAAAAATCAAATTTTAATTAAATTAAAAATCAGTTTCATAAGAAGGAACAACAACAAAATCAATTATCTGTACGATCGTACACAATAAAAAGCACGGATTTCCGAAACGATCGTACAGATAATTGATTTTGTTGTTGTTCCTTCTTATGAAACTGATTTTTAATTTAATTAAAATTTGATTTTTAAATTTAAAAATTTTTTTAAAATTTTTAAATTATAAATCACATTACTTAATATTGAATTAGCTCTAGGACATTTAACTATCGAGCTTATTATATATCTAAATTACAATGAGCACTGTCTATTTCCTGTATTTTAATTAAACTAGTAATTTCACTGTTACATTAAAATACACTTAGCTCTTTAGACTATTGTTCTAATCTCCTTTAAATTATATATATATATATATATATATATATATATATATATATATATATATATACACACACACACACACACAGAGAATTTTGTGGCAAAACTCGCTACTTGACAAAATGTAAAAAAAATATCCAAAAGATGCTGAGAAGGGTATTGAAGCACTGGAATGACAAGATGCCCCTATGTCTTCCAGCAAGTTTCCGCTTCTGCACAAAAGGTCAAGATGACACAGGTGCACTTGCCTGCTCAACTATGTTTCTTACCACAAATCGCCAAACTTGTGGATATCCTCAAGGATCTACCACAACTCCCTTGACTATTTCTTCTTAGCTGTGACTGGCCAAGACCACCAACCATATGCACAACATTGTCGAATCTCAAGAGGCTTCCATCGTTGAAACGTTCACCACTAGATACAAGGACATTGTCGCCAAAACGTGTGACTCATTTCACGCCCACCTTAAGATGATCATCTCTGCCGGCAGAGGTTACATAAAAAAATAACGTAGTATTCAACAAACTATTCTTAAAAAAACTGTCGGGTCTTGTTTCTTATTGTCTGTTTCATTTTCTTTTTGTCAAGCTTTTGGCTGCAAGATTCTGTAGTTATTTTTGAAGGACTTGTAAGGGGCCCACCATCCACTACAGAGTGGAACGATAAAATTGTCGCCCTAAAGAAAACATTACATCTTTATTTTAAAAATAAAAGAAAAAAATAGAAAAAAAACAATTCAGGTAACTTAATTATATAGTAGAGCTGACATTTATACAATGTAGCCGCCTTCAGCCTCAATCACCGCCTTGATACGGGTTTGGAACTGGGAGCATGTCTTTTCCACAAACGCTGGCACAAGCTTGGCGAATATTCGGTGGATCGCTGCGATCCGGCTGGCTTGGTGTTATGGGAGGTCATGTTGGTGATGTTCTCAACATATAACAAAATGAAATAGTCCGGTCGGAAGAGGAGGGGGGGGCAGTGAATGAAGGATATAAAATGGTAGCACTCCTTCTGAAACCAAGCCTGGTTCTCTTTGGACTTGTGGGCCAGCGCCAAATCCTACTGCCACACCCAGGCTCTGCTCGCGGTCACCTGATTGCACCAGGGAATTACCACACTCTTCAGCACATCCAGGTACACTTTCAAGTCGACTTCGAAGATGTGAGGTGGCATGATGTGGCCCTCACTTGGAACCACACCAAAGACCATAACCATGGCCAGAAACTTTGTTTTCATTACCCTGGACACGTCCCTGTTATTTGTGGCAATCCAGCAATGTATTTTGAGGGTGCTGGTAATGGTCCTGGTATCATAACTTGGATTGGGAGAGAACATGAGTTGTACAGTGGCGCATCTCCGATCTTGCTCGTTGAACGTTGTGTCACTTTCATACATGATAGAAGGCTCCTATCGCTCTTGGAATTTGTACACAATTGGCAAACTAGTAGATGATCTGCAACAAAAAAGAAAACCGGTTTTCATTAAACGGAAATGGAATCATGTCGTTTTTTTATGGCGACAATTTATCATTCCATCCTGTATAATTGAAAGAGATCAATAAATGTTCAAATCTGGGGTAATCGATTGACTCAGACGATACTAATTAAGAATAAAATAAAAATTATTTTACACTAAAACTAACCTGATCGTGCCTGAAGGAACGAGAAAAATCTACATGTGTATATCAAATAAAGGATGCAGTTCGGAATTCTGTATTGGTTGCTAAGTTTGACATAAAGACACCCGAGTTGTAAAAGATGCATCTGAAGAAGGTTGAAGAGTATATCGACCGAAATGTTGTAAAAATTATAGCAGACGGATTTGCAACAAACACAGGAACGAATTCTTGCGGCTTGAGATTTTGAATTGCTACGGACCATAACTTCAACGCACACAGGAACCTTTCTCTTTCAATAGGTCTGTCTAATCTTTAATGTTCGTCTCCACACAGGAACACTTTCCACATCTAACTCGTTTCCTTATTCTTATTAACGAAGATAATCAATAAAGCTGTTTTTAAATGTTAGAGTGAGATCTCATGTCTTTATATTAATACCTTTTGGCGACTGCCGACGTGATGGTGGACACGCAACGTTCGTCGACTACTTATTTTACAAAATATTAACAAAGACGAGAACATGAATCCAAATAATGCAAATACGGGTTATGTTAAATTAGTCTTTTAAACCAGACAATCTAATTACAATAATATAGACGTCATCTTGATACAGGTAATGGCGGAAAGGAAGTCGACAAATAATTCGTGCTTAAATTATAGACGAATGGGAAATAGTTTTAAATGTATAAAAACTGTAACTGTAAACTGGACTAGCGGTCAGAATGTCATTGGTTTCCTTTAGAAATATTTCGGAGCGACAAAGTTGTATTTATTTATTTAATTATTTATTTATTTAATTATTTATTTATTTAATTATTTATTTATTTGCGGACTGTTATTCTCATTTTCATAGTTGTTGTTTCATGACGTTTCAGCCAACTATTCTTCTGGCCTTCGTCAGGTGATTAATCGCGTCGGGTTAGGAATGCTGAGTCTCTTAATTGTATCCTCAGTAATTACTGCCTTCCATAGTTGTTGTTGTCTCACCAAACTTTGGGCAACTAATCCTCTGGTCGATTTTGGATAGAAAACCGCTATCTTCAGACAATGCTCACCTGGAACCGTAGAGACTCAACGCTTCTATCCACTGCGCCACGAGCCCCGACAGAGTTTTATTAGTACAAATAACAACTAGGGGAGAGGTTCTCAACCAGGGATAAATATATAAGTATTTACCTCTAGGGGGTAAAAACTGATAGAGTCGGGAGTAAATAATGGAAGTGCCTGATAATTTAAAAATAATTAATTCTTTTCAGATTGTGTCATGTTAAGAAACGTACATGCCTCGATTCATGTGTCAAACATGGCTTTGACTTCGTTGTTGTGGATGGTGTGGAGAAGGTTCAGTGTCTTATTCGAATCAGGGTTCTCAAGTTTAGTAGCAATAAAGACAAAGGCCAGAAACCGCCTGAAAGCCGATGGCGATTTGAGAGTAGCTGTGTCAGAAACAGCACTTCGCATAAGCAAATTGACTCCATAAATCATCAGTGCTCCTACTGATAATGTTCCTATTTACAATGCCTCCCCACGGGACAGAGTTAGACACCAGGGTCGTTTTTAACGTGGAGAAAAGGAGCAAAAATAAAAATTGTCTCAGTCGTGAAGGATTTCTCCTCCACTGACAGAGAACAAGAAATTGAAGTGGAGCATCTGAAGAACAGATGGTATTTATTTGCTCCCCCACCGAACAAATTAGGCACAAGGCCGATTTTTAATGTGAGGAGTGAAGGGAGGGGGAAGGGAAAAAGGGGACCAGCTCCCGAGAGGTGGGAAATGGGAGCTGGTTAATGGTCAGGCATGTGGGGTTGCCCCCACATCTGGTCTTTGCTAGTCATAGCTTGCAGCATCTGCCGGAACAGATACTACACTTTGATCTTGTCCCGAAGGCTAAGAAAAATGTTTATTTTCAAAGCAATGACAATATTCCTACTGATAATGTTTCTGGTGTTTCTATTTTCTTTTTTTTTTTTTTTTTTTTAAATTTTTTTTGTGTATACAAACTAACTTCATAATTTTAGAAAAGATTTGATTTTCTTTATTTTTGTGATACGAATGTTTAAAATACTATTTTCATGCAAAAAACAAAAACAAAAAAAAAACAAAACAAAAAACAAACAAACTAAAATCCTAAACAATAAAAAGGTTCTTTTTGACCTTGTTTTTCTGTCACTTTATGATGACTATGATTTTTTTTTTTTTTTGCACGGGAGTAGGGGGTAAATGGAGAAATACGTAAAGCCGAGGGGTCAATGATGGAGGAACGGTTAAGAATGGCTGAACTAGAACATGCACATGCAGATCATAGTGTTGTTGTGGAAGGATGAAAAGGCGTGAAGATGCCAATCGACCGAACATAAATAATAAATTAGATACAAGGCAAAAAAGTAACGCAACGGCAAAGAAAGATGACAAACACAGATGTTCCGTTGTAAACGATAGGATATCGTCTTTTATTATTTACCTATATATATATATATATATATATATATATATATATATATATATATATTATATATATAGTCATCCACATACAGTAGTGTTTCGTTGTTTCACAGCTCATGAGTGCGGCTAGACAGACAACTACCTCAAGCCAGGATAGAAACCCGACCGTATGTACGGCAGTCAAGGCTCCTAACTATTACGCTATTGGCGGCTGCTGAACGAGTAGTAAATTTAACGATGTTTTGACATTGTCTGAAATACCTCCGCTCGATTTGTTTACAATGCTATTATGCTATTGGCGGCTGCTGAACGAGTAGTGAATTTACGGCAATGAATTCAGAATCAGCTGTAACGAGAATGAGCGTCTTACAACGTTGAGATTTTGGGGCCTTTGAGGTAGGAATTGGTAGTCGGACATCAATGGGCACTGGAACTGGTAACAGAACGTCAGTGAGCAGTGGGACGGGTAGTCGGACATCAGTGGGCAGTGGAACGTGGAGCTGAAGGTCACAGAACACTGAAACAGGTAGCTGAACGTCAGTGGGTACTAGAACAGATAGACAGACCTCAATGAGTACTGAATCGGGTAGCTGGACGTCAGTGGGCACTAGAACTTAAGGACCCAACAATCTTAACCTCGCAAGACGCCCGTTCCACCATCACCAAGAGATATCTTATCTAAATGACCGTGCCCGTTTTCACTCCCGCTGATCATGAATCCATTGCCGTACATTTTATCCCTTTCTTAGTAAATAATAAAACACGATATCTTATCGTCTTAAACCGAATATCTGTTTGTCATCCTTCTTTGCTATTGCCGTTGTCTCTTTGCCATGTGCCTATTTTATTAGTTTTACAGTCGATAAACACCTACATCTCGTTTAGACCCTTCCGCCGCAGTGCATTCTATGCATGGCTCAGTTGAAAAAACTCTTCCAAAATAATTAGAAAACTAAAAACGGGAAATGAAAAACATTAATTTAAATAGAAAATTATTCAAGCAAACACAAAGTGAAAACGTTCTACACCGCCTTCGTTTTTTTTTTTTTTTTTTTTTTTTTAATATAAAAACAAAAAATACCATTGACGTTAAAATTTGAAAAGAATTATTTTAAAAGAAAATCGGCTGAATGGTTCGCGGTTGATTGCATACACATATTTATTTCACGAAAAATACTTATCTATTATACAGGATGCTCACAAAACCTGGTTATATAATCTATAGGGTGTCCATAAAGTCTGGCTACATAGTCTACAGGGTGCCCACAAAATCTGGCTACAAAATATAGCCAGACTTTGTAGACACCCTGTATATCTTAGTGTGGATGTTTCTCAGCCAGAAACTACACAAGATACGACCACAAAGCTTATAATTTCTACTTTAGTATTACCTTGGATAGGTTTTAAAAAATGACACGAATATTCATTCATTTGGGGCCACCATAAACCAAATTAATGTGTGGTTGATCAAATTAATAAATATGGTTCAGCATGGGATGAAAATAAAAATAAAAGTGCTTTTATTTTCATTAAAAAAAAGTTAATTCCTTTTATACTTACTAAATAGTGACCAAAAAGACATTATAAATGTTCGACCATGACATCGGAAAGCTGGGATAACTTTATCATTTCTTTCTTTCTATTTTTTCTTGTTTGCTTTTTATTATAATTTTTTTTTTCCTACAAAGTGTGGTTAAAAATGTTAACTAACACACTGCTGTCAAAACTCAACTCCAAATCTCGACACTCTGCTATCAAAACTTGCTCCTCTGACATCCAAATCAAGAATGGTTCTATGGTTAAAAAATCAGGCTTTTATATTCAACCGGAAGCATCTCATTTGCATGTCATGTGACATTACAAACATATAAAGAAAAAGGCGGCAATATGAAACTAAAATGTACCTTCTTGGTCTTCTGGCTAGAATCCAAGGGTAGCATCTGTTCTGTCTAAAGATGGTATAATGATATTAGAGGGTTTTCATTTGCGCCGGACATCCATATAATGGAAATATGTCACAGACTCCTAAAAGGATATTATAGATAAACCATAATAACCAGATATATTCTGACACTACATAAATCAGATTACTTGGATAAATACTTTTACGGTTTTAACAAAAGGGCTACAATAATATCGCAGGATTTCCATTCACGCTAAACGTCCACAGAATGCCCAACAGCAATATATTACATATGAAAGATATTGCTGTGAAATTTCCACAAGTCCTGCTAGTATGATATAACCCTAACCCTAACCAGATATAACCCTAACCCTAACCCTAACCCTAACCAGTGAAAATTCCAAAGTAAATCTCAATATGTCAGCTTCATTTCTATGTAAGTCCAACTTTTTAAATCTCACAAAATAAATTTATATGTTAGATATAGCGTGGTTTCTTGGGGTCCTGTATGTTCGATCTTGGTTTTATATGTAATCCGGACTGCTTTAAACGCATTAAAGTACCAACTGCGTGTGTAAAAGCACACAAGACACAATTCACCATAAGAAGAAACAATTTTCGCGCAAGAAAAGGGGGCTCTTAGCGAGAATCTAACAAAACGCGAAAATAGGGGTCACGTGATGTGCTTTAAAAATACGCCCGCACGCGCCAAATAATTTTTGACATCCAAAAGTAAAACCCAAGAATAAAACGATCGAATTTCAACTTTCCAGACATAGCCAGAAACAAACCAAGCCAACACACTTCATTATACGCTATCCCTTTGCCTTATGACATATCCTCTTCGCAACCCTAATCTGCCATAAGTAGGACTGGAACAACAGAATATTCTTTTCTTTTTTTTTGAACACTCTGAAGTATATATTCGACACAGTAAGACACAGTCAATCAACCGAGAACTACATCAGTCTACATAAAAACATATAAGATGTTAACGGATATATACTCAAGAGTCAAAACAATGAAAAGAATATGCTGTTGTCACAGGCCTACTTATGACATATCCTCCTCGAAACCCTCATCTATACTTTATTCAAAACAGGAAAAAAAAAAAAAATGAATAAGCCACATACATGTATACTTTTTAATTCCTTTTATTTTATACTCTTTTTTTGTTCGGATTTTTATTCAGTAATAATTGTTTGTGTATATTAACAATCTAATATATAAAAGGCTATATGTCTGTCTGTGTGTCGATCTGTCTGTCTCCATATTTTCAAACTCTATTTTTTCCGAAACTAAAAGTCACAGAGCGGCGTTAGGAACCTCAAATGATTGGATTTTTTTATGGACCGTTCTTTTATGGGTCTTTAGCCGGTTAAAATTGTTTTTAAGGAGTCAAAAATGGGTCAAAATTGAAAAAAAAAAATTGTTACAAATTTTGTACATTCATCTTAGTTTATTTTTAATTTTTAATCAATTCATATGTGTGCCACGTTAGTTTAATCAATTCATATGTGTGCCACGTTAGTATGGTGCTTAGCGTCTCCAGCTTTGAATGGTACAGCTGGTAGCACCTAAATATTTTTGTGGTCCCCCCAAAAAAGGAGAGTGGACCTGTAAATTCACCATTGTCCGTTTGTCCGTGTGTCTGTCCGCACTTTTCTCAATAACTACGCCTTGGATTTTTTTTGCAATTTTGTACAAACATTAAACATGATATGAGTAAAAAAGTAACAGTACAGATTTTCCTGGAAAACTCCAGTTGCCCCCTTAGAGGTGCCTTTCGGGTTAAAATGGCTAAAATTGACACTTTTGTGCTTATTAAAAAAAATTGATACCTTGGATTTTATAAAACTTTCTGAAAAGTTGTAACTAACTGATTTCTATATAATTTTATTTGTCTATACTTCGCGATAACTCGTGGGTGTGCCCTAGGGGCTCTTTTAGGGTTAGTAAAAACACTATTTTTGAGACTATTTGACCATATTTGTCCCAAATTTTCTGTACATGTCTATTTAGCAGTTTTGCATGGTGCTGAACTCAAATTTAAATATGTTAAGGCCTTGGGGACTTTTAGGGCTAAATGGAAGGGGGGCAAATGATGGACTTAGTCATTTCTTTTTTTACATGGTCTCAAATTTACATATGTTAAGGCCTAAAACTGCACCGTTTGTTCATTTTCAGCAGGATTTGATGTCCCCAGGGGATTTTGGGGATAAATGGGTGGGGGGGCAAATGCTAAACGTAGTCATTTTTTATGCCTCGTTCACTGTGCACTCACAGAGGACCATGTATGCTTCACTTGTTTTTTTGACTTTTGAAGTCACTACTCTATAATAATATATACAAAATCTGGACAAATTAAAATATCATATTTAAGCGTATTTTATGCCCGGGCAAAGCCTCGTTAGTTATTTATATATTTCTTCAATGTACTATTTGGATTCTTCAGACTACTGTTCTTATCTCATGTTATTTGCACAACGTTTCGATCGATGTAACATCCGACCATTTTTAGGTGTATCTTGTCGTACTCTGGGATCTTTATTTAATCTATGGAAGTATCATGTTCTCATTACGTCAGTACTAAGTAATTTTTAATTATATTTGCGCAAAGACACCTTACGTAGTGAATAAACTACCGGGTAAAATTCAGTTGTAAATTACACTCTTCTGAAGGCTAAAGGTTCAATCCTCAGTGCGGGCGACGATCAAAAATACATTTATTTAGGACTTCTACCTGGTCATGGCTGACGGAACAAGCGAATGCTACTTGCGTGGATTAAATAAAAGGTTCTGTTCGAAAGATTCCAGAGTTCAACAAGATGCACCTGAAGAAAGTCGGAGGTTACATCGACCGAAACGTTTTTTTTTTTTTAAAACAAGAACGCAAGTTTGCCCAGCTGAGCGAACTTGAGCCCTTGTACTGGAAAAATATCCAGTAAATAAAACGCTGTTTAGTAAATCGTTATTTTTTTGCAATTTTTTTTTGTTTTTTTTTTGCATTTCCATAAACCAAATATGGATATAAATATCATTAAAACATTCACTGGGTCATAAGCTTCATTTCGGTACCTTACTTGCCTGGGTGGATTGCCTGTAGTCTGAGATAAACCGCGTCACACACACACACACACACACCCACAGACAGGCAGACATTAGGAAAATTTATAATAAGATAACACATAAGACAAGAGTAGTAGTAAGAAGAGTCCAAACAATTTGAATAATTGTTTGTATAAAAATTTCTTCAATGCGTTATCTACCATTTCCACGACTACTTCTCGCTACTTAAACAAATCACGTTTCTTTTATGTTGTTCGTATTTTCAATTAGTCATTTCCTCCTTCTGTTCTCGACAGATAACGCATTTTGCTGTTTAAGTTTATATAATACACCCTTCACTCCCACATTAAGTTTCTTTATTTGGTGTCTAGTAGTGATGGGACGATTCTAAAATTTCCCACATTCTGATACAATTACCGATTCCGATTCTAAAATCATCTATAAAAATAGAATTCCATTGGGGAAGGAGAACATCGTAGAGTCCTCATCTGGTTTTAAAAACGTAGATATAATTTTTTATTGTATTTTCACAAAATTTTTAATGCTTTCACTTTATATAAGATATCCAGGATTTTGAGAAACTCACTGTGGGATTTTCATCACACTTGCACCAACAATAGAGAAAAAATTCAATAAGTAAAAGAATCGTTTTTAGAATTGGAAATCAAGTTTACATTTTTAAAAATAAATTTTTTTAAAACGTTCCAGGTTTTTCCGATTCCCGATTTCGATTAATCGTTCCAACGTCCGAGGTTTATTTACCTCTCCGCCGAGATATAGCTATGGTACAGTTGATACCAACATGGACTGACGGCATGAACACGCCAAGTTCGAATCTTCCCGGTTCCACTTTCACTTATAGATGTTGACAACCTTCACGTGATCTTATAGAAATGTGAGATGCACATTTATATATTACAACAAGCATGGATGCCCGGCGTTGCCCGGGTGTTTGGAGGTGTGTGTTGAGCAAAAAAAAAAAAAAAGTGGTAGTATAAAGGCAGGCTCGAACCCGTACCGTGAAGGAGGAAAAGAATGTGACAAAACCCTGACGTCTTTGCTGTTACGACCACCGCCAAACCGGAAGTGACGTAGGTTTAAATTAAGGCTAAACAATCGAAGAGGGGGGGATGACTTTCGAAAATATCGGCGAAAAAAGCGACCCCTCCCTGTAAAAAAGTGCTCAGTTGAGGGTGAAGAAATTGGTTTTTAGCCAATTTTATAGTATTTGTCGTCTGAAGGGTCGAGCTTCAAAACGATACTGATCTTGTGAAGATCTGCCGCCTCTATCGAAAGTTTTAGGCAAACATGCAAACATACATACATATATTTATATATTTGTAGCTCAAATTTTCGACCCAAACCGATTAAAAAGCTTGCCCTATCTCTGAATACCGTTTATGTAAAATTTCAAATGTTTAGACCAGAAATTGTCTGAATAATTTGGTAGAGACCACAGAGGTCAAATTTTTAAAAAAACTTTGACCCCTATTATGACCCCTTAAGATTTATTGTTTTGAGCTCAAATCAAGTTATTAAGTTAGCTCCATGTCCAAGGAACCTATATCTAAAATTTCAGGTGTTTATACCCTAAACCTCTGCCTACTGTTGTCTTGATCCCTCCCGCTACTACCACTTTTTTACACCCCTCCCTCCGTGGTTCCTTACTACACCACCTACCCAAACCCGGGCAATGCCAGGTACCCCCGCTACTGTTGTTTTGACCCTTCTCTGGGGGTCCTTACTACACCACGTAAACACCCGGCAACTCCGTTAGTTAAAGATAAAACAGAAAGACAAAAATTAAAAGTCACAATAAAATCAAGTCGAGTAATAAAAAAAAATATAGGTTTATGTAAGAAACAATTCTTTTAAATGTATTATCATCTCCAAACGATAACAAGTTAAAATAAATGGTTATTCCTGTAAATAAAACGACGAAGAAAAACAGATAGACTGAAACATCTAGAAAATAACAACCAAGATAAGAAAAGTACTATGAACGAATAATTGCAATCATACAAAATTCTCAGAATATAAAATATGCTGATCTTATCTGTCATTCCATTTTCTGAAGATATCATTTCAATCACAAATCACCGGCCAAAGTGCGTTCAAATTGAAGTAAAATTTTTTATTTTCTCAGTTTAACAACAGACCTAAGCAAATACTCGCATAAAAAAAAAAGCAAAAAAAAAAAAAAAAAATACTAAAGTTCAAGATAATGCCATCTGTTATAAATTGTGATCCTAGTCAACTAGTGTAAAAATTTTATAGCGTGTCATGTAAGTGCATTTTCAGTACGGACTGGCAGGTAGCGAAATATACTCAGTATACCCAGCAGTCAAAAAATAAAGGTGAAGAGTCATTTATCTAGACAAAACAAGCTGGACGCTGATGCTGATCACGTGTTCAATCAATTCGAGTTTCGTGTAGTCTACGTCTGGGAGGCAAGAGGGTAAGACGTATACCAACGATGTATAAATCTGGGCTAACCTTGAACGAGCCATCCGTCTACAACTTTTAGTTAGATAAGAAATTATTAATTGTAGTTATATAAGTTGAAAAATAACTTTAAAGTATTTTTTTGAATAAAGTTTAATTTTAGTCTCTCCTCTTGTCCCCTGAAAAAAATCGTCTCCTAAATAAAATCTTTAAACTATCAGTAGTCTCCGTGTTTTCGTGTATGAAGTTTGTTCGTTTCAAGAAACACAATCAAACCTCTGGACGATCAAGTGAACAAATTGACTGACACATGAGAAGCGACACTCGAAGAATAAAGACCAAACGTATGTACTCTTTATCTGTCTTTGACGGAATGGTCATTACTGACCAGCCGTGGCACTCTTCACGCATCGTCGTCATTGACTCCGATTCTGCGCCATTCTGAGCAATTCCGCCATGCTAATGTTCGTGATGTCCTTCACATTGTCTGACATTCTTGTTTTTGGTCTTCCACATCCTCTTTTGCTCGGGGTTATACCAAAGAGCAGATGTTTTGTTAGGCCGTCTGTTCTGGCCGCATGTCCCCAAAATCGCAATTTTCTGTCACTGATGTTGACCAGCAGTCTTCGGCAGAAACCCATTCGTTTGTACGTTTGCCCACCCGGCTGACACGAAGAAATCTACGGTTGCATCAAAATGCAAAAGCAGCAATTTTCCTCTTTTCGACTTTATTCAAGATCCAACATTCTGCTTCGTATGTTGCTATGGAGAATACCAAAACTTGCAGGAATCGTTTTTTTGTGTGTTGTGAAATGGACCTGTCTTTCCAGACATTGGTTAGCGCAATCATTGCTGTCTTTGCCAAAGTTTTGACATGATTAAAATCCGAAAATTGGAAAATTCAAAATGGCCTAATGGAAACATATTATAAGGTATTTACAGCTTCTCTTCCAATTTTCGGATTTTAATCATGTCAAAAAGCACTTTATTCTCTTTTAATGGATTAATCGTTGCTATTTTATCTAATCAGTTAAGGGCACAATAGATTTACCAATTAATATAATAATTAAGTGATTGATTTTGTGCTACGAAACAGATACTGTCAAGAATTGTAAGTGTCAACTAAATTAAAGGAATAAATTATAAGATAGTCAACATCACGAATTTTGGAATATAGTCTTTTGTCTTTTATTCACTATATTGCTCTGTAATTACATTGAGCTTCTTAAATAAGGATTGGTATATATTATAAGGAAATAAAGAAGATTTCTACAGATATATATATATATATATACTAGCAAAAGTACCCGTCGTTGACTGGGTTCAAAAACAGCCTACAGAAAATGGACTCTGATTTATTAAAGTATGATAGGTTATGAAAAGGAAGGGTTGTAAAGAGATAGCTTCGAATTTGGGGGTATCAAAACCAAAGCAAAACATGATGAAAGTAAAAACAAAATAGATAAACCCCATAATTTATTATACCATACCTGTTCACACTGAAACACTTATCACAATATTCTGTGGATATATATTAAACAACCTTCTTAAATTTTGTGACATATTTCCATTCTATGGAGGTCAGGTGCGAACGAACATCCATAATTTTATTATACGATATTTCTTCAAACTGAAACATAATTATCAAAGTATACTTACGCAGATAGATATGAAAAGTCTTTATTAAAGTTTGTGCCTATTTCCATTCTATGGAGGCCAGGCGCGAACGCAGACCCCACAATTTTTATATACCATCCCTATTTAAATTAAACCATACTTATCAAAGTATTCTTATGTACATCTATATCAAAACACTTGTAAACGTTTTTTTTTTTAATTTTTAAATTTTTTATTTCCATACTTTGTGGACCAGTCGCGAACGCAGACCCCACAATTTTAATGAATCACCGTTCTGCCAGATCAAACATACCCATTACTGTGTCTCGATACATCTTCTATCATTATATGCAATCAGTTTTTTAAAATAGTCAACCATATAGGAGCCTATTCGTGACCACTCACACATACACACACACACACAGAGCTTTATATATATATATATATATATATATATATATATATATATATATATATATATATATATATATATATATCAAAAGGTAAATAGTTACATTTAGTCGCTACAAACAGCCATCTATTTCAGTTACTGAGACTTCAGGCGACCATGGACCATCTTACGCTAAAGAAAAAAGAAGAGAGAAGAAAAAAAGAACCTTATTGAGTTCAATAGTTCTTACTTTTGAATATTTCAAGCAAGCCACACTGATGAGCTGTGAAACAGGGAAACAGTACTGTATATATATATATATATATATATATATATATATATATATATATATATATATATATATATATATATATATATATATATTGCAGGTTATATTTTCCAGAGGTGAAACAACCAATGAATTTTAAAAAAGGTTCATACAAGAGTGCTCAATGCCAAAGTAAGGCGAGATATACTTTTTATTTGTTTTACATAAGCATTTCTATGTCGCTACACAGTCATG
This sequence comes from Euprymna scolopes, assembly GCF_053919585.1. Classification (NCBI taxonomy): domain Eukaryota; kingdom Metazoa; phylum Mollusca; class Cephalopoda; order Sepiida; family Sepiolidae; genus Euprymna; species Euprymna scolopes. The sequence goes on along the minus strand of NC_136509.1, from coordinate 13,022,151 downwards.
AGCATGTTTTAGTCACCCAGTTACAACTAACTAGAAAGCTCTTCAGGAGATGCTGCTTATACAAAAGTAGAGTTTGAAATGAAAATTGGAACAGATTTACAGCAGATGCTGATCAAGAGGAATGTCACATGACATTGAAAAATAAAATAAATTAACGACATTTAAATAAATGAAAAAGATAAAAGAAATATGGATATACAGGTAAGTGCTTTAAGACGGGATTGAAACCCGACTTTTTTGTTGAAAGCCGATGAGCCTTACAAATTGTCCATTAAATGATTCGAGATGTTTTCGTGTTAATTTTTTGTCACATTAATGATATCTTAGTGTTTTTTTTCCTTTTCTATCTTGTTTTTCTTTTCTGCACTTTTTGTAAACAAAGTTGTCTTGACAAAAAAGACGTCAAAATAAAAAAAATGGCGGAAATAAATTCAAGTGATACTTAAAAAGAAACGCCAATGTTACCTTGACCCAGTAGGAGTGTTACATCGAACATGGCTAATTCAATGAATTTGGCTGTTTTCGTCTCTTTACCTTTTGGTTGTTCTCCCTCTCATTTTCTTTGGGTGATTGTTTTCGTAAGACTACAGTGATAAGTTTCTTTTTTTTTAAATATGTTCTTTTAGGCAAAAAAACATATCACTTATTGTCATCTCGAAAATAGTAATGTATCAAAATATTACGAAATTTGATCGAATAAAACGTCTGCTATTCGTTAAAAAATTAGCGTCATTAGCATCGCAGATTTCGAAAAACAAGAGAGATAATTCAATTTCCCTTGTTTTCGGCCATATTCTAACTATCAATATTAAGAAAACAACGAAATATGCAATTTTCCGTAAAATTACTTTTACATATAAAAACCTATCTATTTAATTAAATTTCGTAATTTTTAGATACATTGCAAATTTCTATATGAAAATTACGTAAGTGATATTGTTTTTGCGTAAAAGGATATTAAAAAATTACTACTGTAATCTGACTGTTTCTATTAGCTGATATATTCTCCTACGATGGAAAAGCGATTATAATTTGTTGTTGTTGTTGATGATGATGATGATGATGATGATGATAATAATAATAATAATAATAATAATAATAATAATAATAATAATAATAATGTTAAATTATTGTAGGATATGAATATCAAATGTGAGAATGTGATTGATGAAAAGAGACCAGATTTAGTCTTGAAAAAAAAAAGAACACAAGGTAATAATCATTAATATAGTATAATATAGCAGTGTCAGGCTGATGTGGGTTTGGAGGAAAAAGAAAAAGAAAAGGTCGCAAAATACCAAGACTTGAAAAAAGGGAGATAAAAAGATTGTGGAAGTTGAAGAAAGTAGAAGTTGTATTTATTGTGATGGGAGCCCTAAAGAGTGTAACAAAAGGATTTGACAGGCGGATTGAGAAAGTTGGAATTCATTGCAATGTTGGAGAACCGTCAGGAACTTGCAGAAAGTGCTGGAAGACTGAAAAAAGAAGATACTGATAGCCAATAGCCATTTGTTATGATCCGCCTATCAGCATAGAATCGACAATAACAACAATCAGACACAAAATGCGACAACAGAAATAATAATAAACTAAGTATAGAACTGTGTTACAGTTTGTGTACCGAGCGGAAGCTTTATCTTCGCAGGTAAATCGTTCATCATTGTGTACATACGTCCTCGACTTGAGTTCTATACTGACTTTGTTGTTTGGCTGAGTTATTATCTTGTCCAGTCTCAGGACGTCTACTCTTCTATGTTTTACTTTTTTTTTGTATGACGTATGAGGCGTCCTTACCGGGAAATACCGACGAGGTTGCTTGGGTATTTTTTATAGTGCGCTAGCTTTTAAAAAAACTCATATTTGATCTTGTGGCTAACTTCCTGGAGAGGAGGTAAATAAAATACGAGGCGAGGATATGTCTTCAACAATCAATCTGGTCATTGTGGTGTAGGATTTGTAATGCTTTTAGGGCACACCCTAATAAAATAAATAATTCGATACAAGCTTCTGAAATGACAAACGCAACAACTTCATAAAAGGTCACAGAAAAGGTTTATTGAGGAGAATGTGGTATTTTCCTTGTAGAAAGCTGGACTCCGGCACTTGGTATTATCGCGGTAGTTATTCCAGTGGATTCGTCGATACCGTAGAGATAACACCGAGGTGGAGAGAGAGAGAGAGAGAGAGAGAGAGAGAGAGAGAGAGAGAGAGAGAGAGAGAGAGAGAGAGAGAGAGAGAGAGAGAAAGAGAGAGAGAAGAAAAGGAGGTCCGTTCCGTTTGGTGTCTCTCTGCGTAAGAATGAGTTCTTCTTCTTCAAACCGGATGCTGGCCGATTTCCTTTGGGGATAGGAAGTATCAATGCGCCGTACCCCTGACTGGTCAAGATGTGGCCGAATAGCACAGGGGAGAGGCATTAATTCGAGGAAAAAAAAAGTCCCATTTGTTTCTGCTACAGTGGCATCAACGTGCGCTACTCTGTCGGGATGAAGTATGACCGTGTTCAGTTGTACTAGGTGAACCCTCCCAGGTGTTACCTTCTCACTATAAGAAAGGGTTCTTTTATTGCCAATCATCTGAAGCGGCCCTACTAGTCGTTTCATGATTTATCGTAGGCCATCGACACTCAGCATTAGTTCAATTTTCCCGATTTCCTTTATATTTTCCTTTTTGTTTTTTTAGGTTAAAAAAAAAAAATGAAGAGAAAGCAATCGGAGTTCACCACTAGTTAGATTCACAGATCCAAAAAATACATACTTTTATTTAATTTGTTCACGACGTATATATCGTCAACATTTGCTGATAGTGATGCCGAATTAGTAAAGAATAACAAAAAATATGAAAATAAATTTGAATATTGAAATATCGCAGAAAAATCACAACAGCGCACGAGCGGCCATTTTCCAGAGAGAAATATATAAACAGAGTCTGAAGCGAATCCGACACAGCTGACAATCTATATATAACAGAGCGCATATGAGCGCGTATGAAAATATCAGCAGCAGTCAAAGGATGGATGGCAAGCGATTGTATTAGCAGCAGGAGCAGTAGCTTTTGAGCAACTGTGTGCGGGCTTGCGTCTGAAGAAAAAGAAAAAAGGACACCACGTGGTAGGGGAGAAACAAAGTCGGCGCCGAAGAAGATGGATGGGTAAAATGAAGGCGAGAATGGACTGGCTGTAGCCAGCGTGTGGTCGGAAGAAAGAGAAACACGGTCAGGTTAGATGGCAATGTGGCAGCGAGAGACTTTTAAGCTGGCGTCGAGACGAGGAGAAAGAAAAATTGTAATAAACGACTTATCTTAAAAAAGAAAAAAAAAGTCGGATTTATTTACACATTTTATTTCCTGTGTTTGTTTGTTCCTACCACGTTACGTATTTAGTTTATTTACTTATCATCGAGTGTCTTTCATAATTGGTCAGTAATTAGTAAATGTGTTCCGTAGTCGTTATCCCTCTTTAATGGCGTTGTTACATTTTAACATTCGGACCCAACACGTTGTGTCTGAGACAGTCGCAAAGAAACAAACAAAAGTAAGAAATGCGATTCAGATTTTTTAATTAAAATGAAATGCATTTATTCAGTGTTCTTCCAAAACAACACATTGACTCTTGTTTAAAAAACCTCTTAGTTTATGTCGTTTGCCATGTAGTTAAAAATCTCTTGCCACCACAGGCTAAACGTTCATCTTCTCCGGTGCATGATTTCTTCCCCGCCTCTCACCACATGTCGCGCACTGACGTTGTCATTTGCATACGTATCTCATGCGGTTGCTGCTGCTAACAGCGTTAGCGGCTCTGTTACAAATACATCTCTTCGCTAAATGGAACTTCTCTAAAAAAATATCGAAGAGTCTAACTGTCCAGAAAGTAAAGTTGCAAAGCAAAATTGTGCAGAGTGTGAACTAAACGTGTAAATAAGCAAAGCCTAAAGTGAAGATGAAAAACAATTTGCTAATTAAGTTAGATATTGACCAGACAACGCTGAAAGGTGGCTGGTCGACGATTATTATAATTATTAAAGCCATACATTTTTGTCATCTAAAATAAGTTTTAGAGTACTCAAAATATGTAGAATAAATATTTGCTTACGTTAATTTAAAATTTTATAACAATTCAGTTGACAACTTAGAAATAATGCCATGTAAAAACATCACGTGATTATCTTAGTGACGTATACTAATGACGTCATTCAGAGGGGAAATGGTCTTTTTGAGATACATGGAAATTAGTTTGTGTACAGATGTGAAGGAGATAGACAGAGAGTCGAGCACTCGAGGAAAACTAGGGGTCTAGCGCCTATCAAATTTAAGAATCAAGGATCAGTTTTGCAACTTTCCAAAAGGGGGGAAAACACTATGGAATAAAAAAATTGCCAAAAATATAACCCGAGGTTCTGTTGTTTCTTGGGGAGAATTTCCATTGCAGCTTTTCCTTCAAAATAAGCCCAAAGAATGGACCAGATGTTCCCGATTGGCCAGATGTTGAAACCCCAAATAAGTGTTATTCGTTCTTTGTTATAAAGGTATTTATGCATATTATTGTTCCGTCAAGAACTGTATTTAAATGTATATATACAAACACAACGAAATCTAGATTAGACGGTCACAACGCTAGACAGTCATAGCTACACCCGTATAGAATCGCACACATTAGACGGTCATAGAACTCATATGTATACGAGTCATACGTACAGACGCTCACAAATCTTCCTCCCAAGATAAAATGTGACTTCTTTGAAGCAACAGTGCTGATGTATAGAAATAACATATGGACTTTCACCAAAAGATTGTCAGAGAAAATTGATGGAACGCTGAGTGCTGTTCAACATCTCATGAAGGCATCACCCTACAAGAGAGAAACCCCAAGGACACCTTACTCAGATTTCAGCCCTGGTCAAAGAGAGAAGAACCGTAAGCGCTGGTCACTGCTGAAGGGCCAAGGATAAAATCGTCAGCGATGTTCTTTTGTGTCGAATCAATGATGCGGTTCAACAAGGAAACCATACTGAACCTAAACCTTGTAGAAGACTGATAACGCACTTATGAAGACCCACAAGAAAAAGATTACGAAATAATAAGGTCTTATGCATGACAGGGGGAAAAAAACACAAAAACTGGAATCTTTATTCCAGTAATTATAGAAGTAACTGGACTCATGAATAAGAATTACAAAAACTACCTGACAAATATATCAGGTGAACCAAGTGCAGGAGGGGATTCGAACAATTGTATCTAAAGAGACGGCCAGAATCTTAAAAAGATTTCTCGGTTGGAATATCTAAGTTGGGTTAATGTCTGATATCTGGTAGGATTCCCTATTCCCAGCTTGACCAAATGGGGGGGGGATGCGATAGAGGATAGAGCAAGATGGCGTGAGAGAATTAGGAAGGTCCATAACACTGCCATGATTGTGTGCTGCTGCTGCTGCTGCTGACGATGATGATGAATTAGCAAATATGACTTGTATTACATTTCTAAATTTTTGAGATGAGGAATAGTTGTTTGGATTATTTGGATTCATCGGACTACTGTTTGCATCTTTGGTGTCATTTGTTATAATGTTTCGGTGAATATAACCCTCGACCTGTATTTTGTCGAACTCTGGAATGTTTCTATCGAATCAGGAATTTGGACTCTAAGTACCACTGCGCCACATCATGGCTGACGGAACAAGAGCATGCTACCCTCATGAAGTAAATAAAGGGTTCTGTTCAAAATTCCGTCCACATTCCCGCGTTTGACAAGATACACATGAAGAAGGTCGGAGGTTACATCGACCGAAACGTTGTGAAAATGACATTCAAGATCCAAATAATACGAATGGCTTGGGTTTTCAAGAACACTCCGATTGTAACTAATCCCACTTTAAATTCTTTCTATGTAACGCGATTAAATCAACCAACTAGGAAACCAGTTTGATGTGACGTAAAATATGACGTAAAATGTGACCCATCGTAAGTTCTGCATTTTATTTATTTATTGTTTTTTTTTTTTTGATCTTTTTAAAACTGATGTGCAGGCATGTTAAAATGATTTAAAAAAATGTTGAAATGTTGAGTTTTCATTTGTCAATATTGCATCATATTTCAATCACAATTGTTTTGTTTTAATTTTTTGTTCAGATTGAAATAATTTTGGAAAAAATAGTCAATTTTCATCGTTGCATATGATTTGAAAAAATTATATACACATACTAGTGTAGGCACGGCCAAAACGAAAGGAGGGATTAAGTACTTTTTAAAGGATTTTCTCTTTAAAAATCAACTAAAAAATCGTCATTATCCAAGCAATACGAAATTTTCACCGATTAAGTGAAGAATAAACTTTATAATGGTGTATTTTTTCATAATCGATATTCATGTATATATATATTTGTTTTTTTTTTTTGCCTACAAACCTACCTTCTTTATTTGTAGGTACAAATATGCTTAAAATAATGAACCGAAACTGAGCAAAATATATTGCATTGTTGGAAGAGTGAGGATTATTGATAAAACAAAACAACAAAAAATAAAACACACAAAATTCGGATGTATCAGATTTTAAGGTTGAAAATCCGACTTTGAATGTGATTTATTTTTCATCGCTTGTGTTTTAAAGTATGCAATTCGTTGAATAGGTTAATAATAAGTATTCTGTCTAATTAGCAAAAAATAAATAAGTAAATAAATAAATTCTCATTATTTTTGCGAAAAACACTACTTTTAAATCTTTGAAAAATAATTTAATAATTTTTTAGTGAGCCCAATATTGCTAATATACCATTAAATAGGAAATGCTTTGTAGAATCGATAAAAAAAAAAAAAAAAAAAAAAAAAACGATAAATGACTGCGCATATTGCTAAAAATATAATAAATAATTTCTTTCAACAATTTCTTGTTGATTCACCTACGGTGGACCAAACGTGACACTAGATGCATGAGTTGTTTTCAACACATACAACGCCTAGCATCCCCCAAATGGTCACCAATCTGGTACTGGCCCGCCTTATCGTTGCTTACTTTCGGGGGTTATGCAGGCAACAAATATACATATATATATATATATATATATATATATATATATATATATATATATATATATATATATATATATATATATCGCTTATGAAAAAAGAATTAAATCCTTACTTAATTGTCATATCAAATGTTAAAAATACATGGATAAATATAGTTTATTTAGTCCTATCCAAGCCTCCGTAGTTAATTTTAAACTATCCTTTAAAAAAAAAAAAAATCCCTACGCAAATCTATATTGTCAGGCACCGCCAAAAATGGCCGCAAAATCAAGTTGTTGTTGTTTTTTAAAACTAAATCACATTTATTAAAATCCATTATTTCTGAGTAACTTTTTTTTTTCCAGAAAGATAAAACCCTGAATTTTATCATATAGAAAACAGAATAATGTAAAACTTTTTCTACTATTTTTAATTAAATTTTTCCAAAAAGTTAACAATTGACATTTTTTGTCTTGCACAAAAAACGTACTTAAATATTAAAAAAAAAAAGGTCTTTGAAATAATTAATTAATTTATTTATTGTCTAACTAAGATTTAGGATGATTTTCTATGAGAATAGGCAAAAATATTATAATATAAGTACCTGAATTTCAAATAATTCCACTTATTCATATAGCTAACCAGATATTTCGCGTCGACGTAGAGTCTAGATCGACTCTGTTTACGTTTGCGTTTTATAAGAAGAAAACTATGGAAGACCAAACAGGCCAAAAAAACTTATTTTTCAGTGACGAAAATTTCAATGTATTATTAAGCTGAGGCTGGCCAGTACCAGATGGGTGACCATTTGTATGAGTTTGGTTTTTAATGTGTATGTGTGTGGGGGCCAGGCTCCCCAAAATGGGGGGGGGGGGGAATTTAAAGCAGAATAAAAAAAATTATTTCAGCGCGTTTGGTTCACCGTAGTCGAAAGGCGGCAAACGTTTTCAAACGGGATCGAAAAAAATGATGCTATTTTTAACACAAAGGGCACAATATTTATCGAATTTTTTTTTGTATCGATTATTCAAAGCATGCCCTGTTTAATAATGGTCATGCATTATTCGGCTCGCTAAAAAAAAAATTGTTAATTTATTTATCAAAAAATTTTAAAATGGCTTTTTTCGTATAAATATTAAAAAAATTTTTTTTTGTTTTGCTTAACTTAAATTAATTATTTTACTTAACATATTCACCGAATTTCACACTTCAAAACTCAAAAGCGGGATAATTAAACACAATCGAAGTTCTGATATTCAGACGTCAAAATAAGGTATGCAAACAATTTTTTTTTTTTTAATCTATAATTCTGTCCCTTACAACAACACAATATGTTTTGTTCAGTTTCAGATGATTATTTTAAGCATATTTGTTCCCATTTTACCTGATTTTTGGTAGATTTTTAAAAAGACGGTCCGTCAAAAAGTACTGACCTGCCCCCCCCCCCAGTTTTGGCGGTGCCTAATATAAAAAGTGGAAATTATTTGAAATTCAGGAACTTATAATATTTTTGTATATTCTTATAGCAAATCATCCTAAATCTTATTAAGACAAAAAAATTAAAAAAAAATAAATAAATAAAATAAATAAAATAATAATAACAATAATAAAAATAAATAAATAAAATAAAATAATTGGTTCAAAAGCCTTTAAAAAATATTTAAGTGTTTTATCCATCGAAACGAAAATGGCGGTGAATGTTGTGTTTTTGAAAATTTTTTAATTCTATTAAAATAGTAGAAAAAGTTTTATACTATTCTGCTTTTCATATGATAAAATTCAGGCTTTTATCTTTCTGGAAAAAAAAAGTTGCTTAAGAATAATGGATTTTAATAGATTTTAATTCGTTTTAAGAGCAATAACTATTGTTTATTTTTCCATTTTTGGCCGTACTTATACGACTAGTGTAAAAGTGTGTGTGTGTGTGTGTGTGTGTGTGTGTGTGTGTCAGCTCGTTCCCCATGGATTCGGAAACGGCTGGGCCGATTTTCTTTTTTTTTTTTGAAATTTCACACGAAGGTACTTGATGTGTCTGGCGGTGTTCTTACATAGGTTTTGTATTGGAATGTGTCGGAAGTCCGATTAAAGAAGGAAGTCTAATTTTGGATCAAAGTTAATACTCTTATACAACAAGTGCATTCGAGACGTTTTATCATCGCACACACAGAAAGGTCCGGCCTATAAAATCAATTGCAGATTCTTTTATAAGACATGCATTTGTTCAAAATGAATGTTTCTTTTAGAGCACAAGTGAACCATGATACTTGACTTTGAAAGGGCAGAAGTTTACTTGAGGACTAAATTTTTCAAAAGGACGGCTTAACAAATATTTGTTTGCATTAGACTTGAAGACGACCATTCTGTAGTCGGCATAGAAGTAGAATTGTGGTGTCTTGTTCTACAAATGGTAATATCTAGAAAAGAAACTTTACTTGTGGAAACTCTGTCTGTATTTTTTTTTTTTTGGTACAGAAAAACAGAGAGAGAGAGAGAGAGAGAGAAAGAGAGGAGGGGAAATGAGTGTGAGAGAGAGAAGAAAGGAACGTTCTTTGCTGTGATGGTAGCCAAGCGAGCGAGTTCTTGTGAGTGTTTTACAGAAGAGACGAAGGATTGAAGCTCAGTTGAGCACCCACCACGATTTTAATTTCATTGACCGACTTTAATTTTGACTTAGAAGTAATTTAAAAAAATCCTACTTGTGAGACATCGGCTTGGGTTATAGCTGGTCGCGATGACCATTTTCCTTGTTCGAGATGGAGTAGGTTGGTATCGCTGGCGGATTTCGCCGCAGTTCGCTTGATCTGTGTTAGTTAATAAACTTTCTTGTGTGTGCCGCGTTTGCTCAGTTGGTAGAATGCTCGCCTCGCATGCGAGAGGCTCGGGTTTCGAATCCCGAGTTTGGACGTGTCTAACTGATGAGCCCCAATGAAGACGAAACTCAGGTTTGTTGGCTGTATTCGACGTACTCTGTGGAAATAATTATATATTCTCTCACGTGTGTATATATATATATATATATATATATATATATATATATATATATGTAGTAATGTAATTTATAAAATATATATATATTGCGATTAAGCTACACTGAATATTCGGCGTTCCATC
>NC_136509.1:12949545-13007045 GCF_053919585.1 Euprymna scolopes | reverse complement strand
TGCCCTCATAGCTCAAGTATTGACATCTAAGGAAAAGTAAATCGTAAGCTAAAGGTTTTGTTTTCGATTCTCGGTGGTGGCGCACGAATAATTTTTTTTTTTTCAATTTTTAAATCATTACTATATTTGGGGTCCACTATAATCTATTATATAAATCTCTCTTATCTGTTTGAATGAATGTATGTTTATATGTATGTATCTTTCGCTAAAACTTTCGACAGACGCGACGGATCCTAAAGAGATCGGTATCGTTTTGAAACTCGCCGTCTCGGACGACAAATATCGAAAAAGTGCCCCAAAACATTAATTCATTCACCCTACATATTTTTTCGCTGACATTTTAGCAAGCATCGTCACCGTTGGATTCAGTTCAGTTAATTTACTCATCCGGTATTATTGGCATCCGGTCGGACCATGGGGACATCCACTAAGACGTCATGTTTTTTAACTTTTTTTTTCTCCTTTGCGTTACGGGTTCGAGCCTGTCTGCCTACTATAACTTTTTTTAAAACACCTCTGCCTACTGCTGTTTTGATTCTTCACCCCCGCTACTATCACTTTTTACCCCCCCCCCGCCCCTCGGGGGGTTCCTTACTACACCACCTACACACACTCGGGCAGCAAGCACCCCCTGCTGTTGTTTTGATTCCCCACTGGGATTCCTTACTACACTACCTAAAAACCCGGGCAACGCCGGGCAACCCCGGGCAACCCCGCTAATAAATTAAGTATAAAATCTGCATTAATCAAAATATATTGAAACGTATTTTACGACCAGGCATTGCCGGGTGGCTTGCTAGAAATATAATAAACACGTGTAAACGTAGATACAATAATCATTGGTGAGTACTGACTGACAATAACCGGTGCATGAGTAACAGAAGTATTCTCAGATTTCCAGTACTCCCCACCTTTTTCGGTAACTATTGCAAATTATTTTGCCTTATCGCAACAGCAGCTTACCATTAGGTCCTCATTGGCAACGACCTTTTCTGATATTTAGGTAGCAGTATTCCTCTTCAAGGTCCTAGTACTTTCCACACCCTTCTAGTAAAGTTCTGATTAGTGTCTTGTCCCCTCGGTCTTACCGTTCCTAATGAAGGTTTTATGTGGTATCAGTTTGAATTTTCTGGAGAGTCTCATCTGTTTGCGCCATTTTGCTGTCACCTTGATTTTCACCCGGTCGTCTGTATCTCTACCGTATGCTGCGTGTTCAAAATTAAATCATTTGCATAGTTCCCAGTGAACTACCTTTCCCACACAGTCATATCCGTTCTTGTATTTTTTAAAGCTAGTTTGCTGCTTTCACTTATTATTTGATTTACTTTTTCATCTCTTTGACCATTTACTGATTTCTTGCGTTTTGTCTACTTAGGTTGTAATATAGTTAATTCTAATCGCATTGTTCTGTACCGCTGTCAGTAGCGAGTCTTTGCCTAAGTGTTTTCGTGAGTCTCTGGTTATTTTCATGAATCAGAAAATACGATATGCATAAAATAAAACGATAATGGTTTAAAATGCCCCTTCTACAAATTGAGACGGAACTACTTTTAGTGAATTATAATTCAAAGACAAGTACTTCCGGCTTTTCCTCTAAGAGCTGCGAGAGTTCCAGGAAAATGTTTTTTTTAACTCCCTCTCGTCCTCGCAATTTACCTGTGGCTTGCCGCCTATGTCAAAATATCGGATATGTAAACATAGCAATTCCATATGGAATAATTCCATCCTTAAAAATAATGTCGGCGTTGTTTTGCTTTTCTTCCGAATTGCCAAGACGCAAACTAGAACACGAATGGCAAACCGGTGCACAACTTTTCAAAGGATGAGAATTGAGTCTTTTACTCTCTCTCTCTCTCTCTCTCTCTCTCTCTCTCACACACACACACACACACACACACACACACACACACACACATATATATACAATTTAAATTCAACTGAAAGTACCACTCTATGATAAATATTAACTCCTTGATGGTGCATATATATATATATATATATATATATATATATATATATATATATATATATATATATAAATAAAAGTTCGGTAATCGGTATAATATCAAATATCTATAATATAAATCTCACCTGTCTGTTTAAATGTATGTATGTATGCATGTATGTTTGTCTCGCAAAAACTTTTGACAGAGGCGACGGATTTTCACGAGATCGATATCATTTTGAAGCTGGACCCTTCAGACGACAAATATCGAAAAATTAGCCGAACACATTAATTCCTTCACCCTCAACTGGATACTTTTCTACATATCTACGCCAATATTTTTGAAAGTTATCGCCTCGATTCGATCGCCTAGCATTAATTTAAACATTCGTGGGCGCAACAACTAATGCGTCACGTTTTTTTTTTTCACATTCTTTTCCTCCTTCGCGGTACGGGTTCGAGCCTGCCTGCCTACCTTTTTTTCTCGCGTTTTTTTTTTTTTTTTTTTGCTCAACCTGCACCCTTACACACACTTCCACTTTTTTTCGCCTTCGCGTCACGGGTCCGAGCCTGCCTACTAAATTTTTTCTTTTTTTTTTTTTGGCTCAACGCACAACTACAAACACCCCAGGCAAAAGTGTATGTGTGTATATATATATATATATATATATATATAGTGTCATCCACATACAGTACTGTTTCGCAGCTCATCAATACGGCTAGAAAAACAACTACCTCAAGCCAGGATCGAACCCCGATCGCCCAAACAACAGTCGGAGCTTCTAACCGTTGCGCTGTACGGGCAGTGAACTAACATTGTTTTGACATTGTGCAAATACCTAAGCTCAATTTGTTTACACAAAGAGCATCGCTTCATACGCTCATGGTAATTTATATATATATATATATATATATATATATATATATATATATATATATATATATATATATATATATATATATATATATATATAAAACTACTTTATTTACTCACATAAAATTAATATACGAAAGTATAGGTGTATGAGTAAACTTTAAGTATTTACTTCAAAAGTGCTCAATACGTAGGTAGAGCTAGTTAGTAATTTATAAAATATATATGGCGATTAAGCTACACTGAATATTCGGCGTTTCATCCACTCTAGGATTCGTCAGGCTTATGCGCATAAGCCTGACGAATCCTAGAGTGGATGAAACGCCGAATATTCAGTGTAGCTTAATCGCCATATATTATATATATATATATATATATATATATATATATATATATATTAAATTAAAAAAAAGTTCGGTATCGTTATAATATCATATATATATATATATATATATATATATATATATATATATATATATATATATATTTGATATACCGATACCGAACTTTATATATATATATATATATATATATATATATATATATATATATATATATATGTATATATATATATATATATATATATATATTTGATATACCGATACCGAACTTTATATATATATATATATATATATATATATATATATATATATATATATATATATATATATATATATGATATTATAACGATACCGAACTTTTTTTTATATTCCGATTGAACCTGATAACCTTGCAGGATACAAGCATACACACGATAATGTTCCGGACAAATATCGGTTAAAACTAGAATTCCTTGTCAGATAACTTAATAAATAGTTGCTTGCCGCAGAAGAAATCAGTCCTCAAATCTTTTTGAGATTTCAGGTTTGAGAACTGGTTTCATCTATGAAAAGCAAGTATTTATAAAGTCGCCGGACGAGGACTTTTGGTTTTAACCGACTAATTGTCCGAAACATTAGCATGTCCAATGTCGTAACCATTTAAATCTGTTTATACAGGGTGGAACGATAAATTTGTCGCCCTAAAGAAAACAATACTACACCTTTATTTAAAAACTGTTATTGAAAAAATCAATTCAGGTAACTTGACTATGTAGTAGAGGAGATATCTATTCAATGTAGCTGCCTTCAGCCTCAGTCGATACGGGGCTGGAATTGGGAGTATGCCTTTTCCACAAGCGCTGGCGGAATCTTGGCAAATACTCGGCGGATGGCGGCGATCAGGTTGGCTTTGGTGGTATGGGAGGTCATGTTTGTAATGTTCTCGACGTATGACTGAACGGAGTAGTCCAGCAGGTTCAGGTTGGGGGAGAAGGGGAGCTATTGAGTGAAGGGTACAAAGTTGTAGCACTCCTTCTGAAGTCAAGCCTGAGTCTCTTTGGAGTTGTGGGCTGCCGCCGCTTCCTGCTGCCACACCCAGGATCTGCCAACGGCCACCCGACTGCACCAGGAGATCACAACACTCTTCAGCACATCCAGATACACTTTGGTGTTGACTTTCAAACCGACTTCAAAGATGTGTGGTGGCATGATTTGGCCTTCACTTAAAAATCACTCTAAAGTTCATAACCGTGACCGGAAACTTCGTTAAGCCGTACCTTCAAGCATTGAACTGTCCGGATTTGCATTTTGAAGGTGCTGGCAATGGCCCTGTGTCATAACTTGGATCGGTAGAGAGCATGAGTTATATAACAGCGCATCTCTTATCTCGCTCGTTGAACATTGTGTCACTTTCAGACATGATAGAAGGCTCCCTAGGTCGAAAACCATCATGATGCCAGGTTTGGTCATGATCAGTTCAGTGGTGTAGGCTGTAGGAAAGTACATATACATAGGCTATGACCTTGACTTTTGACCATAACCTTTGACCTTAACCTTGAAAAATGTGCACCATCCCTAGGTGGGAGACAATTATCATGCCAGGTTTTGTCATTATCGGACCAGTGGTTTTGGCTGTACGAGAGTTGTACACACAAACAAACACACACACACGAACATACACACGAACGCACGAACGCTACTACTTATATATATATATATATATATATATATATATTAGCAGGGATACTCCACATTGCCCAGAATTGAATGATGATCAATGAATATTTTCTCCCATATTTTTACTGTCATCGAAACCGGTAAAATCGACCATTTTTCAATAAAATCGATTGATTGCCTGCTCTAGTTGGGGAATCATCGCGGTGCACCGGGAGAAAGCTTCACATGCCTCCCAGCAGTGACTTAATCCACAATACATTGTAGTCTTAATTGCATTGTAGAGAACCTACTGTTAATTTTATAAAATTATTTTTATGTATAATGGCTTTAATTAAAATCAAAAATACAAAACTCAAGTATAATGCTTTAATTGTGCTCTAAACTAATTCATTTCGAACGCGCTCCTGTCATATCAAAGAACCTACTGTTGATTTTATATGTCTGGTCTTACTGGTTGTGCGGTGATAAAACTTTTCAAATGCACTTGCGATGTTAGGTTTACACATTTTAATCGTGCATTTCTCGAGTTTATTATAAGTTTATTAAAGTTTATTATAAGTTTATTAAAGTTTATTAAAGTTTATTATAAGTTTATTAAAGTTTATTAAAGTTTATTATAAGTTTATTATAAGTAAAGTAAATTAAATTTTTACAAGAAATGACTTTTCATGTTATAATATTTAAAATAAGAAACATTTTCATGTCTACACATATTTTTTCATATCATCCACTAACCCTATTTAGCGATATTACCCTGTTTTAGACATTTTTTAGAATGAAAATATTATAATGGATTTTGATCGAAATTCAAACAAGGATTTTAAAATCATGCCTTTGATCTTCGTAAAAATTGGTGCAAAACTGTTCGGTTAGGGGAATTAATTTTACCTCTCCCGAGACGGGTTTTCATATATTAAAAAAAAAAAGAAATAAGCTCGCGATGTCGGATTTAATACATTTGCAATTAAGAGTTGCCTTCCACCAGAAACAGATTTGAAAATGCTGCCCCTAACCCTAACCTTCTGTTGCTATTATTATTATTATTATTTTTATTATTATTATTATTATTATTATTGTAGTAGTAGTAGTAGTAGTAGTAGTAGTAGTAGTAGTAGTAGTAGTAGTAGTAGTAGTAATAATAATAATAATAATAATAATAATAATAATAATAATAATTGTGACAGTGGCGAAAGAGGAAGAGTTAGATTAAAGATTCATTTGAAGATAATCAGAAGTACAAGGAAAGAATCGAAGCAGAAAAGTTGACTGAGTTCGTAAGAATAAAACTTCATGGGCAGTTTGAGCGAGATACTAAGACATAACAATGTCAGGACACGTATAATTTTCTGTCAAGAGGTGACTTGAAAAGAGAAACAGAAAATCTTATATTTGCTGCTCAGGAACAGGCACTAAATACAAAAACAATAATAATAATAATGCAATAAATAAAAACATCTGTGGGAAGGACTGTCCTGATAAGTGCAGATTGTGTGGTATATCTCTCGAAACATTATCACACATTGTTAGTGTGCATTCGATACTCGCTCAAAAAGAATACAAACAAAGTTTGTACAAATCTGCACTGGAGTTTGTGCCAAAAGTTTAAAATCCAAGTGACGGACAAATGGTACCAACATCACTCTGAAGAGGTAGTGGAAAACGAGGGCGTTAAGATTTTCTGGGATTTCATGATTCAGTGTGACCGAGAGATAACTCACAGGAAACCGGATATTGTAGTTGTGAACACAAAAAACAATGAATGCCAAATTATTGATATGGCTTGTCCAAACGACATGAACTAAACAGGCAAGAAGAATGATAAACTATGGAACTATCGAAACTGAGGGTGGATGTTACTAGATTGTGGAATAAGAAAGCTTCCATTGTGCCAATAATCATAGGTGCGATTGGCTGGCTCAATTCCTGATGATCTTATGAAACAGTTGAACTCCTTGAGAATCAGATACAACATCACCGTACTCCAGAAGTCAGTTCTGCTTGACTCAGCAAACATCCTACGCCAGGTGCTTTCCATCTAAATGACCCTTTGACTATCCTAGGTAGCTTTGGTGTAAGGGCCCGCTCTTGAGGAAAGAAAACCGGCGTGAAACATCACAACCCTGTAAATTTAGTGTAATAATAATAATAATAATAATAATAATAATAATAATAATAATAATAATAATAATAAAAAAGTAGATTGACAATAGCTAAAAAGAGTGAAAAGTACTTCTTTCTTAAAGAAATTAATTCAGTGCACTTTTAGAAGCGCGAATGGAGAATAAACAGTATCTCGTCCGTGTAATTTGGGGTTGTTTTTCCTTCCTTTTTAAGGAGAGGTTAGTAGACCCGAGACAAAATTCGGAAAAGCTTTTTTAGCTGGGATCGGCCAACCAACAATTGTTATTTAAAATTATAAGAAATATGAAAATAACGCTGTGTTTAGACGACATCCTCTTCCCCTCTCTCGGTCTTTTATATTTTCCATCTATCTATCTATCTATCTATCTATCTATCTATCTATCTATCTATCTATCTATCTATCTATCTATCTATCTACCTATCTTCAAGTTTTTTTTCTTCCATCTTTTATTTTTTTCCTTTTTACGTTCTTTCAAGTTTTATGTAATTATTCTATTTTTCAACTTTTTCCTTTATTTCTTAATTCCTTTTTACTTTTACTCTGTTTTCCTTCCTTCCTTTATTTACCTCGTCCAATCTTTGTATAGTCCCCTGTATACTTGATCCGCCCAATTAACCTTCAATACGTCCCTTAGATCTCACATTTTCTTCTGTTGCTCTTGTCCGTACCAGATGACCATGCCAGTTGTTGACTTCCGGTCGGTTCGTTGAACTTTTATCTTGATTCATTTTGAACACTCCCCAAACACATAGTAAACCTTTACAAAAAAAGAACATCAAAGAAATCCCATTGAAACGAGCCAAAGCTAAGCATAGGAAAATAAGTTTCCTCTCAATCATATGCCATACCTTACGTTTGGTTTCGGTAATCATAAACCTAACCCTTACCTTCGGAGAGGAGTAAATGAATCCTTCCGACATTTTGTTCTGACAAACTGATAATTCCTTGATCACAAATAATCAATTGGTTTTATTCACCGTTAAAACAATATTTTTATTTTGCGTTGCATATGCTTATATAGATTTCTTATCTATAATATATATCTCGCCTGCCAGTTTAAATGTATGTATGTATGTATGTATGTATGTATGTATGTATGTATGTATGTATGCTTAAAAGTTTCCACATAGGCGACTGATTTTCACGAGATCGGTATCGTTTTGAAGCTCGACCCTTCCGACGACAATTATCGAAAAATTGGTCAAAAACATTAATTTCTTAATCCTCAACTGGGCACTTTTCTACAGGAAAGGGTCGCTTTTTTGCCGATATTTTCGAAAGTCATGCCCTCTATTCGACTGTCTAGCCTTAATTTAAACCTACGTCACTTCCAGTTTGACTACAGACGCATCAGCAAACACGTCACGACTTTTTTTTCACGTTCTTTTCCTCCTTCACGGTACGGGTTTGAGACTGCCTGCCTATTACAACTTTTTTTTGCTCAACACACACCTCCAAACACCCAGGCAACGCCCAGAAACCAGGCTATTTATTTATAAGCGCCTCGGTTCAGGTTGGACTCATGGGCACATTGGGCATTTGCCTGAATCCTGAGAGCATTAAGACCTCGTGGTTTTAATTTGGCTTTCACTCATTCCCTTGAGTCTCTCTATTTTTTTTAACTTGAAAGTCACCACTTATCAAAGCACGAAGGCCACTCAAGGATAAAGGTTAATGAATGTAAGGTGGTAGTGTAGTAATTGTTAATGGATATACTTTGATTATTTATGGAGACGACACAACAAGAACTTGTTTACATTGGACTTGAAGACTACCATGTTGTATTCAATCAGGAAGCAGGTCGGCGAAACAGTGTTTCAAAGGCGGGCAGTTCTGGGAGAAAAGCTTTGTTCATGGAATCTGCGTTTAGATTTAGGTACAGCTAGAAAGTAGAGGAAATCATATATAGTGGTTGTAGCTAGTCGAGTGTTTTTGTGAAAGTTTAGATTGGAGTTCAGTCGAGCACTTGTCATGAAAATAACGACAGAGCAATGACAGGCTCGTAGCGTCTTTGCTGTGGAAAAGAGGTTGCAGAGAAGGGAAAAGGCGTCACCTATTAGATTTCTAAGCCAGCTTTGAACTCTATAAGGCAAGATAGAGCGCGCCGAGCAGCTCCTGCCCAGATGTGGCAACAGTACTCAATTTTAGGACGTACCTGATTCTTATACAAATAGAGGATTACATCAGCAATGAAATAGCAACTGGAGTAGTAGAGTGATCCAACCATTTTCCCAGCGATATTGGCAACAGATTTGATGTACGTGTTCCATTTCAGATCATGAGTAAAGGTCAGTCCCAAAAGCTTGTCAAGACACGGAGTTATTCATTTCAATTGGGACGTGATGAGAATCAGAATGATTATGATGAAAAGAGAGAGCTTGGTTTTCGATGCATTAAAATTAACCAACCACCTTTTTCCCCATTGCACCGCGTTCTCAAAATCAGAAGAGAGAGAATCAGAAAGATCTTGGTCATTGCTGGCCTTTGAAGTGTTCCAACAGATTGTGGTCTCGTCTGCATAAATGTCTACAAATGATCTAAGAATGTGATTTGGGAGATCGTTGATGAAGACTAGGAAGAGTTGGACCCAAGATGGAACCTTGAGGGACGCCAGTGTTAATGCTATGAGTTTCTGTTTTCTGTCCTTCAACGACTATTCTTAAACGTCTTTTAATCTTACTTTCATCCATTCTAAGGTTATCTCCCTTGGGTCGCTCTTAAACAAAAAAGATAGTTTTTTTTAGCATGGTAATAATAAAAGAGAGCATTACGAATTATAGCATCTCAGTCTTCACCATAGAGATCTCTAGATACCAAAAAGCGTTCTACTTAATTAGTTTCTTCCCTCGAACTCCTAGACTTTGGAATTCCCTCTATTTTTCTTGCTTGCATGACTATACTAACAAACGCAAATTTAATTGTAATGCGAACGAGTATCGCGCTACTCACTACGTAGTGCCGTTGTAGGCATAGTCTCGAACAGTATCGCATATGTTCCAAGTGGTAATATGCCTTGCTTGGGTCGAAGAAGAAGAAGAAGAAGAAGAAGAAGAAGAAACTTAGCTAAACTACTCGTGCTGTTAGTTAAGAAATACTATTTTGCCCACGTTTTTTTGCTAGACTTGAATGATGGTACCATGACAAACGAAAACATATAATACATTATTCTTAAAGGAGGCGGTAATGCCTGGGAGATAGATCTCATAACAAAATAATCGATATTATATTAGATCCCCCTGAAAGGGAGGGGGTGATGTCTGTGAGGATGGTGTTATGATAACGGGATAATACATTACTCTCTCTAATGTCGGAAGAGGTAATGCTTGGGAGGACGGTCTAATGATAAAAAACATATATAACACTACTTCCCTGAATTGAGCATTGAAAGATAGTACAACTAGCAGGCCACTCAGCGCTGCCCGGCCGTAAAATTCGCATAATATTATATTTTAATTAATACAGAAACTGAGACATGTGCATGCGAGTATTATGTTTTTCTAAACAGTTCACTTCTTGTAAGTACAAAAAAAAAAAAATACTCGAGCTAAAATCGAAATCAAAAGCTAAAGACAGTGAGTCAAGTACGATAACTATTAGGCCAGCTTGACACGGTCTTGAAAAATGTTTTCAAGCCTACGTATTCTTAACATAAAGAATCTGTCACGTGAACGATTCACGCATGCGCATTCGTGAAACAGTTAATAAACTGATAAAAATCCGATGACTTCCACGTACCAATTTTTCAATTTTGATCCCTTAACAGTCCGTTTTTTTTTTTTTCAGATGAAACCCGATTAAAACGTTTTCCACGTGTCTGAATGCCCTATATACAAAATTTCAAGTCTGTAGAAAAAAAATCCGTTGAATATATAGGTTGAGCAGTGTCCTCACATACACATTCTCACTTTTATAGATATGTAGACCATATAATCTGAAATTAATAGAAATAATAACAGAGTTTCTGAGTCAAACAGATGTATATGGAAACATGTTTGCCTATTATTTAAATTATTCGGATTACTGTTCTCACCTTGAGTGTTATTTGCACAGCGTTTCAGCCGATGTGACTGCCGACATTTTTCAAGTATATTTTGTCGAACTTAGCGATCTTTCTATCAAACTCGGGAATCTGCACAGAATTTCGAACGCAAATCTTTAATTTCATAAAAGTCTTAAGTAATTCGCAGTGTCACTTAAAACTGAATTTTACCTAGTACTTTATCAGTTACGCCGAGGAGGTTACCTCGATCAAAATATATTGAAAATAACACTCAAGATGAGAACAGTAGTTCAAATAATCCAAATAAAACACATTACCAGTCCACATCTAAAAAAATTCAGAAACATGATATGTTTACGTTTAACACACGATACATATAAGATAGTATCTAAATAGATACTTAAATAGTAATTTATAGTTTTTAGCTTTATGAATTGAATATCATTTATATGTTGCCGTTATTAGCAATGAATTATATTCGGTATGATTTACCTTCCTCTGGGAGTTAGGAAGAGTAATCTCCTTTAGGACTGAAAGGTCACCCCATATTTCTGGACATGTACAAATACACGCACACACACATATATTAAATTAAAAGAATGAGGAATAAATGTTACATAGAATTCTATTAAATCATCGGGTCGATAAGGACGAAAATGAGAAGGAAATGGAAAAGAACCGCTTTAGACAATAGCATTTCGAAGCTAAATGCTTCTCATCAGAGAACAATTTTGTTTGAACATTTGGAATGATTAAAGTTAACCGCAAAGTAGATTTTTGTAAAGCGTAAACACTATTTTATTTAATGGATGCATACAAGAGTTTTTGGTCGTATGTTTTCTACTATTCTAAATCAATATTTTATAGGTGACATATTTTCTAGTTAAGCACTCCAGACTCTTAATATTGGCTGTAAATGAGTGGATATTTTTTTAACTGTTGATTTAATTCGATCTATTTCTACAGATATCAGATGATTATTTAAGATTATATCGCACCGAACATTGTTCACGTAATTCAGCAAATAGTATTCCAGTGGATTCATTGGCTGACATTCAACGAAATCGTTTACGTATAATATCAATCCGCTGATGGAAAATAGTTACTCACTGCTATATTCTAACAAATCGTTGATCCAAACGATTATTTCGCACGATCTCAATCTGTTTTTTTTTTTTTTTTTTTACTCATCCAATTAAAATAGTTTTATTTATATACACATGTGGTGGGAGTAAGGACTTTCAGTACTGAGTTAAAAAAAGTCATAGCTTATTCGTATTATTTGTATTATTCGAACTACTGCTCTCATCTAAAGTGTTATTTTCACGACGTTTTGGTTGCTGTAACCTTCGACCTTCTTCAGATGTGTAACATTGCAGTTACAAACAAACAAGAAGAAATAAATAAATAAAAATCCGGGTCGGAATTTTTTCTTTCTCAACAAAAGATTTTTTTGTTACTGCTATAATTGTTTCGACACCACGTAAATGTCTCTCGCCATTGTCCAGTTCGTCTGGTGTACACTTTTCCTTCCTGACCCCACGCTAGCTACAGCAAGCCATTTCTAGCCTACCCCTTACACGTCCATTTTCTTCGACACCCACTTTGTTTCTCCTTCGAGCACGTTGCATTTTCCCCTTTTAATCCTTCTTCTCGTGCACACTTCCTAATTTGCATATGCGCGTTTTTCGGCTACATCCGCTGCTGCTAATCTCCACACAAGCCAGCCATTCTTCGCTGCCGGCAACATGTGTGAAATCATGTTTACATAATTGACGCTTTAAAATAACGTTCTCATGTAGTAAGCATTCCAAACGTGAAAATAGCCGTGTTTAATAAATCTAGCAAAAATCAACTAATGGTCACATTTTTATGAAATTTTCGATATTCATTTATTTTAGAAGGAAATTACATATGAAATGCAGTTTCCGTAAAATATATGAGGAGAAATATTTTTTAGAGCGTGTTCCCCCCACCCCTATATTTATTTTTTTCGAAATTTGAACAAAACATTTAAATTGATAGAAAGTTCTATTTAATATAATCGGTAATATAAGAGTTCAAATAAGTAAAAAATATTTATTTTTTAAAAGTTTAAATACACGTATTGAACAAAAATTACCTTGAAGTTGCAATTAAAAAATTGATAGAAATTTAATATTATTATGTTTTTTTTTTAAATAGGGCTTTTTCTAATTAATATATACACACACACACACACACACACACACACACACACACACACACACACACACACACACACACATATATATATATATATATATATATATATATATATATATATATATATACTATAATCAGTTAAATTGCCAAGAAAAAGGAACTTCCTAAAAGTTAATTAACTTTTAAAAGATTAAAACGATTAAAATTCCATTATTTCAACTTTTATGATGATTTTCTCGACATGATGAGCAATTATTTTAGTGTTTCTGGATGCATATCCCTGGGAATTCTTGTTATTGTTTACATAAATAGAACTTAATCTCGAAGTTATTCCACTGAACATATAAAATGGAATATATAGTGGACTGCGGTTTAACGATGACTTTTAGTAAAGCACCAATTCTTAGAGAAATTACCAACACGGAAAATCCATTAAAAAAAATTTATAATGTTTTCATTGTTATTAAGGATTTTCCCATTTCTCCTGTTCATTTCCTTCTTTCTCCTCTGACCATTTTCCTCCTGAATGTTGGAACTTTTTTAAAGTACAAGGCATTAATCTATACACTATTTAAAATTGATGATGTTTTTGTGGTTTCTTGTTCGTTGGCAAATAGAAAAATGCGATTGGTTGAAAAAAAAAAAAAAAAAAAAAAGGAATAATCAGAGTACGCTTGAATAAGTTTGCACGATCTCAATGCCTGAATTTGATTTTTTTCGTAATTTTAAAACTGAATACGTGTTTAAGTAATCAATTAAAAATTAATATAAAACATTATATATATATATATATATATATATATATATATATATATATATATATATATATATGTATATATAATTTTCCAAGCTCCAAATATCAAGTTTTCTCTGTTGGTCATTTATTGCTTTTCAAAAAGGTATCCATTACAATATTGTTTCGTATTGCGACTATGAAGTCTGAAAAATTATGTTATTGCTGCATATTTAGTCACGTACTCATCACATGTTTATCTTAAAAAAAAAAACTTATAAAAACACTATTTTGGACAACTTACATGTTTAATGTAACTGATACGCTCTAGCGTTCATTAAGCTTGGACTTTTTTCAAAATTTACATAAATTTATATAAAAAAAATTTTTTACAAATTTTATTTATGAGAAAGATTGTATACTCCATTACGATTGGTATGTAAAAGCCAAGTACATTTCAAGTATTTTCGATATCAAAGTGTAGTATATGTTCTGATGCTACACTTCAATTTTTTGTTCTCAGTTAGTAGACGAGAAATCCTTCACGACTGAGACAGTTTTAATTTTTGCTCCTATTAAAAATAAACAACCCTGGTGTCTAACTCTGTTCTCGTGGGAAGGCAGAGAAAATAAGAACTATATATATATATATATATATATATATATATATATATATATATATATATATATATATATATATATATATATACTAGCAATTTAACCAACTTTGCTCAGGGGTTGCCTTTTATGCTTATTTTGATCTCTATCCTTGGAAATTTCAATATTTTTTGTAATCCTAAAATTATTTTAGTAAATTTCGATTATATTGACACCTTACTGATCAACGTAGCCCTCACACAGGGGATGAAACATGCCAGCAACGATCCAATTTCTGTTTTGTCTCCTCAGCAGCTATTATTCCTGGACACGCAAATTTTCAAATTCTAGAAACTTCTTTCCAGTTAATGGAAAAAGAATTTAAGAACTTTTTTTAATATAAAAACATGTTAAGTTGTGTTTGCACTGTAATAGCTTGAGGTATTACCGTCTGTGAATTTTTGGTTAAAGAAAATAATCATTTCATACCAAACACTTAGTTTAAAGCAAACTTAGTTAAAAAAAAGTTTTATTTCAAGTTTTATTATTTTAAGTTGCTTGAGTGAAATTCAAATGTACTTTTTTTTTATTTCGACGAAGAAATCATCTTTGTTTAGTTTACATTTTTTTTCTATAATCAATTATAAAGTTTAATTAAAGTACCGTAATATTCCAGTTTTATACGGCAAAAATAATAGATATTTTTAAAAATATATATATACACACACACACACACACACACACACACACACACACACACGTAAATTTGCCAATCTTATAAATAAACTTCTTTCCAGTAAACGAATAAAAAAATATTTACGTGCTGGTGTTGAACCTACAGATCATGGCAAAAAAAAAAAATAAATAAATAAAATAAAATAAAAATAAAGAAAGAAAAAAAGAAAACCCGAAACAAAACAAAACAAAACAAAAAGCAAACAAACAAACAAACAAACAAACAAACAAACGAAAAATAACAAAGCAAAAATACACGCATATTTTCAAGTATATAAAACTCTTGCAGTTAATGAAAAAAAATAAAGCAATGTACGTGCAGAGTTTGAACTTACAGACTACGTCATGCAAAAAACAAACAAACAAACGAAAAAACAAAAAACACACGCTATCAACTTACTCACAGTAGAATTTTCACGGCCCGTTATTCTATCATTATTGCTAAGCGATGACATGAATAAAATGGCTTTACCGATCATAGATAAATTAAAAAAAAAACGGTTTCGATTATCGATTATCGGTAATTATTGGGAGTATTCTGAGACAAAACTTAATTACGATAACTCCAAGACTTATGCACTAAAGTTCTGTGAATTTTAAATGAAAATCTGTTCAGCCGCTTCGGAGTCTATAAGAAACGGACTCACACACAGAGACAAAATGGCATTATATATATATATATATATATATATATATATATATATATATATATATATATTGTTTCAGCTAGAGGAAGATCCTCAAAGAGAGGAAATATCCAACGAGCATCGTCAGAATTCATAGATGGACGATGCTAGTTGGATATTTCCTCGAGCTGAAACAATATGTAAACTCATTCTGGACTCACAGTAATAAATTTCCTATATACTGCTCTGGCTACACATTGAGCACTCTAGTCCGGTTTTTTCACCACTGGTAAATATATATATATATATATATATATATATATATATATATATATATATATATATATATATAATACTTCTATCTAAGCAATGAATATTTTTTTCTATCTAAGCAAAGAATTTCTAATATTTCCGAAGAGTATATGCACGAAAAAAGGCATATTAATCAGCGTTCTTTTTTGCATAACGAAACGAATCTGTAATACAAAATTTAACATGTGAGAGGAGCTGTTTTGCATGAAAAATAAATATTTAGATCATTGAATGTAACTATACTATCTCTCTCTCTCTCTCTCTCTCTCTCTCTCTCTATATATATATATATATATATATATATATATATATATATATATATATAATGTGAGAAACGTGAGAAACCTATATACTCAATTAATTTCTGATCTACAGACTTGAAATTTGGTATATAGTGTATATTTAGACATGCGGAAAAACTGTTGCTAAGAGATGAAAATTAAAAAAACATTGGTACGTGTGAGGCCACCGGATTTTTATCTGTTTCAACTGTTTCGCAACTGTGCATGCGCGGTCGTGAAATATGACAGCTTCTTTATTTTAAGTATGAGTTGGTTTGAAAACACTATTTAAAGCAATGTCAAGCTGGTGTAATGGTTATCGTACGTCACAGTTCGAGTATTCTTTTTCGTACAAGAAGTGAACTGTTTAGAAATCATAATACTCGCATGCACATGCCTAAGTTTGTTTCTGTTTTATTTTTTTACTTCATTTTTGGAAAAGAAATATTATGTTCCATATAATACATACAGTATTAATGTTTATAATTAATAAGAATTCTGCCTGAATTAAAATATAACGTTTAAGCGTGTCTATGACCGAGCAACGCCGGGTATGTCTACCAGTATATATATAAAAGTGAGAATGTGTGAGTGTGTGTTTGTGTGTGAGGACACTTCTCAACCTATATACTCAATGAACATTTGATCTACAGACTTGAAATTTAGAATACAGTGTATTCAGACATGTGGAAAACGTTTTAATCGGTTTTCATCCCGAAAAAAAAAATGTTGCTAAAGGATCAAAATTGAAAAATTGCTACTGGAGAGAAGGTCATCGGATTTTTGTCCGTTTGTCAACTGTTTCAGGAATTTTGAACACACTTTTTGAAGATTATGGCAAGCTGGTCTAATGGTTATCATATCTGATTCACTGTCCTTAGGGTTTGGTTTCTGATCTCAGCTCTAGTAATTTTTTTTCCTTAATAGAAGTGAACTGTTTAGGAAAAACATAATGCTCGTATGCATATGTCTTAGTTACTTTCGTTTGTTTTGACTTCATTTTTTTAAAAAGAATTTAACGTTACGTTTAATACCGGGGAACGCCGGGTACATCTTCTAGTATATATATATATATATATATATATATATATATATATATATATATATATATATATATATATATATATGTATATATATATATTGTGAACGAATCCCACTCCAATAAAACCTTTAAAACCGCCGAAAAGTCTCCATGTATTTCCATAAATGAGTTATGAGTTATTCGCCCACGGTGAATAGGCGCTGGATTATGCAACGATCCAGATTAACGGTCACACATATGAGAGGGCGACATTTAAGAATGAATAACATATTCTGTATCTCTACAAAGCCACTATTGACCCATGCATGGAATATTGTTGCCACATCTGGGTTGGTGTATCAGACTAGTCCATCCTTCTTAGGGTTTAAAAAAAGAAAGAGTCATCAACCTAATAGGTTCTGCACTATCGACTAAACCCCAACCTCTGCCCCATCGCCGAAATGTGAGATCCCCGTGCCTGTTTTACAAGCGCTTTAATGGTAAGTGCTCGAACTAACTCAAAGCACTAGTACCCCCTCGATTTAAGTACCCCCGACAAACCAAACAAGCAGCAAACTCCCACCCTGACATTATAGAGATATCTAGATGTCGTAAAGCTTTCTACTCAAATTACTTTATTTATTTATAGTAATTAAAGAAGGTCTGGGAATAACTACAAAAATCCGCCCTGTTTTCAAATAGCTTCTTCCCTCGAATTGCTAGACTTTGGAATTCACTACCAGGCCCCTACTTTTCTGACTGTACCGTCATTCAATAGTTTAAGTGTAATGTGAACAACCACCTTGCTTCCCAATTCCCTACATAGTATCCCGGGAAATCTGGTCCCTATTAATAGCCCCTTACAACTTGATGGCATTGTGTTGTGCCTTGTTTGAGGTGAATAAACAGTAAAAAAAAAAAAAGACCAGACACGCATGTAAAACAAAAAATACTTTTATTAACTGATTGTGTTTTGTGATCGCTCACTTGCGATAACCCACATGCGCATGAATACGTGTTTGTTGTAAAACGCATGTGTTCCCTTCGTTTAACGTCTGTTCGTTTAACTAATTTATCTACGAAAATGCAGCATTATTAAACACAGCAAAAGTCTGTAGTAACTTTTTAAACCGTAAACACTATTTAGTTCCCGACTTCATATTTGACCTTTCAAATCAAAATTGAAATCTGTCGTTCTGATACAACAAAAATGGCGAATAATACAAATTTCAAATCAAATATTATCAAATGCATCTCGTAACCTAATACAAATCGTCTTGAATAATTAATAGGATATTTTAAATTAGATGGACTTTTGTTGCCTTAATAATTCAATTCAATGCTCTATTTGTCTGACGTTAAAACAAAAGACATATGACCTTTTAAATCATAATTAAAATATGACAATTCAACTTGAGTTATTAACCATAAAAACAGATGATTCTCTCTGGTTGTTATCAAAAAACAAAAATATACACTTTTGCATTAAAGATATAAGCCTTCGTTTTGATCTTCGTCTGGCGCGATAGAATGATCCAACGATTATACCAGTGATCTTGACAACTGGTTTGATGTAAGTTTCCATTTCAGATCAGGAGTGAAAGTCAGTCCCAGAAGTTTGTCGAACCATGGTGCTTGAGACGAGAATCATTCATATTAATTGCGGCCAAGTGGGGATCAGAACGTTGGTGGGGTTTGGATGCGTTATAATTAACCAGCCACCTTTTATCCCATTGCACAACGTTCCTAATGGTGGAGAAGAGAGACTCAGAGAGATCTTAGTCGTTGATGGCCCTTAAAATGTTGCCATAGATGGTAATGTCGTGTGTGTATATGTCGACGAATGAACTTAGAATGTGGTTTGGGTAGGTCATTGATGAAGATAAAGAAAAGAGTTGGGCCCAGGATGGATCCTTGAAACACACCAGCGTTGATACTTTGAGCTTTGAACTTCTGCATATCGACGGCTACTTGTATAAACCTATCCGAAAGAAAGGATTCGATGGTTGAGAAGACATTACCAGATGTTTCATAGTTGGAAATCTTGTTAGGTAGACCTTTACGCAAAACCCTATCAAATACTTTTTATATGTCAGGAGTTACTGCCCTAGAAAGGAAACCTTCGTCAATAGGTAATGAGATTACAGTCAGTATGTCCATTGTAGATCTCGCAGGACGGAGACCATATTGCTTGTCACTATGTAAGCTGTTATTGCTGTGGTGATCGACAATTTCTCTATTTAACACGGATTCAAGCAACCTACTCATGGCACACAGAAGACTAACTGATCTGCACTAAAAGTAGAGTAGTCCGAAGAATGCAAAAACATGTATTTGTATTATTTCTATTCTTCGCATCTTGAATGTTATTAATTGATGAATCCAAATAATACAAATAGAGCTGATGTTGTCTTATATTGGGACCCTACGCCAGTAAGTAGAGAACATTGTATTAGTTTGATTAATATCCAACTAATACAAAACATAACTAACATGTGGCCGCAGCCGAGATTGAACTCACTCACAAGTTTGTAGTTGAATTCAAATCCTGTGTGTAGCTGAATACTTGATGCTTTCTTAGGGCTATCAAGGGTATTTTTTATCGTAACACCATCACTAGATGGGTTGCCTACCACGGTTTAAGAGAGGTCCATCTACTCTCGAGAGAAGGAAAGACCGCGCCAGTTTCCCAACCTGGTATTTTATCTCGCGGTACATACAGCATCTCGTCTTACCAAATGGTCACCCATCTGGTACTGGCTAGGCTCGACGTTACTTAACTTCAGTGATCTGTCGAGAAACGGTGTGTCAACGTGATTATGTCGTATTTCTAATCCAAGCAATCATGCCTCATCCAACAAATCCAGAACTATAATCAGCTCTATTTATCTATTTATGTCATAAAGGATTACAAGAAAAACAGAACACGGGAATAAAGTAGCAAAATACATTAACAAGAACATACAAAATCGAGGCTATTCATCTAGCCGACAAACAACCTCGATTGGTTCACTGGATATAATCCACCGCATTAATGCCCAATCTATGGATCAGTCCATTCGAAGGCAACACAAGTAGTTCCGTCGCAACAATTTAATTGCTAGATTAGAGTTTGTCATTTATAACTAAGGCGATGACAACAGTATATTTTTTCATTGTTTTGAATCTCGAGTATATATCCGACACAGTTGGATACCATTAATCAACCGAGAACCACACCACTCTACATAAAAACATACAAGACATCAATGGATATATACCTGAGAATCAAAACAAGGAAAAGAATATGCTGTTGTCATAGCCCTATGTATAATTGAAATTAGATTCTCTTGTGAACTAATCTGAACTATACAAATTTCATTTATCTTGACAGATCCTATATTTTTTCCTGATAAAGCGCAGTTTGCCCTGAATTATACTATAACTGATGCATCGCACCATCTGTTGCAATGTATACATATCGGTATCACTCTTTGTTCTTGCGTCTTTATTTCTCTATTTGTTGACCGGTTTCTTTACTTATATATATATATATATATATATATATATATATATATATATATATATATATATATACACACTCTCTTTTTCAACACAAACAATACATATTACCACTTGAAACGTAAGGGGCTACTATTTGGGATCGTGTCTAACTGTGGGGAGTTGAGCAGTGAGATGTCTATTTACATCACATTTAAACTTCTACAGGTGAGTACGGAAAACAGGGATAGAATTTCAAAGTCTGTCTGTGGAAAGAAACTACAGGGAATGATAAAATTGTCGCATTAGAAAAACATGATTCCATTTCCGTTTGATGAAAACTGGTTTTCTTTTTCTTTTTTTTTTGTTGCAGACATCTACTAGTTCGCCAGTGGTGTACAAATTAGTGATAGGAGCCGTCTATCATGTCTGAAGGTGATATAATGTTCAACGAGATGCGCCGCTGTACAACTCATGCTTTCTACCGATCAAAGTTATGACAAAAGGACCATTGCCAGCACCTTCATAATGCATCGTTGGATTGCCATCAATAGCAGAGACGTGCCTAGGGTGATAAAAACAAAGTTTCCCGCCATGGTTATGGTATTTGGTGTGGTTTCAAGTGAGTGCCATATCATGCCACCTCACATCTTTGAAGTCGGCTTTAAAGTCAACATTAAAATGTACCTGGATGTGCTGAAGAGTGTGGTGATCCTCTGGTGTAATCAGATGACCGCTGGCAAACCCTGAGTGTGGCAGCAGGACTCATCGCCAACCCACAAGTCCAAAGAGACCTAGGCTTGGCTTCAGAAGGAGTACTGTAAATTTACTGGCCCTCCTCCTTCCCAACTTAAACTCGTTGGACTACTTCGTTTGGTCATACGTCAATAATATCCCACAACACCAAAGCCAGCCTGATCGCCGCCATCTGCCGAGTATTCTTCTGCCGGCGCTTGTGGAAAATGCATGCTACAAGTTCCGGGCCCGCATCAAGGCGGTGATTGAGGCTGAAGGTGGCTACATTTAATAGATGTCAGCTTTACTACATACTCAAGTTAGGTGAATTTATTTTTTTAAATAAAAGTTTTAAAATAAAGCTGTAGTATGTGTGTGTGTGTGTGTGTGTGTGTGTTTTTTTTTTTTTTTTAGGGTGACACTTTTATCATTCTACCTTGTATTAAGAATCGGGATCTCAGCAGTAAAGAAGTGCGATTTTACTTCTTGTCAGGTTAGTTAGAGGTATGTACGCCGAGGGATCGCATGAGTTCTATGCTATGAGCATATTCTATTAAAGTAATTGTAAAACATGCACAGGGATGCAATATTGTGGCGATGGGTGTGAGGTTGGGCTTGGTCGACAGTGCGGGATTTATTAGATTTGAGATTCTTTTCTTTGACCCTAGCCAAGAAGGAAAAGCTTTTGGTAGATGCACCAGCTCAGATTTGGCAATAATACTTCATGGGCGAATTATGGCTTTGTAAAAATATGCGATACTCTCTGGTGTGAGTAATTTTCTAGCTCGCTTTGCAGCAATCTTGGCAATGCCCGCAATGTATTTGTTCCAATTCATGTTGCCTGTGAATGTTAAGCAGATGAGTTTTAAAGATGGGCTCTCAGCTAGGGTACTATTTGTCATGGCAATCGTTGGTTGAGTTTTTTTTTTTTTGTAGTTGTTAAAGGAAAGAAGCTTGGTCTTAGTAGCATTAAATGTTACCAACCACTTATGGTCCAATTCCGCTTTTGATTGAAAATAACTTTCTACGGTTTCTATCATTTCGTTGTAGTTCTCTCTCTCTTTATCTCTCTCTCTCTCTCTCTCTCTCTCTCTATCTATCTATCTATCTATCTATCTATCTGTCTGTCTGTCTTTCTCTCTCTCTCTCACTCTATCTATCTATCTATCTATCTATCACTTCCTGTCATTTCTTTCCATCATTACTTCTCTCATCTCCATTACTATTTCACTTTCTCTCTCATGCTCACTCTCTTTATCTTCTTTATTTCTTCCTCCATTTGCTTAACTTACTTCTTTTTCTCTTTCACTCACAAAAAGAATTACTCATCAACGATGTTATCGTCTGATTCCTAACCTTTTCCCTTGTTCGTACTTAGATTTATCAGATCCGTTATTTAAAATTCACAATAGTCGCATTGTTCATTTAATAAACACCAACTTTTTTTTTCTATTTCATGCGTATTTGCTTCTACACAAATTGGTTTTTAAGATCCCGTATCTTAACAGCGCGTAACAAAATCAAATAAACTGATAAGAAATTAGATAAGAAAATAATAAATTTTTATGACGATAAAAAAAAGAACTCTTCAATCTCCGTTTTTCTAATTCTTACTTTTTGGGGATGAATTACTTCCCTTAATTTGTTTTTTTTTTTTTACTAGGAACCCATTATTCTCGCAAAGACTCGATTCTTGTATAGACCTCAGTAAAAAAAAAGCTTCTACAAACAGATTCTGATTAAGCGTTATTCTACGCATTCATTTAAATTTTGAACTTTAAATCCCGTAAATAAGAAAATATTTCTCATTTTTTTTTTTTCATTTTTAAAACTAATTTTTAGCGCCTTTTATCAGGAATGTAATAAAGTTTAAGCTATTAAAGTTTTTTCTGACTTAAATGATAACTTAAAATCACTTTAACAAAAAACAGTAATTGTAAATATATGAAAAATAGGCTTTCCTTCCATACAGAAGGAAGTGACTATATATATATATATATATATATATATATATATATATATATATATATATATATATAACTACTTCATTTACTCACATAAAATTAATATACGAAAGTATAAATTTATGCGTAAATTTTAAGTATTTACTTCAAAAGTGCTCAATACCTAGTTAGAGCTAGTTAGTAAGTTATAAAATATATATGGCGATTAAGCTACACTGAATAGGCCACAATATTTGCGAAAGAAAATCCGAAAAACAAGAAATATTATGTAGGTATGACTTCCTTAGATTTCCAAACTCGATACTATGATCACAAAAGTACATTCAACAATAAAAAACACCGTATGAAAAAAAAAAAAAAAAAACGCTAGCAAATAAATACTGGGAACTCAAGGAAAGCGGACATTCGCCGGTAGTCGAGTGGAAAATAATAAGACAAGCTACCACGTGTAGAGACCTAGACGACCCATGTAGATTATGCCTTCATGAAAAATTTGCTATCCTATACTTTAAAGAACCCCAACATCTATTAAACTGTAAAAGAGAAATAGCGAACAACTGTGTTCACAAGATAAAATTTACTCTAGGATAGCGATACAAAATAGTTTTAAAACTAACAAAAACAATAGAAAATAAACAAATAAATAAATTAAATAAACATGAATATACATAAACGATCACACATATATGTATGTATATATATGTATATATATATATATGTGTGTGTGTGTGTGTATATGTGTACATATATATATTTATATATAAACTAAAAAAAACGTAACCTAGATTTAAAACAGGTCAAGAAACTAGATATTCAGGCTAAATAGAGCACATACAAAGGTCAACCAGAGGTCAAATAGGCCTTTGTCCGATAAGTGCATGTTCATTGGCTAATAGAAAGTGCGCGGTGGATACTAGAAAGCTGAGTGGCTAACTAAAATCCCAATAGAAGGTGCGTATATAAAAACGACAGACAACCACAAAATTCGCGCATAAGCCTGAAGAGTCCTAGAGTGGATGAAACGCGGAATATTCAGTGTAGCTTAATCGCCATGTATATTTTATAACTTACTATATATATATATATATATATATATATATATATATATATATATATATATATATATATATATATTAGCAAAAGTACCTGTCCTTGACTGGGTTCAAAAACAGCCTACAGAAAATGGACTCTGATTTATGAAAGTGTGATAGGTTATGACAAGGAAGGGTTGTAAAGAGATAGTTTCGAATTTGGGGGTATCAAAACCAAAGCAAAATATGATGAAAGTAAAAATAAAATAGATAAAACCCATAATTTATTATACCATACCTGTTCACACTGAAACACTTATCACAATATTCTGTGGATCTATATTAAAAAACCTTGTTAAACTTTGTGACATATTTACATTCTGTGGAGGTCAGACGCGAACGAACACCCCATAATTTTATTATACCATATTTCTTCAAACTGAAACATAATTATCAAAGTATACTTACGCAGATAGATATGAAAAATCTTTATTAAAGTTTGTGCCTATTTCCATTCTATGGAGGTTAGGCGCGAACGCAGACCCCACAATTTTATTATACCATCCCTATTTAAGTTAAAACATACTTATCCAAGTATTCTTATGTACATCTATACCAAAAACACTTGCAAACGTTTTTTTTATTTTTAACTTTTTTATTTCCATACTTTGTGGACAAGGCGCGTATGCAGACCCCACAATTTTAATGAATCATCATTTTGCCAGATCAAACATACTCATTCCTGTGTCTCGATACATCTATCATTATATGTGATCAGTTTTCTAAGGAGACTAATCGTGACCGGGTATTTATTTGCTCCCCCACCGAGCAAATTAGGCACAAGGCCGATTTTTAATGTGAGGAGTGAAGGGGAAATGGGACCAACTCCCCGGGGAGGAGGGGAGCTGGATAGTGACAATTGGTATGAAGGGTTTCCTCTACATTGACCAAGGTCTTATATGTGGGGTTTCCCTCACGTATGGTCCTTGCTTGCAGTATCTGCCGGAAGAGATACTACAATTTGATCTTGGCCCGAAGGCCACGAGGGTGGCCTATTCGTGACCACACACACACACACACACACACACACACACACACACACACACACACACAGACGTTCAGCTTTATATTATAGACTAGCAGAAGTACGCGTCGTTGTCTGGTTTCAAAAACAGCCTACAGAAAATGGACTGTGATTGATGAAAGTATGATAGGTTATGAAAAGGAGGGGGTTGTAAAGAGATAGTTTTGATACTCAAAAATTTTACCCGAAGCAAAATATGATGAAAGTAAAGATAATTTTCGCGAAAATATATTTTTTTATATCAACTTTGTTTCCATTCGTAGCCAAGAGTGACCAACAAAATGATGTTTCCTTACAAAGAGAAAATGTTATATATATATAATAATATAAATATACAAGAAATAAATGTTACCATAGTCAATAAAAATTACTTTTATGGTAGAAAAGTTCATTGGTTTGTATTTTTAAGTAGTTTGTAACACATTTTTTTTTAATTCACAAACCGGTTTTAAAAAAAATCAAAATGGCAGCGACTTTGAAATAGAGAGCCCCGTTTTCAATTTGAAGGTGGGGCACCTGAGCATTCTGTCTTAACAATTTAAGAGAGTTCCGTCAACGTAAGAAATATTTATAAACATATTTTAATGTTTTCCGTTATTTTGTGCTTGAGGAATATTCGATTATGGCATGTGTAGTTTATATAAAAATTCATTTAAGTAGTTATCGCCTCAAATTTCGTTTTAATTTCGGTTCGCTGAAATTATTTCAAGTAAACAGCATTAAAAATTATTTAAAAACAAAAAAAAACATGAACTGAACTTTTATTGAGTATGGTAATATTTATTTTTTCGGGTAGTCGTTTGTTGGCTTTTCTGCTAAACAATCTTACTAAATAATATCGACGAAATATCGAAAAACAAAAAAAAAACAAAAACAGTTTTGAAAAATAATATAGCTTTAGTTACTTTAGTAAAATAATCCGAAACAGAAAAAAGGGATATTAAAAAAGTAAACACGTAATTACTTTAGTTTTTTTAAACCAAAGAATCGATATAAATATGAATAAGAGAAAAATGGCGCCCTTTTCAAGCAGAACAGCTTCGTTTCAGTTTTACAGTATTGAACGGTGTAGTATTGCGCCGTCGGATTCAAGGTTGTACTATTGTAATGTAAAGAACACGCAGAAAGGGTTGTAATCAACTGAATTCCTTCTAGTACAGACAAAAAAGCTTAAACAGATATATAAATAAAAATAAAAAAGGTTATGTAAAGGTTTTTAAAAAGACACGTAATCACGTGAGCAGGATTTTTTCCTTCTTTTGACACGATAACAAATAGCGTTCTTATTTTTTATTATTTATCCATTTAATCTATTTTCGAAAGAGTGCCATGTGCAAGTGGAGAAGGAAAAAAAGACAGAGTTATGCAAAATTTGTGTCGAGAATTGTCTAAAGTTCCGACTTTTTTTTTGGCTTTCACTTTAATAAGAAAGTGAATTTATGAGGTGAATTTATTTGACACAATATGATTCAACTCAAAAAATAAATAAAAGCTAACGTGAATTAAGATTAAAGTTAAGGTGTTATTGTGGACCCTCATCCTTTTTAAAAAACCTTGTTAAACTTTGTGACATAGGTCAGGCGCGAACGAACACCCAATAATTTTATCATACCATATTTATTCAAACTGAAACTTAATTATTAAAGTATACTTACGCAAATAGATATGAAAAGACTTTGTTAAAGTTTGTGCCATATTTCCATGGAATACAAGCGTGAACGCAGACCCCCACAATTTTATTATACCATCCCTATTTAAGTTGAAACACACTTATCAAAGTATTCTTATGTACATCTATATCAAAAACTCTTGTCAACATTTTTTTTTTTCATTTTTTATTTCCATACTTTGGGAGCCAGGCGCGAACGCAGACCCCACAATTTTTATGAACCACCGTTCTGCCAGATACAAACATACCCATTCTTGATCCTCGATATATCTATCATAATATGTAATCAGTTTTTTAAAGTAGTCAACCATATAGGAGCCTATTCGTGACCACACACACACACACACACACACACACACACACACACACACACACACAGACGTTTAGCTTTATATATATATATATATATATATATATATATAGTCATCCACATGCAGTACTGTTGTTTCGCTGTTTCACAGCGCATCAGTGCGTCTAGACAAACAACTACCTCAAGCCCGGATCGAAACCCGATCGCGCAAACCATTGCGCTATACAGCTGCTACTATGCGGGCAGTAAATTAACAATTTTGTCATTTTGACATTATTCAAAATACCTAAGCTCAATTTGTTTACACAAAGATAATCGCTTCATATGGTAATTTGTATATCACTTCCCAAATGCTCAAACTAAGTTAGGAGCAATATATATATATATATATATATATATATATATATATATATATATATATATATATATATATATATATATAATGCTCCTAACTTAGTTTGAGCATTATATATATTATAATATTTGTTGTATACTTATTTTATTGACTTCTTTTAAAATTTTGTTGCCTATTGTTAACAATATCCCAATAGTGATATATTTTTCAATTTTATCTTACTCATTCGAACGTAAGGGGCCACTAATTGGGACCATGCCTATAACAGATTAAAATGTTGGTTTACGTTGTATTTGAACTTCTGCATGTCAGTAGAGTTTGGGAAGCAGGTTGCAGGGAGGGAATTCCAAAGTCTAGCCGTTCTAGGGAAGAAGCAATTAGAATAAAATATTTCTTGACATTTAGGTACCTCAACAGCGAAGGGGTGTGATTTTGTTGCTAAGCGGGTTTCTTGGGGATATGTACGTCGAGAGGGCACAAGTGCAATAATTTGATCAGAGCACATTCCATTAAAATACTTGTAAAATAGCCACAGAGATGCAACATTGTGGCGATGGGACAGGGGTTGGAGCTTAGTTGACAAAGTGGGACTTATTTGATTGCAGACCCTTTTCTGGACCCTATCTAAAATGGAAGAGGCTAGTCGTAGATGCACCAGCCCAGATGTGGCAACAATACTCCATGCATGGGCGAATGGTGGCCTTGTAGAGGTACAGGATACTCTCAAGTGTGAGCAGTTTTCTAGCACGATAGAGGGAGCCCACCTTCTTTGGAGCAGCCTTCGCAATGTCCTCAATATATTTGTTCCAGTTCATATTTCCCGTGAATATTAAGCGGAGTAGTTTGAAAGAAGAATTCTCATGTAGGGAGTTATTTGTCATGGATATCGGTGGTTGGAGAGGTTTCTTGTAATTGTTAAACGAGAGCAGTTTATTCTTACTACCATTAAATGTTACGTTCCATTTTCGTCCCCATTCCACTACGGTGGGGAGATAATTTTCTAAGGATTCAGCCATCGTCTTGGATTTGTGTACATCCGTTCTTCCCTTATATATCTTATATAGCGTTGTACCATCAGCAAATATACCCATCTCGAACTCAATATTATCGGGGAGGTCATTGATAAATATCAGAAATAATAGTGATCTACGGATCGATCCCTGAGGCGCTCCCGCATTAATGTTATGCAGCTTGGATGAATGTCCATCAATGATAACCCGGATTGTCCTATCGTCTAAGAAAGATCTAATTATATTTAGTATTCGTCCAGTTATACCGTATGATTTGATTTTCATTAGCAGCCTTTCATGCCAGACTTTGTCAAAGTCCTTGGATATATCGAGGGCTATAGCACGAGCTTCACCCGCCTTATCCAGTGCATAATATATGTGTTCAGAGATGACTGTTAAAATATCAGCAGTAGACACATTGTCTAAATCCGTACTGTTTGTCGGAGAGAAGATTATCTTTTGCAAGGTGGTTGACTGGTGCTTGATTGATTAGCGTCTCAAAGATTTTAGCGAAGAGGAGAAGGAAACTGATAAAGCGATAACTGAAGTCTTGTGAGCCAGTACCACAGTGGCCATGTTCCAGCTATTAGGGAAGCAGAATTCAGCAAGGCATTTGTTGTAGAGTTTGGAAAGTACGGGGGCTAGCTCGGGGGTTTGTTTTATAATCCACAGAGATTCGAAAAATATTAAAAAAAAAAAAAAAAATTCAAATACATCACAAATAAATGTTATCAAAAGCAAGTGAAATTACTCTTCTACCTATCTGGAATTATTTTTAGTGATTTTGCTGACTTTAAAGCGTTTAATCTGTTCGAAAAACAAAGTGTCTTGCATTTACGTAAAGCAAGAAAAATGTCTGCGCTTTTGGCTCGTAAAATTCAAAGTTTTGAAAATGACTTAAAACTAAAAAATTATACAAAATATTGTTAGAAATCCACTCAATATATGTCACGGTAACATAGAATTTTACAAGCAAAGAGCGCGGTCATTTTTTTTTTTTTTTTTTGCTCTTACGTAAACGTTAAACAATTTGTTTTCTGAGCTGATTAGACGTTTTAAATTGAATAAAACCACTAAAGTCCTTTCCAGATAGGTAGAAGAGTAACTTGTCTTGCCTTTGATAACATTTATTTGTTATATATTTGAATTTTTGATCACTTTTTCGAATCTTTGTGGCTTGTAAAACAAACACGTAAAATTATATAAGGGGTTACATTCAATCCCGGGCAACGCCGGGCATTCCTTCTGGTGTTAAAACAAGTGTAAAGTATGTATTTTAATTTTTGTTTTTTATATGCCCATTTTTTTTTTTTTTTTTGGTTCACTGATTTCATCAATCTGATAATTGTAATTTATTTAATGAATAAATGTTGGTAGAAATGTCTAGGTTGAATTGCATCATTGGTGAAATTTGAGGAATTGCGTTATGCGCATTTTTAATCGTAAGGCTCGGTGTTTGTTCTTCGTAAGAAGGAACGATGGGACATAAGACGTCACATTCGGCGGGTAAAATAATAAAGGGAACAGTTTTGTTTTTTTTTTTGTCTGCAAAAGAAATTAGCGACGAAGCAAAACAAAACAACAAGTAAAAACGTTTTTTTTTCTTTTCTTTTTCTTTTCCTTTTTTTTTTGTTAATGAATGTTGGTTTATTGAGAGATCCAATCGGAACTTCAGCTGTGGCGCCGTTTCACGGAGACGCTCCGATAACAAGAGTGACACACCTACCTACCTACGTCACGCGGCGCAGTCACGGAAGAAGAGACGTGCGCAAACGGCGCGCCATGTCATCAGGAAGGTTACATGGCAAAAAGATAAGACGGCTGACCAAAACTGTAAAAAAAAAAAAAAATAAATAAATAAATAAAATAAAAAAAAAGGAAAGAAGTTCGATTCATTCTGTTGTATCCTCTTGAGGTGCAAAGGTGAATCAGTTTATGTTTGTCTTTTGTGGCAAGGAACAGGAAACCAAAGCTGACGTCTATTTTTGGGAACGGAAATAAAAATATTGATGCCATTGCGATCTTGATAAATTGATTTTTTTTGAATAAGTTAATCATTTTTAATGGGATCGGTGGATTAGTAATGGATATAAATATACAGTTTTAAAGTTTATTTATATCTTCAAAATATATTTAAAAAAAAAACATGAAAAAGAAAAAGAAATAAAAATATTCAGCTCGAAAAGGCGACATGCAATAACTGGGAAACGTACTTTTATGACATTTTATGGCATTGAAGGTGAAATCAATTGAATTCTGCGTATTGATAGAAAAACACTAAAAAGAAAATCAGTATATCAACTTATAGAGGCATGATGGATACAAAAAGTGGAATGGAAACAAGGTTTGATGAAAAGTATTGTAGTTATAAAAGTTGTGTTTAAAGGAAAGTATGGTGATAGATTCCACTCTCACTAACTGCAAATGAATACAATTGCCTAATCTATTTATGCTATAAACTTGGTAGATATAATAAACATCATCTTTGGACGAGAAAATCTATTATTAAATAAAACAATAAGAAAAAATAAAAATATAAATTAAATACTGAAATAAAATGTAGTTACACTTATCTCGAAACAGTTCCCATATTCAAAATGCAAACTGTTGAAGAGATTTTCGCTTTAAAAAACTTCAGCGTTCAAAAGACTCTTTAACCGTTAAAAAACCTGACCGTTTGCCGAACTTCGGCTACTGACGTTTTACGGAATTGCAAAATCCTGCCTTGATAGAGTTCAAAATAGACTTCGTAGTAGGGGATGTCCTTTTCTCTTCCCTGCAACCTCTTCCTCACAGAAGAGTTGTTGCGAGTTTGTCTCGGCCTTATCGTTATTTTCATGGCAAGTGCTCAACTGAGCTCCAATCTATGCCCCCCTCGCCAAACTTTCACAAGAAACACTCGTCTAGCTGAAAACACTATCAATATTTCCCCCACTCTTTATCTGTGCCTAAACCTAAACGTAGAGTCCATGAACAAAACTTCTTTCTTAGAACTGCACATCTGTGGAATTGTCTTCTGTTTTCGTGCTTTCCAGCTGACTAC
Organism: Euprymna scolopes; assembly: GCF_053919585.1. NCBI lineage: Eukaryota > Metazoa > Mollusca > Cephalopoda > Sepiida > Sepiolidae > Euprymna > Euprymna scolopes. The sequence continues at coordinate 12,974,916 of NC_136509.1, read as the reverse complement.
AATATGGTTGTCTTCAAGTCCAACGTAAACAAGTTCTTGATGAGCCGTTCCACTTAAGTTAACAAATTTACCGAATTTCCATTACTAACGATTACTATATTGTCCAATTTTAGTACTGTACACTCTTTAACCCTTATCCTCGAATGGCCTCTTGGCCTTGATAAGTGGTGATGCCTATGTAAAAAAAAGGAAATAAAGTCTCTTAGTGAGTTACAAAAATACTATATTTAAAAAAAAATAAAGGGCGCTTTTATATTATAATAATGAAAAAATATTGAATTTCAAGTGAAACAAATGGTACCTACGTAATCGTCAGGTTTAAAATAATAACATATCCAAAAATTACGAAAAACGATACGGTAGAAAAATAATTATTAATGAAAAAAGCAAATTGTGAAAGGAAGCGAAATCAATATATTACGCTTACTAAAATAAGAGATAAGTCGACAGGGGAGATAATTAAGTTCTGTTGCTTATGTCACGTGACGAACGTAATTCAAAATGTCGGACCAAATTTATTCCCCACATAAACTTTAACGAAAACAGTTTTTCATTAATAACTAGTTTTCTACTTCATCGTTTTTTTTTTAATTTTTTGTATATGTTACTATTTGCGACATGACAATTACGTAGGTACCATTTGTTTTACTTGAAATTCAATATTGTTTCGTTTGTGTAATACTGAAGCACCAATTAAAGTGTCTATAAAAAATATTTCGTTTCACCATATAAGTCTTGTGTTTTCTTTTCAGTTACAATTTTTTTTATATAGCTGACGAAAAGACTTTACTTGTTTTCATCGAATGATTCCGCTTTTTGACTAAAATTGAACAAAGAAAAAATGTAGTCATCTAGGAAATAAGACGATAATACTAGCATATTCATTAATTGAAAAAGCATCTTTAAATAAATACAAATATTAAATTGACTTTTAATTCCAATATGTTCAACATGTCATTAGCTTTAAAAACATCTCATTTTTATCGCCTGTACATAACTTTATATCGCCTTTAAAAAAAAAAAAAAAAAAAAAAAAACTTAAGCGCCATCTAATTTCCACGTTTATTAGATATTTTATTTATACAAACATTATTTTCTTTTTTAACTTTTTATTTTTTTATTTTTTACACTTTTTAACATCAAATAAAGCGTTTTGTCACTTAGACGCGAGAAGCTAATCAGGACTATGTGGAATTTTAATACAGGGTGGGACGATAAAGTTGTTGCCCTAAAGAAAACAACGCTACAATTTTATTTTTAAACTTTTATTGAAAAGATCAATTCAGGTAACTTAATCATGTGGATAGAGCTGAAATCTATTCAATGTAGCCGCCTTCAACCTCAATCACCGCCTCGATACAGGTCCGGAATTGGGAGCATACCTTTTCCACACGCACAGGCGGAAGTTAGGTAAATATTTGGTGGATGGCAGCAATTAGGCTGGATTTAGTGTTGTGGAGGTCATGTTGGTGATCTTCTCGATATATAACCAGACGAAGTAGTCCAGCGGGTTCAGGTGCGGGGAAGAGGGGGACAGTAAGAGAAGGGTACAAAGTCGTAGCACTCCTACTGAAGCCAAGACTGGGTCTCTCTGGGCTTTTGGGCTGCCGCCGGGCCTTATTGCTATACCAAAGGTCTGCCAACGGCCACCTGATTATACCAAGGGATCACCACACTCTTCAGGTACACTTTGGTGTTAACTTAAGCTGACTTTGAAGATGTGAGGTGGCATGATGTAACCCTCAGTTAGAACCACACCAAAGACCATAACCGTGGCCGGAAACTTTGTTTTCATCACCCTGGACACGTCACTGTTATTCGCGTCAATCCAGCAATGCATTTTGAGGGTGCTGGCAATGTCATAACTTGGATCGGTAGAGAGTAATGAGTTGTACAGCAGTGCGATCTCGCTCGTTGAACGTTGTGTCACTTTCAGACATGATAGAAATCTCCTATCACTATTGGGATTGGTACACTACTAGCCAACTTGTATATGGCCTGCAACAAAAAAAAAAAGAAAACCGGTTTTCATCAAACGGAAATGGAATCATTTTTTTTTCTAAGGCGACAATTTTATCGTTTCACCCTGTACAGTCAAAGAAGTTGGAAACAGAAGATAATTCCAAAATTTAGCGATCCGGGGTGGGGAGAAAGTGCTATTGTATAAGGCTTTCCGGCATCTAGAAGCCTCAGGTCAATCAGGAGTATGTACGTCGAGGGGGACACAAGTGTAATGAGTTCATCAGAGCATATTCCATTAATGTATTTGTAAAGCAGGCACATGAATACAACATTGCGGCGACGGCACAAGCGTTAGGGTGTGGTCGATAGATCTTTTAGATTCGATATTATTTTGGATCCTATATTAAAGAGAAAATCTAGTGGTAACTTCCCCAGTGTGTACTGCCTAGGGCTGAATCGGACCATAAATCATCCCAACAGGACAAGGTCATCTAATATAACAGTGGCAAACCCGTTGAACTAATGCATTTGCCACTTCCCAATCGCGGGAAGGTGGGTATTGTATGCAAGCGCACGAACTCTGGCTCACATAAATATCTGAAGGCCTCGTCGGTATTTCGCGACAGGGGCGCCTAATGCAATTAGTAATAAGCAAATCTATTTCAGAGAGAGAGAGAGAGAGAGAGAGAGAGAGAGAGAGAGAGAGAGAGAGAGAGAGAGAATTTTGTTTTCTTTTTATCGAATACTTTGATTTTGTTTTTTTTTTATCGCTTAATTGGAAGGGGACGGTGGTCAAGTTTTTTTTTTTTTTTAATTTTTATCGATTAGTTTTGTCTTATTTTCTTATCGATAGAAAGGAACAATTTTGTCTTCTTTTTTATCCATTAGTTTTGTCTTGTTATTGATTACTTTTCTTTTTCTTATCCATTAGTTGTATTTTTTTCTTGCCGATAAAGAGAGAGAGATAGAGAGAGAGAGACAGAGACAGAGGGGGGAAGTTTAGTCTTCTTTCTTTGATCGATTAGTTTCATCTCAAAGATTTCAAGTAATGAAGAGGGTAAAGACTGTAAAACTCGGTTCACTAGAGCAAGGCCAACTCTATTCAAAAATGGGCCACACTTTGTCGGGTTTGATAATTCTTCCATAGTCTTCAACATTCAAGTTTTAAATAGCTTAAATACTCTATCGTTATTTTCATGGCAAGTGCTCGACTGAACTCCAATCTATGGACCCCCATTTCCAAGCTTTCACAAAAAAACACTCGACTAGCTACTACCATTATATACGATCTCCCTCACTCTCTATCTGTGCCTAGATCTAAACGCAGATTTCATGAGCAAAGCTTCTTCCCCAAAACTGCCCGCTTGTGGAATACTGTTCCGCTGGCCTGCTTCCCGGTTGAATACAATATGGTAGCCTTCGACAAGTAAACAAGTTCTTATTAAGTCGTTTCCATAAATAATCAAATTCTACCCAATTTACGCAACTAACGATTAATACACTTCTACCTTACATTAATCTCCATCCTCGAGTGGCCTTCACGCCTTGATAAGGGATAATTCTCAAGTACAAAAAAAGCTTTTTATTTGTTAATTTTTTTATTTTTCTGAGTATCAATCCTATTTATGGATGGACCACAAAGTAATGTCATAATCTGTGTCGCTCAATACAAACCAGGATTGTCCGGAACAAATTGAAAAAAAAAAAAAAAAAAAAATGCTAATAAAAAAGGAAAGAACAAAATTCACGTTTGATCAGTTTCAGCCGTTCTTTTTTTGTTTCATCTGTGTTCCTCAGGAAGTGAGTTTCAACTGCAGCCGCACCGCACCGCCTTCTTCGCTTTGAAAGGTGTGTGAAGCGGCGCTGATGACTCCGATGGGAAGTTTTCCGTCCACAAATTCTTAAATAGAATAATACTCGCATTTCTTCAGTGGTAACATCTATTTTCATCGAAGCCCTTTGCCAAAGCCGGCATTACCTCTACTTCCTCCGACCTATCTTGATGCACAGGACGGTTTCGATAAAGCTCTTAAAACCTACATAATTTTGGTCTTTGTTCTCTTACTTTGGTTTTTGCTGCCGGAAAAAAAAATCATATACAGTCACTACTAACAGTAGAAACACGCCTACATATGTAAACGTATATATTTATATTTTGAATATAAATGTCTTTTTCAATAGCTCAATAGTATAGGGCTAGAGCTATAAAAACTTTTTATTATGCAAACTACCTTGAACGCAAAGAAACAAATTCTTAGATATTCACCAAATTTTTTAAAATTTTCTATTCAGAGCATACAATTGTTTCGGCCTACCATCCAGATATTTACAATATATGATATATTTAACTTTTCTTTATTAGGTGTTGTAGCCCGGAAACGTTACTAAGAAAGACTCGAACAAGGATATGGTTTAGAAAACGTATTTATATTTACAGACGAAATAGAGAACGAGAGTTGTGGTACTTAATATGAACCTGGCCTATTACAAGTGACTCGCTAGAGTAGTACCTCTCGGTATTTTTATACTGTTCATATATTATGTATGGGTGAGTTTATAGAACACCTCCAAGCGTTTTTACATCGTAAATAATATCTTTTCCGCTTCGGGTTGATAATTATTGTGTAGGTGAATTCTCTCTTTCTGCTCAACCGTTGCTGTTCTGGTGTTGGTTTGGGTGGTTCGAAATCGGACGTTTCAAAAATGGCGTCGGTTGGCTCTTTCTGTACAGGTAATATTTCGTTAGTGTTGTCTGAGTAACTTTTTTTTTTAACTAGTTTTGATGGCGTTTATGAGTATACCTCGGACTTCGTATGATATACAACATATCGCCAATCGTCTTGTTCATTGTACCCGATTCCTAAAATGAAGTATTGTTTTTAAAAATTAAAGAAAACTTTCTATTCAGAGATAAATCGGGTTTTGGGTATTTAGTTGATCTTACGTAATTTTGATCCTTTCGGAAGGAGTTTATTAAAAAACTGATTTCACTTTCCGTGCAACGAGTTTCAGCATCTAGAACTGCGTCGGAGTGTTCGGATTCGACAAAATTCCCTTTTTTTTTTTTTTTTTCTGTAATTGGTTAATTTAAGTGGCGTGGCCGCGTGATCCCCATTTGACCTCTTTTATTTTGCCATCTTGGAGAATTTAAAGTTAAAGTCTTTTGCAGATGGGATATGGTGATGCTGATATAATGTGAGAAAAATATTCAAGACGTGGGCGAATAAAAATTGGGTCGAAATTATCAGCTTACATTGTCATATCTTCGAGGATATCAAAAATAAATAAATAAATAAATAAAAATCTGTTATAATTAAGTGTTCTTATTAAGTGATGCGTAAAGGTGTTATTAAGACTTCCGTAAAAATCTTCTGTCATCTTTTTTTTTTTTTTTTTGTTGAATCATCCTTTCTCCAGTTTTCTGTTGCTGTTGGATCTGTTTTGTTTGTTTTTGTTATTTTTTTTACTTATTTTTTACCTGTTGGTGGTCCCTCTGGACCTTTATCATCTAAACCAGGGTTTCCCAGTGGGGTCCCTACCTATCACCGGCAGCCAAATATATCGTATAGGGGGTTCCTGAGATTCTTTAGGAGGCGGTGAAAGACTAGGTGCTTCTAGTAACATTACTAAGTGTATCTCAACCCATTTGGGGGGGTGATTTACAATTAATGTGGAAATTGATTGCACCACACTTATTTTTAATTGGAAAAATTACTTCAAGAATCATACACAGTAATGTTGATAAAACTTCTTAAATATTTCCTGAATCTGATTTCTGATTCCCATTTTTAACAAGTATTTCTCCTCTATTGAATGGATTCTGGGAACAGAAATCGAATCATGTGGTGATCTAAGACTTTTTTTTATCGATTATGGAATCAAATATTCCAAAACTTATTGCTGATCATCAACAGCAATCTGCAAATTGATTGGTGATTCCTGTGATTATTATTCTGATTTTTATTGATTATTGTATTTAGCAATTTTTATTGATTATTGTATTAGCAATTTTTTATTGATTATTGTATTAGCAATTTTTATTGATTATTGTATTAGCAATTTTTATTGATTATTGTATTAGCAATTTTTATTGATTATCGTATTTAGCAATTTTTATTGATTATTGTATAAGCAATTTTTATTGATTATTGTATTAGCAATTTTTATTGATTATTGTATTAGCAATTTTTATTGATTATTGTATAAGCAATTTTTATTGATTATTGTATAAGCAATTTTTATTGATTATTGTATTTAGCAATTTTTATTGATTATTGTATTAGCAATTTTTATTGATTTTTGTATTAGCAATTTTTATTGATTATTGTATAAGCAATTTTTATTGATTATTGTATTAGCAATTTTTATTGATTATTGTATTAGCAATTTTTATTGATTATTGTATTAGCAATTTTTATTGATTATTTTATTAGCAATTTTTATTGATTATTGTATTAGCAATTTTTATTGATTATTGTATTAGCAATTTTTATTGATTATTGTATAAGCAATTTTTATTGATTATTGTATTAGCAATTTTTATTGATTATTGTATTAGCAATTTTTATTGATTATTGTATTAGCAATGCTATGATATATTAATTGACCTACATAATTTATAATTGTTGCTGTTCCTATTCAAACGACATTGTAGAATTTTATTGAATAAATTATATGATATTCATTTATTTTCACTTTAATTATGTACTACCACTCCTATTAACATTATTATGTAAGGATGCATGTAGGGAGGGGGCGGTAGTAGGTATCCGAGTGTCCTAAGGGGGGGGGGCGTTTGTCGAAAAAGGTAGGGAAATCCTGATCTAAACGATAATAGCCTCGAAATCCCTCATTTGTAGACTTATTTTTTATCACGAAATTTACTAAGAAAATTTTTTTTTCTTTTATATTCTAATTGCTGCTGTAATTTTGCTACTTATAGTTTAATGCCGTACGTGGAACAAAATATTTATTTTTTGTGGGGGTGGGGGCGGTTAAAAAAACTATTTGATCATAGAAAATCTTACTTAACAGATTTATATTCTTAGTTTTAACCGAAATGTTTTTCAAGTACAGTTTTGATAGATTTTAAATACCATTTCGGGAAGAACTATCTTGTTCGTTGAGTATGTCATGCTGCTGTCAGATAATTTCATTTTGTAGGATTATCCTTTTCTTTTTTGTTAAAACACAGGTTTTTTTGTTGGTCGTAACGCTACAAGGTGGAACGATAAAAGTGTCGCCCTAAAGAAAACAAACACTCCATTTATTTTAAAACTTTTTTTTTTTAATCAATTCAGGTAACTTGACTATGTAGTAGAGTGTACATATATTCAATGTAACCGCCTTCAGCCTCAATCACCGCCTTGATACGGGCCCGGAACTGGGAGCAAGTCTTTTCCACAAACGCCGGCGGAAGCTCGGCGAATACTCGGCGGATAACGGCGATCAGGCTGGCGTTGGTGTTGTGGGAGGTCATGTTGGCGATGTTCTCGACGTATGACCAAGCGAAGTAGCCCAGCGAGTTCGGATCGTGGCAGGAGGGGGGGGGGGGCAGTGAGAAAATGGCCTGGTTCTCTTTGGACTTGCGGCCAACTTATTGCACCAGGGGATCACCAATCTCTTCAGTACATACATAGTACATGCACTTTGGTGTTGACTTTCAAGCCGATTTCGAAGATGTGAGGTGGCATGATGTGGTTCTCACTTAAAACCACACCAAAGACCATAACTGCAGCCGGAAACGTTGATTTCATCACCGTGTGCACGTCTCTGTTATTCATGGCAATCCATCGATGCATTTTGAGGGTGCTGGCAATGATCCTGTTGTCATAAATTGGATCGGTAGAGAGCATGAGTTGTACAGCGGCGCATCTCTGATCTCGCTCGTTTAACACTGTGGCACTTTCAGACTTAATAGAAGGCTCCTATTACTCTTGGGATTTGTACACAACTGGCCTACTAGTATACCGTCTGCAACGAATAAAAAACAGGTTTTCATCAAACGGAAATGGAATCATGTCATCTTTTCTAAATTTGAGTTCCACATCACCAGATTTATTCTGGCCGAGGAAGGTTAATAAGAAAAATTCGGACACGGATATGATTTACAAAAAAAGATATTCGTATTTACAACAGGATTGAATAGAGAACGAGACTTGTAGCGCTTAACGCCAATATGAAGTTGTACGAGTGATTCTCTGAAGTGGTGCACATCAATATATTTATATCGTAAGGGAGTTCATACGATGGTTGTTCTAAAAGTAACGCCTCCTATTTTTTTTAACACAAAACTAAAATGTTGAAGAGTTACAGAATACGGGAGTGGTAACTGTTTTGGCGGAACTACCTGTGTTACCTATGAAGGAACTGGATTGTACAAAATAAACACCGGAAGAAAATGCATTAATGCCGAGTCGATATCCGGTGGACAAACTCACACTTTTGTATGTTCTTGTTAATATATTTTGCTACTTTATTCCCGTGTTCTGGCTTCCTTACAATCCTTTAAAACGGATTATAACAGTAACCATTAAAATGAGCGAGCTTTTGTGCTTCAGAATGTATTTTTCTACATAGTCACCACCATTCTCAATGCCCTTTGTCTACTATTTTTGATGCTTCGGTCGTAAAAATCCGGAGCACACTTTGTCACTCACATCTCTGTCACCACTCTGAAATCGATGAACACGTCTCGTAACTGTGCTGACATAAACTGCATCGGCTTCATAAACGTTCAACAGGCGCCGGTGAATGTTGATCGATTCAATTTTTTCTGCATAGAGGAATTCGATGATGCATCTCTTCGTCTGACGCACGCCATGACAGGGGTTGTTTTCTTAGAGTCTCACACCATCAATATCAGCAACAGAGAGATGAAACTTTCAGGTCATGGACGCATAAATTCAGTCAGCATAATAATGCAATTTGTAATCCCCTCTGATCCATTCGGGCGGAAGGAAAAATAGGAGGTATTACTTTTGAAACCCACTTTGCCCAAATCGTTCTACCTCAAAAAAAAAAAAACTGTCCAAACCAGACACTCACTCAAACAAATCCAATTGTCTCCTCACTTGAGGCTAGAATTCACAAACATCCGTGGGCTTAACTAATCTACAGGGTGGTCTAAAAGTCAGGTAACATTTTAAAGAAAAACGATATTAGCAATGCACGTATATTTAAGTACCATACATTGAAATATAAAATGAAACAAACATGAAATATGTTTATTTTGTTAATTGTCGTCCATTTCTCTCTATCAATCGCTGGAAGCGATTAACCACTGATTGTGTAACACGTGTAATCATGTCAGCTGATATCCGCGCAATCTCCTCTTCAATAAATAACTTTAAAGACGCTATTGTATCAGGCTTCTTGCCATAAACGCTATCCTTTACATGGTGCCCGGAAAACTCGTCCCGGGAAAACTCGTCTCGGGAAAACTCGTCCCGGGAAAACTCGTCTCCGGAAAACTCGTCTCCGGAAAACTGGTCCCCTTTCGCTAGGTAGGAAAACTGGTTCCTTATTGAATAAATACCGATTGAAAACACATTTTATGATCATTCTTGAAGGAGATATTATTTTTTAAAATAGACTATAGCCCCCCCCCTAATATTTTTTAAAAATATTTTTACTTGTTTAATGTTTTCTTTTTTTTTTTTTTTTTTTTTAATAAAATCGATTTTCTAAGTGTCCGTTTTCTACCTAACTGGCTAAGTTCTTAGTGGTTTCACTTATATTAAAGCGTTTATTATGTTCATACAAAGTTGATTACAAATTTTTTTTGTTCTTATTTTAACGATGTTTTTTTCGAGTCATAAAAACAATAATTAAAAACAAAACCAAAAAATTAAAAAACAGGGAGCGATTCGATTTTTCGTTACTTTTTTGTTTTGGTTTTTAATTATAATAGTTTTTTGTTGTTATGTTTTTGTTTTCTCTCATACCAAATGCACTCATGCGTTATTTAAAATTATATTTTTATCCATTATCAACATTTATTGTCGTCCTGTCAAATTTTGCAAAAATTAACTAATAAATTAAAAGCGAAATATTTTTTTGGCGCGAGAGATGCCATGTGCTTACAATCTCTCGTTAACTAATTTTTAATTTTTAAAATTTTTACTTCAAAATTCTAAAATCAATCATTCAGAGAAAAAGTAATCACTAGATAAATTTATTAATCAATTTTATTGAAAACTCCGCTATCGTTTATCAAGAATCTTTTTAATTTCATTTTTGTTGGTTGTTTTTCGGAGGGAGATATAGTTTTAACCCCCCCCACTCTCTCTCCCTCTCTCTAAATTATATTTTAAAAAATATTAAAATTTATTATTTTCTATTTAAAACTAAATCTCCCTCAGTCATTTCTTTAATTTTCTATTTTTTAGCGATTATCAAGACCCCTAAGATGTGATTTACCGGACATTATTTTTCGTTCGGGTTTGTATTACTGTACACATAGATTCGAAAAAGTTGTCAAAAAAACAAATATATAACAAATAAATGTTATCAAAGGCAAGATAAATTACTTTTCTACCAAACTGGATATAATTTTCGTGTTTTTATTTAATTTAACATGTTTATTCAGCTCAAAAAGCATACAGTGTTTACCGATGTATTGGAAAATTCAAAATGGCGGCCGACTCTCTCTATTTAACACGGTAAGTTCGGGAAAAGGTGTTATAAATAATAAACCAAACAAAATACTATTAAAAAACCACCGAATATATGTCAAATTATGTCACGGTAACATATATTGAGCAAATTTCTAACAGTATTTTGTCTAGTTTATTATTTATAACACCTTTTCCCGAACTTACCGTGTTTAAGAGAGAGTCGACCGCCATTTTGAATTTTCCAATACATCGGTAAACACTGCATGTTTTTCGAGCTGAATAAACATGTTAAATTGAATAAAAACACGAGAATTATATCCAGTTTGGTAGAAAAGTAACTTATCGGGTAACCCAACTTATCTTGCCTTTGATAACATTTATTTGTTATATATTTGTTTTTTTAACTACTTTTTCGAATCTATGTGTACAGTAATACAAACCCATTTTTTTAAATATAATTTAGAGAGGGGGGGGTTAAAACTATATCTCCCTCCGAAAAACAACCAACAAAAAATGAAATTAAAAAGATTCTTGATAAACGATAGCGGAGTTTTCAATAAAATTGATTAATAAATTTATTTAGTGATTACTTTTTCTCTGAATGATTGATTTTAGAATTTTGAAGTAAAAATTTAAAAAATTAAAAATTAGTTAACGAGAGATTGTAAGCACGTGGCATCTATCGCGCCAAAAAAATATTTCGCTTTTAATTTATTAGTTAATTTTTGCAAAATTTGACAGGACGACAATAAATGTTGATAATGGATAAAATTATAATTTTAAATAACGCATGAGTGCATTTGGTATGAGAGAAAACAAAAACATAACAACAAAAAACTATCATAATTAAAAAACCAAAACAAAAAAAGTAACGCTCCCAGTTTTTAATTTTTTGGTTTTGTTTTTTATTATTGTTTTTATGACTCCAAAATCATCGTTAAAATAAGAACAAAAAAATTGTAATTAACTTTGTATGAACATATTAAACGCTTTAAAATAAGTGAAACCACTAAGAACTTAGCTAGTTAGGTAGAAAACGGGCAATCGATTTTATTTTAAAAAAAAAAAAAACATTAAACAAATAAAAATATTTTTTTTTAAATATTATGGGAGGGGCTATAGTCTATTTTAAAAAGCAATATCTCCTTCAAGAACGATCATAAAATGTGTTTTCAATCGATATTTATTCAATAAGGGACCAGTTTTCCTACCTAGCGAAAGGGGACGAGTTTTCCGGAGACGAGTTTTCCGGAGACGAGTTTTCCCGAGACGAGTTTTCCCGAGACGAGTTTTCTCGAGACGAGTTTTCCCGGGACGAGTTTTCCTAAATTCCCTTTACATAGCCCCAAAGCCAGAAATCAGGAGGGGTAGTTTATATATTACACTCAAATATTTAAACAAATAATATTAAACGAATAGAGATTATAATGGATCATATTGTTTTTTTCTACCTTTAACATGTTACCTGACCTTTTGACCACCCTGTAGACGAAGTATGGCCAACACCTCTAAATGCCCCTAATCCGACAGATATATACACGGGTTTGAAGTTTATATTCGTAACAGCCTCCCCTTAACCAGAGAACACATTTTAGAATCAAATGATCAAGCCTTGAAGTTTTAGTTTTGTCTTCTTATTGATTACTTTTTATTTTTCATATCGATTAGTGTTGTTTTCTTTTCTTATATATAAAGAGAGAGAGAGAGAGAGGGGGGGAGAGAGAAAGAGAGAGAGTGGGAAGGAAGTTTGATTTTCTTTTTTTATCGATTAGTTTCATTTAAAAGATTTCAAGTAATTAAGGAGGTAAGGCCTAGAAGGATGAACTTCATAGGTCTACATAGAATGATATCTAAGTCCGCTAGAGCACTTTAGATTGAACTTGCAACGTTAATTACTTATATTTCCTCTGCCGATATCCCTCGACACATGACTCTACCATGATCAACCATGTCTTTGAAATTAAAGCTGCAACACTCTCCTAACGACCAAATACATGGATTTGGTGAGTTTTATGTCCACCATTGTAATTGGCTCGGTTTCTCAAACTATACAGATGCAGCTGTTACCAGTACAGTTTCTCTATATTTGGTTCCCTTACAAAGACCGTCACGTTCCCCACCCGCCTCCGAGATCATGAGGATCAGCAAGCCTCACTTCTTGATCTATTCCTGACTACCGTACACAAGGATTGCGTAACAAAGCCCAGAGACCACTCAGTAACGCTGATCACTTTGTGATATTGGTAGATATCGCCCTTAACTCTCGACCCCAAGTTGATAATCGATTGCTCAAAATGACAAAAAAGCAAAAAAAGAAAAGAAAAAAAAGGAGCTGGTTGGAAAGCCATTCAGAGTAATATCTTTTCCTTTCCTGTTGAACAGGAAGAGAAACAAGGTTCCCATATGGAAGTTTTATAGCAAGCCACACTCTCTTCAATGTCCCATTTCAATTTCGCAAAGGCAGTAAGCATTCTGTAGATTAATCCGCCATAAGTCAAGTACAAATAGATAAATATTTATTGATGCTAGGAATCATTGTAAAAGAGAAATAGCCATAGCCAAGAGAAAGTATATCGAAATTAATTAGAAACACATTAAGTCGCAGAAATTAGGAACTCACAATTTCTTTAATTTTTAATAGTGTGGGGAATAAGAGGCAATCAACAATTTATCTACAGTGCAACAGTTATGAAGTCGTTTGCATGGCAACCGAGAAGGTTGAATTGATATAACAAAAAGCCTTTGACAGAATCTGGCATGAAGATATTCTCATGAAAATCAAATCATACGGTATTACTGGACGAATATCCTAATAAGATCCTTTATGAACAAAAGGAAAATCCAGGTTGTCCTCAGTGGACGTGCATCCAAACACTATGATAGTAATGCGAATGTGCCCAGAGATCGATCATTGAATCTATATTAATCGAGATATTCATAAATGACCTCCCCTGATAAAATTGTGTCCGAGATGGGTATATTTGCTGATGACACCACACTCTATAGTAAACATATCCAAGGCAACCTTCAGTCTGTAAAGAATGGAGTCGTAAATGGATGATACAATTTAATGCTATAAGACTAAGTTTCTTTCTTTTAACAATTGCAGGAAATCTTCTAAACCACAACCTACATGAGAGTCCATCGTTCAAACGCCTCTTCTTAGCATTCACAGGTAACATGAACTGGAACAAATGCATTGAGGACATTGCCAAAGCTGCTGCACAAGAAGGTGTGCTCCCTTTTCCGTACTAGAAAATTACTCACACCAAAGAGTATCCTATATCTTTACAAAGCCATCATTCACCCATGCATGGAGTATTGTTGCCACATCTGGACTGGTGCATCCATCACTAGTCTCTCCCTCTTCGATAAGGTCCAAAAAAAGAGTCTCGCACTATGAATCGTTGAAATATTACATTCCTGTGCCTGTTGTACAAACAGCAAAATCTCAACCCTTCATTCTTGAGGTCCCTAGATGCTAAACAGTTTATTCTAGTAGTTTCTTTCCTCGGACTTCTAGACCTTGGAATCCCCTCCTTGTTTTCTGCATCCCTGACTGTACCAACACGCACAAGGTTAAATGTAATGCGAGCTGACATATCAATTTGTAAACAAACTGATGGTTCTAGCACTGCTGAGTGCTGCGATGGGCGGGCGTGAATTTAACACATACTCGAGGAGAAATATTTATGGTATTGATTCGTAGTCAAATGGTTAGAGCTGCCGACTGTAGGTTCGATCCACGGCTGGGGAAAGGTGTATGTCTAGCCGCACTGATGAGTTATGTGGATGACTATAAATATATATACTTTTTATTTTATCTCATCCTATGCGAACATCTGGTTAAATGTCTGCACTCTCCCTCTCACGAGCCTAACACCTGCATTTTTCCTCTTCAATTTCCACTTTTCCACAAGAAAAGGATATTTTCCGGTTTTTTTTTGTTTTGTTTTGTTTTTTTTGGGGGGGGGGAGGTCTTTTTGTCTTTTTTGTTTTGTTTTGTTCGTTTTTTACGATACTATACTGTTTATTTTATTATTATTATTATTATTATTGTTATTATTAATTTTTCCCTTTCTTTTTATATATTTCTTTTTATGTATTTTCTTTCTTTTCTTTTCCTATTACTTTTCTTTTTCACTTATTTAAATGCCGTTAATTTATTTTATTTTTGAATATCATGTGACTGCCTTCTTGATCAAGATCTGTTGTGAATTTTTTCCAAATTTCATTGCAGTCCCTATTTTTGTGAAAGGTCTCTAGTTACTTGTAACTGACTGACCGAAATATGCTCATCAATGATTAGCGACATATTAAAGCTTATAAAATATAAAAAGCATATATATATATATATATATATATATATATATATATATATATATATATATATATATATATATATATATACATATATATATATATATACATATATATATATATACATATATATATATATATACATATATATATATATACATATATATACATATATATATATATACATATATATATATATATATATTTGTCTTTACATAAGCAGTAGTTTGTTGCTACACAGTCATGAGCATGTTTCGGAAGGAAACAGGGGAGAGGGGAGAAGGGACAGAAACAGGAGCCTCTCGCCTTTTAAAGATAACATCTGTATAGCTCTAGGTTTTATAACCCTAACCCATAACACCAACATGAAAATGAACAAAGTCACCATAAATAAATAAATAAATAAACAAATACTAAAATGAATAAACTAACAAATTCACACCCAATTCAACCCTGTTCTTCGCACTCAGAACAAAAAAAAAAGGCCTTCTTTTGCTGAGAATTAATTTTCGCTCTTCATTTTGAATTCCGTTTTCGGAAATAAGGGTTGTTGCCTGATGAGGTCTCTAGTTGGTAAATACTGGTAGACCGAAACATACTCATGACTGTGTAGCAACAAATTACTGCTTATGTAAAGACAAATGCAACTTGCTCTACTTCTGTATTGAGCACTCTCGTCTGAACCTCGTTATATTTCACTGGTTAACCTACCTTTGGAAAATAACAACCTCAAATTATATATATATATATATATATATATATATATATATGTGTGTGTGTGTGTGTGTGTGTGTGTGTGTGTGTGAAAATATGTTTGTTTTTTCTAATTAAATTTCACCTTTTATTTATATCATCCATTTAATTTATGAAGCCCGATGCAATTACAGAGCATCAACAAATAAATGACAAAAGTCTATATTCCAAATTTCAGGAGGCTAACCATCTTATAATTTATTCTTTGAAGTACGTCGACATGTACAATTCTTGACAACACCTGTTTCGTAGCGCAAGAGTCAATCATTTAATTATTATATCAATCAAAGAATTTATTCAGCCCTTAATTCATCAGAAGAGAACACACTTTTACTAATCTTTTGATAGCCTCAGTGTTAATTATTTGCGAAAACTTTCTATTTGCTGTCTATTCCCCATGCTGACAATGAAACTGTGTTTACATCAAGTTTTGTATCGTATCAGAAAAGATCGTACACTAATCGATTGATTGTTGTTGATGATATTGAATTCTTAAAGCTTAAGCGTGTGAATTATTTATAAATCATTTATTCTCTTACATTTCATATCTTTATCTTTATCTCACTGTCTCCCTCTCCCTTCCCCTATATTCCTGTCCTCTCTCTCTCTCACACACACACACACACACACACACACACACACACACACACACACACACACATATATATATATATATATATATATATATATATATATATATATATATATATATATACATAGTAATTTATAAAATATATATGGCGATTAAGCTACACTGAATCTTCTGCGTTTCATCCACTATAGGATTCGTCAGCCCTAAGTCCAACCACCCGCCATCAATTATAAAACACATTCCTAACTCGATCGTAAGTAGACTCAGTAATAACTCAAGCGATGAAATGCATTTAACAGGTCAACCAATATCTACGAAACAGCCCTAAAAAATAGTGGATACAAAAATATCGATATCAAATATAAGCAACAAAACACCAACAACTATAATAAAATTAAAAATAGAAGAAAAAGAACTATAATTTGGTATACGGCCCCATACAATCAAATGTTAAAAACAAAACTTGGCAAGAAATTTCTAGATCTTATTGAAAAACACTTTCCCGCAACCAACCCCTTACACAAAATCTTCAATAAAAATACCTTGAAGTCATCTTACAGTTGTTGCGAAAAATTAGAGATGATAATTAAAGCACATAATAACAAAATACTAAATGAAAACAATGTAAACAACAACAAAATAAACAATAAAAAAAATAGACACCATGACAGAAATAAAACCAGCACTAGCAGAAATAATAATAATAATAATAATAATAATAATAATAATAATAATAATAATAACAAACCAACCCCGGGCAAGAACAACCATACCATAAATAAAAATATTAATAACGAACAAGATAAATGCAACTATAGACACCGCACAATTTGCCCAGTCCAAAATAAATGCTTAACAAAAAGCGTAGTTTATCAAGCAACAATATTTGCGAAAGAAAACCCGAATAACAAGAAATATTACATAGGCATGACTTCCTTAGATTTCAAAACCCGATACTATGGCCACAAAAGTACATTCAAAAATAAAAAAAAACACCGTATAAAAACAACACTAGCGAATAAATACTGGGAACTCAAAGAAAGCGGACATTCGCCGGTAGTCGAATAGAAAATAGTGAGACAAGCTACCACGTGCAGACATTTAGTCGACCCATGTAAATTATGCCTCCATGAAAAATTTGCTATCCTGTACTTTAAAAAAACCTCAAAATCTATTAAACTGTAGACGAGAAATAGCAAACAACTGTGTTCACAAGATAAAACTTACTCTAGGATAGCGATGCAAAATAGCCTTAAAACTAACAATAACAATAGAAAACAAACAAATAAATAAATTAAATAAACATGAATATACATAAACGATCACACACACACACACACACACACACACATATATATATATATATATATATGTATGTATATGTGCATGTGTGTGTGTGTACACAGGTATATTTATATATATATATATATATATATATATATATATATATATATATATATATATATATATATTAAAAAAAAGGAAGGAAAACGTCTACCTTAAACCACTAACCTAGTTCTAAAACAGATCCTTTGTTCGATAAAATGCATGCCCATTGGTTGATAGGAAGGGGCGCGGTGGATACTAGAAAGCTGATTGGCTAACTAGAAATCCTCAACATATACAAAAACAAGAACCAACCACAGAATTCGCGCATAAGCCTGACGAATCCTATAGTGGATGAAACGCAGAATATTCAGTGTAGCTTAATCGCCATATATATTTTATAAATTACTAACTAGCTCTACCTACGTATTGAGCACTTTTGAAGTAAATACTTAAAGTTTACGCATAAATCTATACTTTCGTATATTAGGTTTATGTGAGTAAATGAAGTAGTTATATATATACATATATATATACATATATATATACATATACATATATATATACATATACATATATATACATACATATATATATATATATATATATATATATATATATATATATATATATATATATATATAGTAAGTTATAAAATGTATATGGCGATTAAGCTACACTGAATATTCCGCGTTTCATCCACTTTAGGATTCTTCAGGCTTATCCTGAAGATAAGCGTGAAGAATCCTAACTTACTAACTAGCTCTACCTACGTATTGAGCACTTTTGAAGTAAATACTTAAAGTTTACACATAAATCTATACTTTCGTATATAAATTTATGTGAGTAAATTAAGTAGTTATATTTATATATATGGATTCAATCAAACACTATATAAAAACAGCAGTTTGTAAATAAATACATAAATCGTGGAGAAAGGGACAGGGGACACAAGTAAGAAATACTTTTTTAAATGACATGAATTGGTTAACCTAAATTTATCTGGAGGGAAAAACTAGATCCAATATTAAAAACAATCTGGTCTATGTGTTTTAAGGGATGTGGTGTTTGATCAACACTGCTGGGGAACCATGATTTAATATACAGTTTTGTTTTTAAATCCCCGAAACAGTGTTTCATGGTAAACAATTGACGTTCTTATTGAGAACATCGGCAATGTTTTTTGTTCATGTAAGTAAAACTATTCAGGAATACGGGAGATGAATTGACTTATTGACAAAATAATGTTCCAACGAAGGACAATTTTTTTTATCGTTTAAAAGGTTTTAAAGAAACTTCCAAGATTATATATATATATATATATATATATATATATATATATATATATATATATATATATATATATATGTGTGTGTGTATATATATATATATATATATATATATATATATATATATATATATATAAGGAATCTAAAATTCTAAAAAACGGAACCGACACGGAACACACACACAAAGAGACATATGCGAAAGTTTTTTTTTTCATTTATTTTGAGTATATTTATATCAAAACACCTTAAGTTTACTTAATCCAATGATACAAAAAATATTTTCAAACATGCTATATATATTAACAGAAAAACAGTCAAGCTATACTCATTTGCATTTATTATTATTTTTTTTGTTGGCTGCGATGATGATGATGATGATGATGATGATGATGACGACGACGTCACCGCTACCGTTATAAATCCAATAGTTTTTTTACGAGCCATCTCAAGGGTTTTCCATCTCCATAATCGTCTTTGGGAGTTGATTTGTTTTATGTTCACTATGTTGTTGTTGTTGTTGTTGTTTTAGTTGTATGTTTTTTTTTCTTATTTTTCTCGACAGTTTAGTCGGGAGAAAAAAAGTTTAATCGAATCAGTTGTTTATTTGTGTGTTGTTTTTATTAATTGATTGTTTTTATATTTGTTTTTCATTTGTTTATTTTAATTTTATTAAATCTTTTTTAATGTGCGGTTAATATTCATTAAAAAATTTTTTTTTCTTGTAGTTTTTTTACATTATGCACGACGTATCGCATCTACTTATAAATTTGAGGTATATATCTTTTATTTCGTGAAAATTTACAAAACAAAAAATTAGGCACAAGCCCACTCAAAAATTGGAAAGAGGTTGTCTATGGCCATCCTCGTCATTGTACTTTTGGTTGGTCTATGCTAGTCCTTGCTAAAGTTTTAATTCACCATATAATATCGTAAACATAGCGGGGGTCGTTCTACTTAAGATTCCCAAATCATATCATTTTATAAAAAAAAAAAAAAATATGTATATGTTTCTTTAGGTGTATCAGAATTTTTGTGAATTTTTGACTAAAACAAAACTGCGAATAAAATATAAAAAGCTCGTAATTTCTGTTTTTAAAGTGGGTTGTTTATTTTCTTTATGGAATATACTTCCAAAATAAACTATTAAAGTTGTTTAAAAAAACAATTCCCCCACTAACCAACAATCACGAGGTTGTTTGCTCAACAACCGACAAAGCTAATATACTTGCCAGCCGGTTTGCCTCGAACTCCACACTGGACCCTACCAACCACCCCCTGCCTGACTTTCCCTTGCGGACAGACGCCACGCTAGACGATCTAAAAATCACCCCTGCTCAGGTACATGCTATCATAAAAAATCTTGACACTTCCAAAGCATGCGGACCTGATCTCATCCCAGCTGTGCTATTAAAAAAGTGCTCAGCCGAAGTAGCTTCAGTTCTCTCCAAACTCTTCAACAAATGCCTTAATGAATCATGCTTTCCGGGCTGTTGGAAAACCGCTTCTGTGGTACCAATATTCAAGAATTCTGGCGAAAGAACTGACCCATCAAATTATCGCCCCATTAGCCTCCTCCCACTTTTCGCCAAAATATTTGAGACCATAATTAACCATGCTCTAGTCCAGCACCTTACAGACGCTAAACTTCTGACTGACCAACAATATGGATTTAGACAAGCCCGTTCCACAGCTGACATTCTCACTGTAATCTCTGAACGTATATACCATTCACTGGATAAAGCGGGGGAGGGCAGAGCGGTAGCTCTAGATATATCAAAGGCTTTTGACAGGGTATGGCACAAGGGTCTCCTCAGGAAAATTAAATCATACGGTATCACTGGTAGAATACTTAGCATAATTGAATTCTTCTTAGACAAGAGAAAAATCCAGGTTGTCCTCGACGGTCGAACATCTAAACAGTGTGATATAAATGCGGGAGTGCCTCAGGGGTCTATTCTTGGACCTCTATTGTTCCTGATATTTATTAATGACCTCCCCGACCAAACTGCCTCTGAGATGGGTATATATGATGATGACACTACACTCTATAAAAGGCATGACAGAAAAACAAATGAACACATATCTAAAGAAATGGCAAAAACACTAGAGGATGACCTCCAATCTGTAGTGGAATGGGGACATAAATGGATGGTCACATTTAATGCTGCCAAAACCAAACTGGTTTCCTTCAATAACTACAAGAAACCTTCTCTGCCACCAATAGCAATGACCAGTGACTCCCTGTCTGAGAGTACATCTTTCAAACTGCTTGGCCTAACGTTCACAGGAAACATGAGCTGGAACAATTATATTGAAAACATTGCCAGGGCCGCTGCAAAAAAGGTAGGCTCTCTCTACCGTGCTAGAAAACTACTGACACCTGAAAGTATCCTGTATCTCTATAAGGTCACCATTCGCCCATGTATGGAGTATTGTTGTCACATCTGGGCTGGTGCGTCTACTACTAGTCTCCCGCTCCTAGACAAGGTTCAAAAAAGAGTCGCCAATCTGATAGGCCCTGAACTGGCATCTAAGCTTCAGCCTCTGTCCCATCGACGAAACGTTGCATCCCTCTGCTTGTTCTACAAGTATTTTAATGGTGAGTGCTCTGACGAACTGCAGACACTTGTGCCCCCACGTCGCAGACACCCTCGACAAACCCGACAGGCAGCTAAATCCCACCCCCACACAGTAGAGATCCCTAGATGCAAAAGATCCTTCTACTCCAGTAGTTTCTTCCCCAAAACCGCTAGACTCTGGAATTCCATTCCAGGATCATGCTTCCCTAACTGTACTGACATGCAGAAGTTCAAGTGCAACATGAACCGACATCTTGCTGCCCAAATCCCTACATAGTGCCCCCGTAGTTGCTGACCCTGATAGTAGCCCCCTACACCTGAGTGGCAATGTGCCTTGTTTGGGGTGAAAATGTAATAAAAAAAATTAAAAAAAGTTATAAGCTTCGAAAGATAGGAGGTCGAATTATTAAATTTTTTATCACGCATTTTTAATGGCGTTTTCTGACACTCCTAATATTTCTTATATGTAAAAAAAATAGATATCTTTAAAAGGTCGATTTATTGAAATTTCATGTGCCTTACATTTCGAGACAGACTCCTGCGCCTTTTCACTTTTTGTTCCATTTTCTTCAGTCGAAGTCCTCAGAAATCAAGCGGCTAACTCTTGATCTCTATATGAGATACATCGATGTTCGAATACTCCATTAAATGTCTCTTTTACCGTTAAAACACTGAGTTAGCAAAGAAGTTGAGGACACAATTTTCGTCTCTCCAATTGGCCATTGAAATATGTTATATATCTTTCTTTTTGGTCGCTTCGTATTACTGGATTTCAGGTCAAGAATTCATCTAGTCCGGTGGAGTATCCAGTTTTGTGCTGTTACTTGCCTTACAGGCACAAACTAACAAAGAATAAATAAACTCGACTCGTTTTATTTCTGTTTTAGCAAAAAGTTTTTATTACCATAATTTCCAAGCAATGCCTGCTTCTTGTTTTTTTTTTGTTTTGTTTTTTGTTTTTTTTCTAATTGTTAATTTCGCCTGCCATGCGATTAACAAAACCCCGCCGTCTTGACACAAGCTTAAAAGTCTCTCACTGTCACCACGGAGCCACGTGTACATCTCACTCGGTATCGTTTCTCTTTGCCTCGACCTCACGCTTGCATTAGCCAGTCATTTTTAGCATTCGACTTTACACGTCCATCTTCTCCGGTTCGGACTTGGCTTCTCTCGACAATGTGGTGTCCGTTTCTTCTTTTTTTTTTCTTGTCACGCAAGCCAGTGCACACTTCCTAATTTGCATATGAGCCTTTTTTCGGCTACTGCTGCTAATATCTTCGAAAGCCAGCTATCTTACAGCTCCTGCTGATATTTTCCCACGCGTTCATACGCGCTCTGTTACACTTGAGGTAACATCACTTGGAGACCGTGCACCATTTTTCGTAAAAGCCAGTGTATGTTGGCCATACCAAAGAGATCTTATTTGTGCTTCGTATACTATGTGATTTTGAATATTTAGTCACGGTTTACTTGTAGAGAAAAGTAACAATCATGCTACGTTGTCCTGACAAACTCAAGAGAGAGAGAGAGAGAGAGAGAGAGAGAGAGAGAGAGAGAGAGAGGGGGAGAGATTTATGCTGATGAAGCTACTATCTATGGTAACATATCTAAAACCGTAAACAACCAAGTTCTCTCTCTCTCTCTCTCTCTCTCTCTCTCTCCTCTGATCTTGAGCAAGTGGTATAATGGGGGAAGAGGTGACTTGTTACTTTTAATGCATCTAAAACCAAGTTTTTATTTTTACATCATCAACGCTCTGATCTCCATCTGGCATCAATTGAAATGAATGGCTCTCGTCTTGGGGAGGCCTCATGTTTTGACAAGCTTCTGGGCTTGACATTTACTCCTGATCTTAAATGAAACACATACATTAAATCCGTTGTCAAGGGCGCTGGAAAAATGGTGGGATCTTTCTATCGATCCAGTAGATATCTCACTGCTGGTGCAATTCTCTATCTATATAAGAGCCAGGTACGTCCAAGGATGGAATACTGTTGCCACATTTGGGCAGGAGCTGCTAGAAAGGACTTATCCTGCCTTGATAGAGTTCAAAATAGACTTCGTAGCCTCGTAGGGGATGTCCCTTTCTCTTCCCTGCAACCTCTATCTCACAGAAGAGATGTTCCGAGCCTGTCTCTGTTTATCGTTATTTTCATGGCAGGTGCTCGACTGAGCTCCAATCTATGGTATCCCCTCGCCAAACTTTCACAAGAAACACCAGTCTAGCAGAAAACACTATCAATAATTTCCCCCACTCTTTATCTGTGCCTAAACCTAAACGTAGATTCAATAAACAAAGCTTCTTTCTTAGAACTGCACGCCTTTGGAATTGTCTTCCGTTTTCCTGCTTTCCAGCTGACTACAATATGGTTGTCTTCAAGTCTAACGTAAACAAGTTTTTTGATGAGCCGTTCCATATAAGTGTACAAATTTACCGAAATTCCATTACTAACGATTACTATATTGTCTAATTGTCTACTGTACACTCTTTAACTCTTATCCTCGAGTGACCTCTTAGCCTTGATAAGTGGTGATGCCTATGTAAAAAAAAAAAATGTACAAGAGACCTTAGACACTCGCGGACAATGCTTCGTAGGCATTCAGGTTCTTCTTTGTGATTAAATTTTTCTCTTCTGGTTGTCCATTTATAGGTTGTGGCTCTTTTGGCCATATCTTTTGTATCAATGGATTTGTCATAGCTTCTCTCTATACGTGGATTCAACGGATGTAATATTTAAATTACAATTGGGATCATCGTACGCGTGAAAAATAGTTCCCAGATTAGAATAAAACCAGCGATAAATTCAATTTAAATTGCGAACTCTATGTATTAATACTGGAATACTTTAAACATACGTAAGTACGTGTGTCACGGTTTCCAGATTATAAATTATTCAATTG
Organism: Euprymna scolopes; assembly: GCF_053919585.1. Taxonomy (NCBI): domain Eukaryota; kingdom Metazoa; phylum Mollusca; class Cephalopoda; order Sepiida; family Sepiolidae; genus Euprymna; species Euprymna scolopes. The sequence continues at coordinate 12,950,576 of NC_136509.1, read as the reverse complement.
AGCGATCCTATTCATTAAAAAGAAGGTTAGAAGGTGGTAACATACCAAGAACATTAAACTAGTATATAGATATGCTAATTTAATGGTTTTAATAAAAAGGATTGCCCGATTACCGAAGACGCAATGTAAAATAATAAAAAACAATGAAAATCAAAAAATATTTTTAAAATGATGTCGCTTTAGGACCGTACGTGAAACTAAAATATAGCTTCTTGGTCTATTGGCTAGGATCAAAGTGTAGTATCTGTTCTGTCTAAAGATGGTATAATGATATCGTGGGGTTTCTCCTCGCGCGGGGCGTCCATACAATGGAGATATGTCACAGACTCCTATAAGGATATTGGACATAAACCTTAATAACCAGATATATTCTGACACTACATTAACCAGATTACTTAGATAAATATTTTTACAGTTTTAACGAAAGGGCTACAATAAAATCGTTGGGTCTTCATTCACGCTGAACGTCCACAGAGTGCTCAGCAGCAATATATTACATATGAAAGATGGTGCTGTGGAATTTCCACAGGTCCCGCTAGTACAACAAGTCAAACAAGAGGAATCTATAATTGGTCTCTTTTACCGATCTCTCTTCAACCTCCATTTATGTCAGCATTCATAGAAAAAGAAATAGAGGCTAAAGGGAGTCCGATGTAGGCGACCCCCTATAGATCCCCGTTTTTTTTTTTTTTTGGATTTGAAACCGACAGTACCGATGTTGTTCGGATCTTTTGTAACACACACACACACACACACACACACACACACACACACACACACACACATATTTAAACTAAATTAATAGAAATCCACTGTTTATAAAACACTGTGAAAATGTAATTCAAAGCATGGCGATTAAAAGACCAGACGTGCACGTGCAGTACATAATGTTTTTAACTTTCGGTTCATATAAAAGATTTCGACAGGAGGATTTAGTCAATACTTTTCTTTTCTATTCTTACTTGCTAAGGTGGTGGTTGACGCAGTTTCTAGTTGTCGAAAATATATATATATATGTATATATATATATA
>NC_136509.1:12784545-12944545 GCF_053919585.1 Euprymna scolopes | reverse complement strand
TAAATGTGCATCTGAAACAGATTAATTAATTTCCAATTTCTGCGAGCCTGCTCCGTCAACACTAAACCATGCCATGCACGTTTGAAAGTCGAACACATCCCGAAATATAGCACCTCGGACACACCGCCTGATCGTCTGAGGCAAATAAGAACATCCTACATATAAAAAAATAGTATATATAAAACACACACGCGTGCGCACGCGCGCGCGCGCGCGTGTGTGTGAGCAACGTTCCATTACTCGAAGACCCTAGAGACTAAGGATCTTCGAGTAATATAACGTTGCTTTATTTCAATCGCTCCCCCCCCCCATGATTTTATTTTAAATTTTACATATTTTTGATTCCGTCCTTTTTTGCTCCAAACAAAAACCCGTCGATACAGCTTTGAGAAAGTGAGGGCGAAACCGATCAGCTGGCTCCCCTACTTTTTTCTTTCCTTTCTCCTCTTCACCTTGTTTACTTTATTTTAAAACATTTTTAATCATGAATTATAAAATTCTTTCTTTCACGATTGCGATATATATATATATATATATATATATATATATATATATATATATATATATATATATATATATATATATATATCTCGCAATCGTGAAAGAAAAAATTTTATAATTCATGATTAAAAACGTTTTAATATATATATATATATATATATATATATATATATATATATATATATATATATATATTCTAGCAAGGAGACTCGACGTTGCCAGGGATTGAATGAGGATCAACAAATGTTCCACACTTCCAATATATTCATTGTCATCGAAATCGTTGAAATCGCCCATTTTTCAATCAAATCGATTGATTGCCTGTTGTAGTCGTAAGCTTAACATGCCTCCCTACAATGACTTAGACCACAATACATTGTAGTCTACATTGCACTGTAGAGAACCTACTGTCGATTTTATAAAATTATTTTATATAACGGCTTGAATTAAAGTTAAAACTTTAAAAATGCAAAAGTCAAGTATCATGATCCAATTGCGCTGTAAAAATAAACATCTATTTTGAACATGCCCCTGCTTTATAAAAGAACCTACTATTGATTTTATACGCCGGCCTTTCTGCTTGTGTGGTAATAAAACTTCTCAAGTGCACTTGTGATGTTAGGCTGTATAATGGTGATTACTTTGCTCTAAATAGGACTTATCCTTTTTAATCAGTTTCTTTTTTCGATTATCGATATTCGATATTTATTGGAAGCAGTCCGATAGTAAACCTATCTTAGAAGACTCCCAGACACATAAAGTACATTCTTGTAAAATATAAAAAAAAAACAAATTGGCCGAACCGTTTCGGAAACTATACAGAACGAACACAGACAATGTACTTATATATATATATATATATATATATATATATATATATATATATATATATATATATATATATATATATATATATATATATATATATATATTATAAGCTCTATTTCCTTTTCGGTTTTATTGAGCTTTTACATCTGGTTGAGATTACTTTACTTGTAAATATTAACTCTTTAATATTTATAATATATTTTAAGTTTACCATTTTGATTACCTTGGTAAACTTATTGTAATTTATATATATATATATATATATATATATATATATATATATATATATATATATATATATATATATATATATATATATATATATAATACAATTAATGAATTAACGATTTAATACTATTATCCGCGCAGAGACTAGCATCTAAAATAGCTTAATATATAAAAGGTTGCATTGTCATAAACAAATTTATAATGTTATATATGTATATAAATTTTTATGCCCCCCCCCGTCTCTCTCTCTCTCTCTCTCTCTCTCTCTCTATATATATATATATATATATATATATATATATATATATATATATATATATATATATATATACTGTGTCATTTAATTTTATTTATTTAGAATTATTTTTCGATAATAAACTTTACTTGGTTTTTGCAAACATATTTCCTTATTTTTGTTTCTGAAACAGCTGGTAAAAATGGTAAGTTACAAAAAGAATGAAATAAAAATAAATGAATGGGAATAAAAACAACAAAAACGTAAATGAAATAATAAATGAACGACGACGACGACGACGAAGAAGAAGAAGAAGAAGAAGAAGAAGAAGAAGAAGAAGAAGAAGAAGAAGAAGAAGAAGAGACGGTAAGGGAAGGTAAGAATTGCGACTGAATTCAAAACCACAAGACTAGACGTGTTGTTCCGGCCGTGAGCTTTAACCAATAATATTTTTCCATATGTAAACTTACCGATTCGTCATTAAAGGTTTTTCCCGCGCCTATATAAATCGTGTGAATCGCGATCATAACACAAACGAGAGAAATCTCTCCTTCCCTTCAGACGAACACGCAAACTGAACAAAAAAGGTTTTCAGTTTTTACAAAAGCCGCAAACACTGATCTACAATTAACTGAAGCGGAACTAAAAGCTTATATTATTATTTATATTTACTATTTTTCAAGAAAGAAAGAAGAAAGATGAACGCTATTGTGATTTTGTTATTTCTCATAATACTCCCATTTCCGACAGCGAGCCGAACTTTGTCTCGGTTTTTAAAGAGGGATACAACTTATCCAGGTAAGTCCATTTACAATTATCATATTATACCGTACGAATCCCAAGACTCGATTGTTGGCATTGGTTTCCCTGATGTTTTTCTAGTAAGAAATTCTTTTAGAATGGCATCGCAAGCACTTGTGCCCCCACGACGTGAACACCCTCGACAGACCCGACAGGCTGCAAAATCCCACCCCCGCACTGTAGAAATCCCTAGATGCAAAAGATCTTTCTACTCCAGTAGTTTCTTCCCCAGAACCGCTAGACTTTGGAATTCCATTCCAGGTCCCTGCTTCCCCAACTGTACTGACGTGCAGAAGTTCAAGTGCAACGTGAACCAACATCTTGCTGCCCAAATCCCTACATAGTACCCCAGTAGTTGTTGCCCTTTTAGTAGCCCCCTACACCAAAGTGGCAATGTACCTTGTATGGGGTGAAAATGTAAAAAAAAAAAAAAAAATTACGAGACAGATCTCGTGAAGGTTGCCAGGTGAAAGTAATTTTTGTAGAAAGAAACTGGATTCGAACTAGGAACACCCAGGTCGTGGTAACTTCCTGAACACCACCATCAACTTACTACAACGACAATGTGTTTTTTTTATTTTATTTTATTTTATTTATTTATTTATTTATTTTTGCTAACTAGAAATCCCCCTACGTTATTTACTAATCATTCCGTTGTTTTTAATGTAGAGTATATATAACCCAGTACCCTGAAAATAAACTCTGGATTGTGAACAAATAACAACAAAATGCCCTCAGTCTAAAACGATTTCTTCTACTCTTACAGGAGACAAAACAGACATTATACGTTGATCCTCCTCCGAAAGCCAGAAAAATATTATTTGTTATCAGGGATAATAATAATTAAATGCTAAGTTTGTTTTCATTTTCTACAAAACGTTTTTGTGCGTATATGCGGAACATCAAGAAATTTCATTGGATGCACTGTTGGCTGGGCAGTCAAAGAGCAGGCGTGACTTGTTCCTTTTTAAATTTAAATCTAATGATCATATTTTACGAAATGTTGATGTACGTATTTATCGAATTTGAATATATTGATTTTAATATCCAGAAATAAATTTATTTCTATTTTTTTTTTTCATACATTTTCACATACATGGTGAGCCAAAGGGAGAAAATTTTTATCGAATCGTAAGAGGCGGATTTCAAAGCTATGCAAATCAAGAAGGAAAACAAACAATTTGAGCACTTGCGTTGATAAATAACATTTAATTTTCATTGATATGATTGTCTCATTGCATATGGTTATTCGTATACATGATCTCTAAATAGATTTTTTTTTAATGTGCACTTACTTTTGGCTCACCGTGTGTGTGTGTGTGTGTGTGTGTGTGTGTGTGTGTGTGTGTGTGTGTGTGTGTGTGTGTTTGGTAAAATATATTTTTTTCAATTATGTTTTACTCTTTGGGTATACCAATCTTTCTCACTTGGAAGCTTAGGCAAAGAATGTCTATTTTTCTGAGGAGTATATGCATGAAAAGAGTCGGTATTGACATAATAATAACCGATTGGCTCTGCATAACGAAACGAATGTGTAAACATTTTACCAAAAGTTTTACATGCTGGAGATGTTTTGTATGAAAGATAAATATTTAGATCTTGGAATGTAGCTATACGGTTATTCACACACACACACACACACACACACACACATATATATATATATATATATATATATATATATATATATATATATATATATATATATATATATATATATAATTGTTCTTTTATACCTACAGAAACTAGTGTTTCACGTTTACGCAATCATCAGCGCAGGGTAACAATTCTCGCCGGTCATGAGATTCAAACCAAGCCAGTAAATCATATTTTGTTCCATTTGCTAAGCCTCTACCTTAGAGCCACCAAACAATTACTACTGGAATGAAGAGAATTAGGAACTAATAAACGCTCAGTTCGGGCGTGAACACTAGACAATCCAGAGTGTTCGCACAATACACAGACAACATTTCAATCATATTTAATTTCATAAGGCAAGAAAAATTAAAATACAAAAATTAAAAAGGTTCCAGACCTTTTCAAATTTTGAGGAGAGAAAATATGCCATGACTGGCAGTAAGCAAAAATTAAAGTTCTTATGGGTGTATATATATATATATATATATATATATATATATATATATATATATATATATATATATATATGGTAAAACTGGTAATTAGTAAAAACCTGAAGAGAGTGCTCAATACTATTGCAGAGCAAATATGTGTTTTATGTTTTTTATTACCGTTTTATCTGTTTGGTTACATATGCTCGGATGTTGGGCCGTGTTTACGATCCAACAGCCTCGTCAGACCTTACAGACCTTTCTGTAAGGTCTGACGGGGCTGTTAGATCGTAAACACGGTCCAACATCCGAAACATATGAAACCAACAGATAAAACGGTAATAAAAAAATAAAACATATATAAGGACACTTCTCAACGAATTTTTGATCTACAAAACTTGAAATTTGGTATATATGGTAATTAGACATATGGAACAATTTTTTATTGGTTTTCATCCTGAAAAATAGCTGCTAAGTGGTCAAAATTAAAAAAATTGTACATGGGGATCCTCGAATTTTTAAAATGTTTTTCAACTGTTTCACAAATGCGCATGTGTGAATGGTTCACATGACAGATTCCGTATATTAAGAATAAATAAGTTTGAAAATATTTTTTTAAAGAGCTGGCCTAATAGTTATCGTACTTGACTCACTGTCTTTAGGTTTTGGTTTCGATCTCGGCTCGAGTATTTTTTTTTTTTTTTGTTACTTACAAGAAATTAACTGCTTAGAAAAAAAAACATAATACTGGCATGCACAAGTCTCAGTTTCTGTATAAATTAAAATATAATATTTATGCGTATTTTACGATCGGGTAACTCCGAGCGGCCTGCTAGTATATATATATATATATATATATATATATATATATATATATATATATATATATATATATATACTTGAATTCCTGATTCATGTACCCTTCTTTACTTTGGCGGTTTAACAGCTGCAGACATTATTTTGATTTATTGTCTAAACATTTTTTTCAAGATGAAATTTGTCTTGCTTTTTGTAACCATTCGAGTGCCTACATTTTCGGTCAGTGTTTACATTTTTTTCTTTTGGAGGGGTGTTACCCAACGAAATTTATTTGGTCACGTGGTCGAATTCATACAATTACCTCCTAAATTTTTTTTAACTCAAAAACTAAAATGTTGAAATCTACAAAGACGAGAGTGGTACAATTAAAACGAGCAACCTTTTGTGCTCCAGAATTTATTTTTCTACATAGTCAACACCATTCTTAATGCACTTTTGCCAGCTCGGTCGTGAAAGTCCGGAGTGTGCTTTGTCACTTACATCTCTGTCGTCACTCTGAAATCGACGAACTCATCTCGTAACCTCGTAACTGTGCGAACACCAACTGCATCGGCTTCGTAAAAGTTCAACAGGCGCCGGTGAATGTTGATTTGTTCAATTGTTTTCTGCATGGAGGAATTCAATGGCACATTTTTGCTTCTGAGGCACGTCCATAACAGGAGTCAAATTCAATGCATTTAAAAGTTTTCATTTTTTTTTTTCAATTCAAATATGGATTTATTTCAAAATTTTCTGGAAAAAAAATCTTAATTATTTTTAACGCATGCAAATATTTACAGAAAAATAAAATTTTATTAATCATTTAAAAAAAAGAAAATAGAAATCAAAGTTTTACAATCAATCCAAAGGGTTTTAAAAAAAATATTTGAAAATGAAATTATAGAATCATTTTAAGGATAATTAATTAAAATTTTCTAAAAGTACATTTATGTAAAATAATATGTACTTTTATTAAACATTACAAGAGGTTTTTATTACAATTATTTTGTTTATTATTTAATATTTTTCATTTTTCGATTTTTCAAAAGTTTGCTGTTTGAATATTTATTACACGTGTTTCGAGCATATTTGATTATCTTCAGATATGTATGTCGAAAAAGGAGTTAGTATGCAAGTTCTCTGTCTCAACGCCTTTTTATTGTTTTCAATCGAAATAGAATATGTTTTGTTCATACACTTGGCTTTATTGCTGTCAGGTTAAGGTATGAGTCTTTTAAATTCTAAGAGTCAACTTCCTAGGTTTTACCTCCTCTCTGTGAGAATATGATTATTTTATTTATTTTATTTTATTTATTTATTTATTTATTTTTGCTAATTGTCAGCGGTTTTTCAACCCGGGAATGTCGTCGGAGTTGCTCAAGCATTCTTCTAGGCCAAAGTACACTTCACCTAGTGCGCTGGATTTGAGTATGACCTGGGTAAATAACTGATATAGAACGTCTCATAATTTGTGGGTCAGTAAAAAAAAAATTACGCATATTTGAAATGGGTATTGTTCATTAAACCGTGTCTCTTTCTTGCCGAGGTCATTCAGTAAATAAGATAATTACATTTTTAATAAATCAACACTTATCAAGGCAAAAAGCCGCGTGAGGATAAGGATTAATGGGATGGATATAGTTAAACAAAACACAACAGCAACAACAACAAACTATCGAATTACAGAAGTTGGCATTTTTTCCAAATACAAATAAAAAAAGGAACATTTTCAAAAACTATTTTTATTAGCTGAATTCATCCGACGTTGCCTGGGATGCTGTGAAGTCATTTCTTTTATATTTATTTGCCCATTTTAAAATTTAAGATAAACAACTCCTATCATATTCTTCAGTGAGTTATACCATTGCTAATTTTTATTGTAACTTGATTATTTAAAAATATTCCATACTTGCAATCGTCCGGGCCGGACTAAGTGATTTTCTAAATAAATTGTAACCAAATGGTATTTTATTGTCAATAAGACGGGACAACAATACAAAATGCTTCCTTTTGTAATTTCTATTTGTTTGCACATTTTCAAGCTTAAGGTAGACAACTCCTATTATATTCTTTAATTTATTTCTTATGCTAATTGTTATTTTTTGTAGATTTTTAAAAAATTAATGTTCCACGTTAGCAGTGGTTCGTGCCGGACTAAGTAATTTAAAAAATAAATTATAGCTAAGTATCTAATATTGCTAATAACACGGTGCAGCAATAACGCATAAAAATTGGCTAGTCTGAAGAAAAAGTTAATCCGTCAGCTTAAATGTTATTTCAGTCTGACTTTTAAAATCCAACAAATTGACTTTATATGTTAGATAATTTTGTCAACAAATGAGTTATCCCTTTGCTGATTTTTACTGTTTGTTGATTATTTAAAAAATTGTCTATATTAGCAGTCGTTTGGTTCGTAATAAGTAACCTTTTAAATGAATCATAGTCATGTACGTTACAATATTTTCAATAATACGTTGCAGCACGTTACAGTTTTAGTTTATTTTAGTTGGGTTTTACTTTGAAAATCCGACAAGACAACTTTATGTATTGGGGGGGGGGTCTTTTGTCAAGTAGGCGGACGTTTCATTTTTGTGTTTTCCCAACCGGCGTGTTTAAATTCCTAAGAAGTGTATTTGAAGGTGGCGGAGGCGATGGCGGCTGTTCTTGCATTGTACGCAACAGGAGTGGAATTTGTTGACTTATTTTCTTTATTATTCAAGTATGTTTATTTTGACCTCGTTAGAAATGCGTATTTAGTTAACTGCAGACGTAAATGTGTTCGTAGGTCCTTCTCCCACCCCATATCTCTCTCTCTCTCTCTCTCTCTCTCTCTCTTTCTCTCTCTCTTGTGAATAATATCATAAGCATCAAGATAAAAACAAACACTACTACTGCTACTACTACTACTACTACTAATAGTAATAGTAATAGTAATAATAATAATAATAATAATAATAATAATAATAAGAAGAAGAAGAAGAAGAAGAAGAAGAAGAAGAAGAAGAAGAAGAAGAAGAAGAAGAAGAGGGTACTAATTCGTTCAACCCGGTTGGACATCACTTGACAAGACATGTCTTCAATCTGATACTTGTGCAAAATTTGAACCAGACGTAACTAACCGTCCGCTCGGCTTTGCTCGGAATATGACGTCATGCGCTCGAATTTGACTGTAATCTGACGCAAGACGCCGAACAGCCAATCAATGCACGGCAAAGGAGCAGACAATCTTTGGGGAGAAAAAAATCAATACATTAAGTAAACAAGACACCCTCAAACGACCTTTCCTAACAACTTTATACAAGATGAACATCTCCACCGTGGATTCACCGTTGCAGATGCTGGAAGATGTTTCATATTGCCAAACAAAACGATTAATCTCTGCAAAGAAAAACTGTGCGTCTTGTGGCGCCAAAAGAGGATCCACTAAGGATGGATGTGGCTGGAGGTATACTTTACATTAGTTACAAAATTAAAGAAAAAAAAAGCACATAAAATTTTTATTTTAAAACTTTTGTTCAAATAATATGAAAAACACAAAGGTTAATTTTGTTCAGTTTTGTTTGACAAAAGAAAAATGGTCACAAAAAAATACAACTTGTTTAGTTTTTTTTTTTACTTAAAAAATTGTTACAAGGATAAAATAAGTTATTACTCTAGGTCGGCGTTTCTTTTTATATTTTCGTTATATATTTTTTTCTTTGGTAATTTTATTTTATTATATTATATATTATTGTTATTTTATAACATTTTATATTTAAATGTTTTCTTCAATATTTTCCTTGAGTAGCGTTGTTGTTACTCTTTGATAATCGGCGACGCTCGGTGAAAGCCGGCGGTTTACGTCATTTTCCGAGCAAAGCCGAGCGGCGAGTTAGTTACGTCTGGTTCAAATTGTGCACAAATACCTTCAATTTTTCTAATACATACAAGCAGCGATGAGGTCAAAAGTGAAAGTCAATAATCGGCAACAGTTACAAAAGTCTGGAGTCGAAGTTGTTTCTTTTATAAACTAATTTCAGATTTGGGAATTCTTTCTTTTTCTTTTCTCCCCCCCCCCCCAGTTTATTCTTTAAATCTGATGTAGGGTGTTGAAATCAGGAATCTTCAGTTTTTTTTTTAATGTACTTTGAAGTCGGAAGCAATTCTTGAAGCGGAGTTAGAATCCAAGAATTGGATTTTCTTTTCAGCTGCATGTAAAGACACCGAAATTCAAATTGCTTAGAGATTCAATAATCTTCTGTACAAGAAGCATTGTTTTGATGTAAAAAAAAAAACAAAACAAAAAAAAAACAACTTATTAACAGTGTTTTTTGTTTGTTTGTTTTTTTTTTTGGGGGGGGGGTTCTCCACATTTTGCGATTCCTTTACTAAATCTTCGAAAACGCTCCTTGTCGGTTTTGTATAATAAGACCTGCATCAACTGTTACCTTACTATTTCTTGCATCTTCCATCAGATATTTATAATTTCAGACAAACTTCAATCCCCAGCGATTTTTTTTTCTCAGCCTGATTTACTCTCGCCCGACTTTAACTCCAATCACTCTGATCTTTCTTGAGAGACCTCCGAGCCACCTACTACCCCAAACTAAATGCTGACCTCTACTTGTAACTGTCCTCAATCATCGCAACCTCAAGATTATCCCCTTCTGTTCTTAACTCTCGTAAATTGTCACAAAACCCACCGCCACATTCCAAATACCTCATATATATATATATATATATATATATATATATATATATATATATATATATATATATATATATATATATATATATATATTCCTGTTCACTGCCACAATTGACCAAAAATCCCAAGTCAGCTCCCTTTTGTGTACCTTTGTGAACAACATCCTATCTATTGTTCTACTGATAAACCCATTTCCCCTTTCCTTTGTCGTACTTCTTTTTCTCTTTCTACCCCAATTCTCAACTCTTGTCACACTTATTATTATATGTGCATTCTTTTTTATTTAATTGCAGAAATGGACCAGAGAGAAAACTTTTGTAAATTAGATAGATTTGATGCAGCCTTTAAAGGTAATAAAACGAAATATATTTTTAAAACCCTTATCCATGAAACCATTAGTGTGCATTATATTACCAAATTTTTTTTTTTGATTTTTGAAACCCAAGAATGATGAATTCATCTTTTTAAGAAAAAAAATCTGGAATTAAATTTGTTTCTTTTTAAATGGGAACTAGCGTCGGGACGATTATTCGGAATCAGATATCGTAAAAATTGGAACTTTTCGTAGTATCAGAATCGGTATCGGAATCGGAAAAATTTTAGCCTAATTTCCAATGTCAAAAACGATTCTTTTAATTTTTTTAAAACCTAATTTCCTCTTGCTGCTACAAATGGTAAATATTTATTGATTTTAAACTCATGATAAAATGAAGAATATTTATTGATTTTCAACTCATGATAAAATAATAAATATTTATTGATTTGAAACTCATGATAAAATAATAAATATTTATTGATTTGAAACTCATGATAAAATAATAAATATTTATTGATTTTCAACTCATGATAAAATAATAAATATTTATTGATTTGAAACTCATGATAAAATAATAAATATTTATTGATTTGAAACTCATGATAAAATAATAAATATTTATTGATTTGAAACTCATGATAAAATAATAAATATTTATTGATTTGAAACTCATGATAAAATGAAGAATATTTATTGATTTGAAACTCATGATAAAATAATAAATATTTATTGATTTGAAACTCATGATAAAATAATAAATATTTATTGATTTGAAACTCATGATAAAATAATAAATATTTATTGATTTGAAACTCATGATAAAATAATAAATATTTATTGATTTGAAACTCATGATAAAATAATAAATATTTATTGATTTGAAACTCATGATAAAATGATAAATATTTATTGATTTGAAACTCATGATAAAATAATAAATATTTATTGATTTGAAACTCATGATAAAATAATAAATATTTATTGATTTGAAACTCATGATAAAATAATAAATATTTATTGATTTGAAACTCATGATAAAATAATAAATATTTATTGATTTGAAACTCATGATAAAATAATAAATATTTATTGATTTGAAACTCATGATAAAATAATAAATATTTATTGATTTGAAACTCATGATAAAATGATAAATATTTATTGATTTGAAACTCATGATAAAATAATAAATATTTATTGATTTGAAACTCATGATAAAATAATAAATATTTATTGATTTGAAACTCATGATAAAATAATAAATATTTATTGATTTGAAACTAATGATAAAATAATAAATATTTATTGATTTGAAACTCATGATAAAATAATAAATATTTATTGATTTGAAACTCATGATAAAATAATAAATATTTATTGATTTGAAACTCATGATAAAATAATAAATATTTATTGATTTGAAAGTAGTCATAAAACTAAAATCTATAGATCATCACACTCGAGCGTATATTTGTTAAAATGTATGCACATATCACAGGGTTTAATAGTACAAACTTAATGCTAGGTGATCCTCCTAGAACTGCCCAGAACTATGTCTCGTCCAAACACAAGGCTACTCGGGCGTCTTTGTATACCGGTGTTTTTTTTTTTTTTTTTTTTTTTTACACAGTGATCACCACTTATCAAGGCCTGTAAGCCACTCAGGGATAAGGGTTATTGCAAGTACATTACGTTAGTGTGGAGATTTGATGAAGTGTTTACTCTTAAGGGGGCGGTTCATTAGGAATTTGTTAACATTGGACTTGAAGACATCCAAGTTGTAGTCCGGTGGGAAGCAGGCAGACGGAACAGAATTCCACAGGCGTGCAGTTCTAAGAAAGAAGCTTTGTTCTGAACTTCCGATCTAGTGTCACACTTCTCACGATAGGCGTGGCCGTAAATACTGCCCCACCCACATTAAAAGATGATAATGTCTGCATACCTTCACAATGTTTGTGAATTGTTTTTAGGTGAGGATTGATAATTTGTATTGTTTGGATTATTCCAACTACTGTTCTCATCTTGACTGTTATTCGTACAATGTTACAGCCGATGTAACGCCCGACCTTCTTCATTTGTATCTTGCCGGACTTGAAAATCCGTCGGAATTTTGAACGGAATCCTTAATTTAATCTATGAGGATAGTATGTTCTCGTTCCGTCAGCCATAACCGGGTAGAAATCTTAAGTAATTCGCAATTGTATTCTCTGTATCACTCGCACCGGCGTAACGGATAAAGTACTAGGTTATTTATTTAAAGGTTCAATCCCAATGCATGCGACACGAATAATACAATTGCGAATGACTTAAAACTTCTACCAGGTCATGGCTGACGGAACGAGAGCATGCTACCCCCCTCCGTGAATTAAATAAAGGGTTTCGTTCGAAATTCCATGCATATTTCCGAGTTCGACAGAAAGATTCTCGAGTTCAACGAGATACACCCAAAGAAGGTTGGAGGTTGCATCGGTCGAAACGTTTTGCGAATGTGATAATAGTCCAAATAATGCAAATAATTCTCTCACGGTATATTTTATTTATTTATTTATTGTTTACGGCATAATCACGTTAACACACTGGTTCCCGTTAGATCACTGAAGTTAAGCAACGTTGAGCCTGGTCAGTACTCAAATGGGTGACCATTTGCGAATTCCAGGTGCTGTATGTGCTCTCCGCTTATCTCGGCATTATTTCCAGTCGTGTAGCACTTCTCCTTGCCGTTGGATTCAAGCAGTGCCGATTTAGGAGAGGTATGTTTGAGATTGCGCAACCCTTGTCTCACAGTTACACGCGCAGCTACTCTTACAAGAGGTATCCATTGTCTTTTGAGATTGAACGGAGGCTTCCACACATTGTTTAAAACTTAGCAGCATTCATCGTAATCAACAGAAACATGATACGTTTGTCTTCATATATATGGCATGTCTGTTTTTAATATTATTGAATTGATGGGGTTCAGGGGTGGGAGTGATTTACTGCATTTGATGTAATCTTGTTTCTTCTTTTTATATATATAGGACCCGACGGCAAGCAGTATTACTTTCATGAATATTCAGTGTTTATAGTGAATAAACACGAAAACCATGTCACACGCAAACACCGCAACCATATCTTTCCCAACTCCCCTTATTACGTGGATGGTATGAGCTATTCGCCAAAGACGAGGAGAGCTTATTTATATAAAAGTAAGTAATAATATAATATACTAGCCCGGCTTTGCCCGGGCGTAAGATACGCTTAAATATATTTTAATTCATGCAGATTACGTATTTATTATTATAGAGACAATTCTCTATCGATTATTACATGGAACCTAACATATAGTAGCGAGATCAAAGCTAAGACTTGGGTGCCATCAGGTAGAATTGAACCGAAACATACAACTCTCCACCCTCAATCCTTAGCTTCTTAGCTTCTGAGTCGCGCCCATACGCGCGCGCGTGTGATTTTAAAAACCAGAAAATAGAATTCTTTCACATTCATACATTTTTTTCGCACAGACGCCTGAATTTTCATTATATTACGTCTTACACGTGTTTCGGTAAATAGATCACTAAACAACTCTTCAGAGAGAAATAGATATTCCTAAAAAACAAACTGCTTGAATGAAAAGGAAATGCAGACGTGTAAAATGTGCAAAAACATTTTTTTAAATATTTACTATTTATTGGTTGTAGTATTTATACTCCCCCACAAAAAATAATTGCATTCCAAAAAACGTGGGCAATATCTTATTTATACAAAGGGCTAACCTAAAAAAAAAATCAGAAAACGAATTAATATGGGCGAAATAAGATAAAAATCAACAAAAGAAATCGGAAACCCCCAAACAACAAATAAGGTGGAATGTTTTGCTCCGTTATCGTTTAATCGATAAAATTAGTCTACCATTAGGGAAGCTAACCGCTTCAATACAACCTAAATTTTAATTTTTCTTGTAAATGATTCTTTGTTAAATTTCAGATAGCAAAGTTTGGATCTACAAATACTACGCAGATCGATTTGTCTACCAGAGGACGAAAAAACTCCATCGACCAAGTCCCAATATCATTGAGGCTGCAGTTTTGTACCAGAAAGACATTTATTTATTGAAGGTGAGTGCAACCTGCAACCCCACCCCCTATCCTACAACAACAATAATACTGAATGAGCAGTTGCAATGACATACGGTCAGTAGCGTGACAATTATTACAGCTCATTAGGAATTTTCACACAAGGACACCATCAAAAGTTTCTCTTTGAGAACAACTTGTGGCATTCTCTGGAGTCTGAGTGACAACAAGTCTCCCCAGATTTCCAGTACTCTCCATTTCTTTCGATAAATTTTGTGCAAAAGAATTTGCATTATCCTAACAACCATTTACCATTTATTTCTCGTTGGCAGCGACCTTTGGTCTTCACTGGAATTTGGGTAGCAATAAGTCTCCTCAACGTTCCAGTTCTCTTGGCACTCATCCAGTGGAGATCTAGCTAGTGCTTTCTCTCCTTGGACTTTCCGTCCTCCTTCACCTTCCACGACTATTTGGTGTGATGCCAATGAATGCAAACACCTTTTCTGGGGTGGGGGCGTAACTAACTTATAGTTATACAGTTTCAGTTTGCTTGATTCGATGTGTTGTTGTTGTTGGTGGTGGTGTTTTTTTTGGGGGGGGGTCTCACTAGAAGTTCTCACACAGGTCAACATCCGAGATTGCTCACTGATAACACTGATAATAACCGGTGGAGTCTGGGTGAGAAAAAGTTACCACCTCTTTTCGATAACCAATGCAAATCATTTTACGTTATCGCAACAGCTGTTTACCATTGATCTCTTGCAAGCAACAACCGTTGGTTTTCTCTGGAATTTCAGGGGCATTAGGCCTCTTTAAGGTTCCAGTACTCTTCACAAGCTGCCCCTGGAGGTCTGATTAGTGCTCTCTATCCTCGTCCTTCTATTCTTCTTTTTCTTCTTCTTATCGTTGTTTTTCTTCTTCTTTTCTTCTTCTTCTTTTTCTTCTTCTTCTTCATCATTCATTTATTTATTTATTTATTTATTTATTTCAGAACAAATATCTTTATGCGTGGGACGAAGCCAAGAAACAGGTGAAACCGAATCATGTCTTCTCTATCCGTCATTTCTGGGAAAATGTTCCATCCAATATCGTTGCTTCTATGCAATATAAACACATCGATAAAACTGTCTTCTGGAAATGGCAGCCCGGAAGCATTATGCGGTACGTTATTGTTGTTGTTGTTGTTGTTGTTGATGATGATGATGGTGATCTTAAAAATTGGCGCAATTTTTTAAAATTATATTTTAAAAAATGTTGGTACTTGTACAGTTTAATCAAGACATTAAAAAATAAAAACACCGAAAAAGTTATATTGTATGTAGCCGTTATGGAATGAAGTTCTCCGAAGAAAAATTCACTTAATTTGATCAAGTATTTTTTTTTTTTTTTTTTTTACATTATTTTTTTAGAGAGGAGGAGATAGAGAGTGAAATTTAAGATTTTCTTGTTAAAAAATGATCCTATTTTTTTATTTCTTATTGTCTATATTTTCAATGGGGTTTTTATTACTGTACATATAGATTCGAAAAAGTTGTCAACAAACAAATATATAACGAATAAATGTTATCAAAGGCAATATAAGTTACTTTTCTACTTAACTGGATATGTTTTTAGTGTTTTTATTTAATGCAACATGCTTATTCAGCTCGAAAAACATACAGTGTTTACCGATGTATTGGAAAATTTAAAATGGCGCCCGACTCTCTCTTTGACACGGTAAATTTGGGAAAAGGGCTTAAAAATTAAAAAAATATGCAAAATGCTGTTAAAAACCCACCGAATATATGTCAGTCTATGTCACGGTAACATATATTAAGCGAGTTTCTAACCGTATTTTGTCTAGTTTTTTATTTATAACTCCCTTTCCCAAACGTACCGTGTCAAAGTGAGAGTTGGGTGCCATTTTAAATTTTCCAATACATTACATCGGTAAACATTGCATGTTTTCAAGCTGAATAAACATGTTACATTAAATAAAAACACTAAAAACATATCCAGTTAAGTAGAAAAGTAACTTATCTTGACTTTGATAACATCTATTTGTTATATATTTGTTTTTGTTTTTTGGGGTTTTTTTTTTACAACTTTTTCGAATCTATGTGTACAGTAATACAAACGCTTTCAATGCATTTAACATATGTCAGTTTGGGTCATAATAATAATCTTTATTTATCTATTTATTCATTTATTTTGTTTTCTTTATTGTAGATACTATATATTTGACAACGCATCAAGAAGGAGTGTCAAAAGTGGAACGTTTTCCTCTTTCTTTCCTTTCTGCGCTCATTAGAGAACGAAAGAAAGCGACAATTATTATAGAAGACACACGAATACCATTGATCCCATCTTTCAAGTTTTGATTTGGAAACGGCACCAACCCATCAATTATGCATGTCATTTACCATTCATTTTATTTATTTCTTCGTATCATTCAAAACGTCTTTACAGTAGTACATCAGCGTATTTCATAAACTTGTCTTATCATAAATACGAACATGCGTGTGTGTGTGTGTGTGTGTGTGTGTGTGTGTGTGTGTGTGTGTGTATTTATGTGTGCTTGTGTGTGTGTTTAGTATATAACCATATTTATAACCCCCCTCTTTTTTGGGGTGGGTAGGCATTTCGTGTGTGTGTGTATTTATGTGTACTTGTGTGTGTGTTTAGTATATAACCATATTTATAAAAATCCCCCCCCTCTTTTTGGGGGTGGGTAGGCATTTCGTGTGTGTGTGTATTTATGTGTACTTGTGTGTGTGTGTGTGTGTGTGTGTGTGTTTACTATATAACCATATTTATAAAAATCACCCCACATCTTTTGGGGTGAGTAGACAGTGTGTGTGTGTGTGTGTGTGTGTGTGTGTGTGTGTGTGTGTGTGTGTGTGTGTGTGTGTGTGAAACGATCGAGTTATTATTGGAGCATATATTGTTTTGTGATTCCGTTTTTAAACATATTTATTTATTTCATTGTATTTATTTTCAAACAAAAGCTGAACTGAGAGTATTTGCTTAAACTTGCCTTACTCGGATACTACTACTACTACTACTACTACTACTACTACTACTACTACTACTACTAATAATAATAATAATAATAATAATAATAGAATGTACAATAATCGTTTCTATTGGGACACGTTTTTTTCTAAATGAATTAAACGGGTGGGTGAAGTATTTGCAGATACTTTGACCGAATCACGTGACTTTATGATAAAAAAGAAAAGAAAACGATAAAAAAAGAAAGAAAGGTGTCGAAACGATTATAACTTCTCAGGTATCGGTGACAGGTGACTCACTGTAATTGGAAATGTAGTATCGTTCATAGATACAATTCGTTATACTGAATCTCTCTCTCTAATAATATATATATATATATATATATATATATATATATATATATATATATATATATATATATATATATATATATATATATATATATATAGAGATATATATATATAATGTGTTGTCGTATATGTATGTACGGCATAATCACGTTGACACACCGGTTCTCGTCAGATCACCGAAGTTAAGCAACGTTGAGCCTGGCTAGTACCAGATGGGTGATCATTTGGGAATTCTAGGCGCTGTATGTGCTTTCCGCTTATCTCGGCATTGTTTCCAGTTGTCCTGAACCTCCACTTGCTACTGATATTCAACAATGTCGACTCAGGAGAGGTGTGGTTGGAGATTGCGCAACCTCTTGCTACAAAGATTTCACGCGCAGGCACCCTTAACAGTGGGTATCCATAATCTGTGAAGACTGAATGAAGCCTTTGTGTGTGTGTGTGTGTGTGTGTGTGTATATATATATATATATATATATAAACCTTTATATCAATATATTCTTGTCCTAAACTTGCTCATTAACCCTTGTCCTCGAATGGCTCTCCGCCCTGATAAGTGGTGGACCTAAATACTAAAATTGGATGATCCTTCAATTTTTTGTGATTAATAGTTTATTTACAGAATTTTAATCTGTTATGTTCGGCAGAAGGTATGAACCCCAAACTGATTATGATTAATGTAATTTGTAAAATGCATTTATAGTAATGCGTTTTTATATGTATGGGAAAATCTTTCCAAAATTATATTTTTTTATAGTTGATGATGAATGCGACATGTTGTGCAAGATCGAACCGTGATCATCGACTCCAACGATTTGGACATTTTTTTATATTAATATTCCCTCCAGATCGTGTGTGTTTTTTTTTAATTGTATATATTTATTTGTAATCAGGTTATTATTGGGTTGATTATTAACTATTTATTATTTTACACATTTTTACACTTATTATACATATACTTATTTGTTGCCTGTTTATTAGCATATTTTGTATGCCTGAGAAATTGTACCAGTTTATTTATTTCTTATATATATATATATATATATATATATATATATATATATATGAGAGGGAGAAGAGAGAAATGTGTGTGTGTGTGTGTGTGTGTGTGTGTGTGTGTGTGTGTGTGTGTGTGTGTGTGTGTGTGTGTGTGTGTGTGTGTGTGTATGCGGTTTATTTTTCAAAGGCAAAAAAATATATATTTATATTTTTTTGCTTTCATAATATTTTAATATATTATGAACGAAAAAATATAAATATATATGTTCTTGGACTTTGGAATGTAAACTACTGAAAATGTTAAAGCGTTTTCATTGAACTTAATTAATCGTGCCAATTGGAAAAAAAAATTTATATATATATATTATTAGTATATATTTTATATTTGAAAGTAAGTATATATATATATATATATATATATATTTTATATATATATATATATATATAATATATATATATATATATATATATATATATATATATATATATATATATATATATATATATATATATAATTAATATTCCCTCCAGATCTCGTGTATATTTATTAGTGACCAGATTATTATTGGTTGGTTTTATGATGTATTTATTATTTTCGCATTCTTTTTCGCATTTGTATATTTATTTATTGGCTATTTATTATCATCTTGATGCATACCTGGGGAATTGTGTCCACTTAATCATTTCCAATATATATATATATATATATATATATATATATATATATATATATATATATATATATATATATATATATATATATAAACTTTATCATATCATCAAAACAATAAGGAAAAGTTCAAGTGAAGTTTAAGAATAAACTTTTTAGGCCATGGCATTTCGAAGCTGATCCTAATTATTTCATAATGGCTTATATTTTTAAAAATATTTTTAAAGTTACCTACACAAACACACACACACACCTATATATATATATATATATATATATATATATATATATATATATATATATATATATATATTACCCTTTCGATTTACCCTTATATGTTGTATCTACTTTTAATTACTATTTACTATTTTATCTTGTTCCTTCATTCTCACTTCATATCTAAATGCCATTAAGCCAGATTTTTTTTATATTTTCATTTTGTATACTTCTGGCTCTTCTCCCCTTTTGATGAGAAGTATTTAGCTTCGAAAAGCCATGGCCTAAAGACATTTTTTTTTTTTAATTTCTGCTTAACTGTTGATGGCATTTGAGCACTTTTGATATTACTGTCTCAAAAATATTTGGGGTAGTTTACGCTTAACCGGGCCAGTTGAGTTTAAAAATTGTATTTTTGTGTTTGTCTTTATTTCCTTCACCCATTTTCACCAATTGTTTTCGTTGACAGAGATTGACCACTTTCGTTCCATTTAATATATATATATATATATATATATATATATATATATATATATATATATATATATATATAAACAATTATGAAGTCGATATGTACAAAAATTTTCGTAAAATATAGCAATGGGAAAATATGGAAACGCGGGGTTTTCAGTTCTTAAAAAAAACATTTTAGCATTTTGCAGTATTGCGACACAAAACACAATTATATAACAAATTTATGTTGCCAAAGCAAGATAAATTACTATTCTACCTACTGTGTAAGTTTTTTTTTTGTGTTTTAACTTATTTTAAAGCGTTTATTTACTTTCAAGCACAAATAGTGCCGAGTGCTAAGTTAGAACAAGAAAAAATGACCGACATTAGACGGTTATCTCAGGAGTCTGGATAATTGCCCAGAATCGAAAATTAATCAAAATACTTGTAGAAATACGCCCAATAAATGTCACCGCTTTGTTAGCTATACTGGAAAATAGATGAATCTATAAATATTTTCGGTTCTTCATAAACTAGGCTAATATCGTTGAATATATAATGGCCTGCTGAAGATCTCTTTCGCAGAAACATCGGCTACATAAGCTAATAAAAATAATTTCGAAATTTCAATGTTTTATTTGACTTCTTATAATATGTATAAACTGTCGGATGTTTCATTTGATATCCTGATAAGCTTTTAAAATATTCTGAGTATCGGCTTTTAAAATCGACTCAGAATTTCAGATTTTAAGCTTATGTACAGTGCTCAACACTTCAGACAGAGGGTTGTATTAATCATGATATATGAATAAACTCGCGAGGGGGTTAGAGGGAGGCGCCCTGATTTGTCCGGTCGTAAAATACGCTTAAATATGATATTTAAATTTGTCCAGATTTCGTATATATTATTAAAGCATCGCGCTTTCAAAAGTAAAAAAAAAAAAAAGTATTTGGGTGCCATCGGCTAGAATCGAAACGAAAAGCAACACTGTAGCATTCAAAGCTGGTGACGTTACCACTGTACCAACGTGACACACATATGAACTGGTTAAAATCAAAAATTGAAAATAAACTAAGATGAATGTACAAAATTATATAACGAGTTTTTTCAATGTTGACCCATTTTTGATCCCTTAAAAACTATTTTAACCGGTTAAAGACCCATAAATAACGGTCCATAAAAATCCAATCATTTGAGGCTCCTAGCGCCGCTCTGCGACTTTTAGTTTCAGGAGAGATAGAGTTTAAAGATATTGAAACAGACAGATAGACGGGCATACAGACAGGCGAGACATATCGCCTTTTCGGTCATGGCCTAAGGTTTCATGCCTTAAGTGATCATCAAACGCCCAAATACGTTTTTGTGGTTGTTTCTGTGTACTTCCGGTTTCACATATTTTTCATGTTAAACTCGACACACACACACACACACACACACACACACACACACACACACACACACACACACACACACACACATATATGTATATTATATGACAACTTTATTTAATCACATAAATTAATATACGAAAATATAATGTTATTCGTAAATTTTTAGTATTTACTTCGACAGTGCTCAATACATAGGTAGAGCTAGGTAGTAAGTTATAAAAATATACAACTCTTTGCATAAGCCTGACGATTTCTCACGAGAATGAAACGCAAATATTCTGTGTAGCTTAATTGCCATATATATTTTCATAACTTACTACTAATATATATATATATATATATATATATATATATATATATATATATATATAATGATTTTAATTACTTCCTCGGTTTAATTGTTTTTTTTTTTTTTGTTTTTGTTTTTTTTGTCTTTCATATTTTCTGTTCCCACAACATTTTATTTTGGGATTTAAATGGATTTTTGGAGGCTTTTCCCCAACCATTTATTTTCTGTATTTATTAATTTTTGCTATTTTTGCAAACGACAAGAAAAAGATTCTGCGATAGTTATTTAAAAAAAAAAAAAGTGAAATATTTATTTGCTGTATAAAACTCCTTGCATGTACATTGCATGTTTTGTGTTGTTGCAGTTTATTCAATAAAAATAATTCGAATCATTTAGCTTTCTGTTTATTTGTTGTTGAGCTTTTGTTTGATATTTGGATTGCATGTGATTTTGGTGATTAAAATAGGATTTAATCTGTTTAATTTTTCATATGAACATAAAAATAATTGTTGTAAAAATATTTTTTAAATAAGCAAACGAAACCCATTTATCCAAAATAAAATCGAAGATATGGAGTCTACCGCCATTATTTTAAAATAAATATTTTCAATAAATACTTATTGTTTCTAAGCAAATAAATATAGACATATCGCTCTTAATTTTGAGGTACTGCACACACACCCCAACACATAAAAATATTTATCAATACTGGGGAATGACAAAATTACTACTACCACTAAAAATATTATTATTTTTATTATTAATAATATTATTATTAATATCATTAATAATAATGATCAATAAAAAAATAATAAAATACAAAGAGCTATCTTCCACGGTGATTCCCTATAACCATTAACGTTCATTACAGGTATCAACCCCTTAACAATATACTAAGAAAATGCCAAGACAGATACAAGCTCACTAATGAAGATGAAAGAATGAACTACCTAATGTACATGGATGACCTAAAACTGTTTGCAAAAAGCAACTTGAGATGCTTATAAACACAACCAAAATTTTCAGTCAGAATAATCGAATGGAATTGGGAATGAAAAATACGAATTGCTGATCATGAGAAGGGGAAAATAAATATTTTAAATAAATACTTATTGTTTCTAAGCAAATATATATATATATATATATTGCTCTAAAATTTGAGGTACCCTCCCCCAACACACAAATACGGTGGAATGGCAACATTACAACTACCACTAAAAATATAATAATAATAATAATAATAATAATAATAATAATAATAATAATAATAATAATAATTTCATTTTTTCCTATGGTTTTCTTTAGGAAACATTAAAGAAAACCATAGGAAAAATGCCAAACTGAAGAGCACGAGGGCACGATGGGATACATGCATACTGGTTAAAAAAATTCACAAAATTACACGAAAGGCTAGCCCAAAACCTGAGAAGATGTATACAGGAAGCAAGCGTACCAGATTGGATGACAAAAAATAGAACCACACTGATACAGAAAGAGAAAAAGGAAGGAACGCCCCCCCCCCCCAGCAACTATAGGCCTATCACGTTCTTACCCTCTGTGGAAAATACTAACAGCACAACTGAGGAAACAAATCTATTACTCCCTGAATAATCGTGGATTTCTTACCGAGCGAAAAGGAAAGACAGCTAGAGAGGACTGGTTTGTATAGAAGACTGTGTGAATGACACAAAAAAGAACTAGAAAAATACATAACGCAAAAGAATAATTATAGCAACAAGAGACTCTAAAAAAAATCCACAAAACAGAAAACAGAGAAACAAAGGATAAAACAAGAAAAGAAAAATGGGAAGAGAAACAACTACACGGAAGATTCATAAGAATGACAAAAGATGAGAATAACGAAAACACCTGAACATGGATGCAAAAAGGATACGTAAACCAAGAAACTGAATCCCTAATAATTGCAGCACAAAATAACTCGATAAGAACAAACCACATCGAAGCAAAGATCGACAAAACACAAGAAAACAGCAAATGCAGACTGTGAACAAAGAGACAAAACAATAAACCATATTGTAAGCAAATGCAGCAAACTGGCTTAAAAGGAATATGAGAACAAGCACGATCAAGTGAAGAAGGCAGTACATTAGGAATTATGCAAACAACTGCATCTCGAACACACAGACGAATTGTACAAACATAAGCCAGTAACAGTACTTGAAAATGAGATTAACAAAATCCTATGGGACATGGACATACAAATAGATAAACTCATTCAAGCAAGAAGACTGGATGTCATAATAACTAACAAGAAAGAAAAATCCTGTCAAATTGTAGACTTTGCTGTCCCAGCTGACCACAATAGTGAATATCAAAGAAAAGGAGAAACGGAGCAAATACACAGAGCTAGCCACAGAACTGAAAGGAATATGGATGATGAAGTAGGAGCATTCGGAACAATTCCGAAAACTTTGAAAAAAGAATGGGAGAAATTGGAATCAAAGGGATGACTGGAAAAAATACAACAAACAACAGTCATGAAAACACCTTAAATATTAAGGAAAACCCTTGAATATGGAGACTAACACACATGAGCAACAAGCGCGGGCCAGACAAACTGCTGCAGAAGCAAAACATGAAGTGCTACACGGAACCAAGAACATTGAAGCCGCATATCTATAAGTTATCTACCCCCCCATCCCCCATTACCACATCACTGAACCCCCCCCCCCAAAAAAAGAAAAGAGTGAGACCAAACAACCAAGTAGAGTCAAGGAGGAAGGAAAGACTGGGAAGAGAGAACTGACCAGACCTCCATTGGATAAGTGCGAAGAGAACTGGGATCTTGGTGAGGCTTAGGGCCACTCAAATTCCAGTGAAGACCACCAGCCGCTGCCAATGAGAAATCAATGGCAAGCAGCTGTGGTGATAATGCAAATTTATTTGCAAATACTATCGAAAGAGGTGGAGAGTACTGGAAATCTGTGGAGACTTGTTGTCATTCAGCTTCCAGGGAACACTACAGGCTGTTTTCAAGGAGAGATCTTTAATGACCTGTGTGAAAGCTTATTGTGAGCCAATAATAAAAATAATAATAATAATAATAATAATAATAATAATAATAATAATAATAATAATAATAATAAAGTAACTGTAATAGGAAATAATCGAACACCAAAACAGATGTCCAAAGCCTTAACAGAGATTTTTGTTTTTCAGGAAGGCTGCTGCAAATTTAAGTTGAAACGTAATCTGCTATTCTCGAATAAAATCTGAGTTTTAAATGAGTAATTATAATTAATTTTTTCTGGAATTGTAATTATTTTGTTGTTAAATAAATCGCATGAAACGAACAAGTAATAAAATTTCCCCACCCGAAACCCAGGTGGTAAGACCTGGGAGGGTTGACCCAGGCGGCGTGCCTTAGTCTCATAATGCAAATGAGATTTTTTTTTCTATTCCATTTTCACCCCAAACAAGGCACATTGCCACTTTGTTGTAGGGGGCTACTATCAGGGACATAAGCATCAGGGGTACTGTGTAGGAAGTTGGGCAGATGTCGGTTCACGTTGCACTTGAACTTCTGCATGTCAGTACAGTCGGGGAAGCAGGGCCCCGGAAGGGAATTCCGAAGTTTAGCTGTCCTGGGGAAGAAACTACTGGAGTAAAAAACTCTCTTGCATCTAGGGATTTCTACTGTGAAGGGGTGGGATTTAGCTGCTTGTCAGGTTTGTCGAGGGTATTTACATCGAGGGGGTACAAGTGTTTGCAGTTCGTCAGAGCATTCACCGTTAAAGTACTTGTAGAATAGGCAGAGGAATGCAACATTTCGTCGATGGGACAGAGGCTGAAGTTTAGCTGACAGTTCAGGACCTATCAGATTGGCGACTCACTTTTGAACCTTGTCTAGGAGTGAGAGACGTGGCAGATGCACCAGCCCAAATATGACAACAATACTCCATACATGGGCGAATGATGGCCTTATAGAGGTATAGAATACTTTCAGGCATTAATAGCTTTCTAGCACGGTAGAGGGAGGCCGCGGAGTTTAAAAGATGTACTTCCAGTTAAAGAGTCATTGGCCATTGCTATTGGTGGTAGAGAAGGTTTCTTGTAGTTATTGAAGGAAACGAGTTTAGTCTTAGCAGCATTGAAGGTGACCATCCATTTTTGTCCCCATTCCACTATGGATCGGAGGTATTTCTCTAGTGTTTCTGCCATTTCTTTAGATATATGTTCATTTGTTTTCTTGTCGTGTCCGTTATAGAGCATGGTGTCGTCAGCATACATACCCATCTCACAGACATTTTTGTCAGGGAGGTCATTTATGAATATTAGGAATAACAGAGGTCCAAGGACAGACCCTTGAGGCACTCCCGCATTTATATCATATTGTTTAGATGTACGACTGTCAAGGATAACCTGGATTTTTCTCTTATCTAAGAAGGATCTAATTATGTTATGTATTCTTCCAGTGATGCCGTATGATCTGATTTTCTTGAGAAGACCCTCATGCCATTCCCTGTCAAAAGCCTTAGATATATCTAGAGCTACTGCTCTACCCTGCCCAATCCAGTGACTGGTATATATGTTCTGAGATTACAGTTAGGATGTCTGCTGTGGAATGGGCTTGCCTAAATCCATATTGTTGGTCAGTCAGAAGTTTAGCATCTGTAAGGTGATGGACTAGAGCTTGGTTAATTATTGTCTCAAATATTTTGGCGAAAAGTGGGAGGAGGCTAATGGGGCGATAATTTATTGGGTCAGTTCTTTCGCCAGAATTCTTGAAAACTGGAACTACAGAAGCAGTTTTCCAGTAGGCAGGAAAGCAAGATTCATTAAGGCATTTGTTGTAAAGTTTGGAGAGAACTGGAGCTACTTCAGCGGCGCACTTTTTTAATAGCACAGCCGGGATGAGATCAGGTCCACATGCTTTTGCAGTGTCAAGCTTTCTTATGATAGCATGCACCTGAGCAGGGGTGATTTTCAGATCGCCTAGAGTGGCGTCTGTCTGCAAAAGAAAGTCAGGGAGGGGGTGATTAGCAGAGTCCAGTGTGGAGTTGGAGGCAAACCGTCTGGCAAGTATGTTAGTTTTCTCAGTTGCTGAGCAAACAACCTCATGATTGTTGGATAGTGGGGGAATTGTTGATTGCCCATTATTTACTACACTGTTGTAGATTTTCCAGAAGTCTCGGGTTCCTAATTTCTGTGCTTCGATGTTGCTATTTCTTTCTTACAGTTATTTCTGGCTTCTATGTACTTCTGTCTGTTTGAACTGGACTTATGTCGGTTAAATTTGCGGTACACATGTTGCCTTTGTGCGATGGTAGCTGCACAAGTTGAAGTGAACCATTGGGGAGAGTGGGGTTTGCTATAGAATTTGCATGTGGGAACATGTGCTTCAATTGCCACTTTGAACCATTCAGTGGTCTTATTTGCGCAATGTTCAGCAGGCAGTGAAAAGATATTTTGCCATGGAGCGTCCTTGATGAGGTCACTGATGGCTTCCGAGTAAGCCTTTTTATAATATCTCGTTGTTTTGAGCCGTGGCTCTTTAGGTTTGGCTCTAGAGTTTATGGCGATTTCAACCATTACCACTGCATGATTGGCGTTCCAAAGAGGGCTGTGGGCATTCGTTACACAGTCATCAGGAACTGTGGTCAGAAACAGATCTAGAAGTGATGCATGTTGTTCTTGCTGGTCTGGAAAACTGGTTGAAAACGTAACCATCTGTGATAGGGAATGAGAAGTTACATGTCGTGGTACCAGCTGCGTCTGTGTAAGTAGAAAATCCAAGCCAGTTGTTGTGGTGGACATTGAAGTCACCAAATACATGCACTTGTGCGCTAGTGTCGAGGGAAAGTGCTGTATCTATGCTGTCAGAGACTTTGTTTATTAGGGTAAAGTCCTGGGTCGAGGGAGAGCGGTAGAGAAAATAAAAGTAACTAATATTATGTTGCATGTTAATTCTAAAGCACATAAAGGCTTGATCGTCCGATTCTAGTTTTCTTTCTCTAGTCAAGGGGAGGGTGTTTCGAATGTAGACTCCAAGCCCATGCATATGTCTGTCAGAGTCCTTACGGCAGAGTGGAAGGTATCCAGGCATGTTAAAGTAGCTAGAAGGGATGGAGGAGTGTAGGTTAGTCTCACTTAGTGCTAAGATATCTGGGGTGTTTGTTAGGAGAAATGCTTCAACATCATTTAAATTAGTTCTAAGCCCACAGATGTTTGTAAATGCGAGCCTCAAGGGAGAAGGCAGGTTGTTTTTGTTTGAGTTTTGGCCTGGTTTTAGCGTAATTTTTTAATGTACTGTCATTTTTATTTGTAAGAGTTTCAGTTTAGGTAAGGGGTGCTGAGCAAGTGGTTATGCAGAATACAAGACATGCAACACAGGCAGATCATCATCTGTCCCTCCATCTACTAGGGTTGTGGCCTCAGGATAGCCCACCGGGGATGAGTGCAGGGTCCCTTTCCATGCGCAACATGACACTACAAACATCCTGATATTATACAACTGTTGAGTTAGGGCTCCTGTACTACCAGTCGGGAACAGCAGCCAGGAACTGTCTATCCGGTACCCTCAACTCATCAGATGATGGTCAACCCAATCTGCTTGCACTGGCATTACAGTATTCAAGCACTCCCAAGTGGTTAGTGTTGTTACTGGGTTAGTTTATAAAGGTTATATATCTACTGAGAGATTATAATCCTCAAAGTGATTACGGGACATTGCTATTTCATTGTTTGTTACTGGAGGAGGGAGTGAGTAAGAGTTCATGCAGTGGAAGCAGCTATATTTGCAAACAGGTCTGTTGGAAGGAGTTAATATGGTTTAATGTTTGTTTCCTTTAAATTTATAATTGAGAAAATAAATAAGTAAAAAATAGAAGTAAAATAAAATTTTCTTCCTTTTATTTTTCTGTTGGCTTAGGAATAGGATAATGTGTTACAGAATGGCTTGATATTACGAATTAACTAAAAATTGCTGTACAAGCTCTGAATATTTTAGATGGCAGAAGGGTTATGCATATTCAATAGATACAAGTAAGTTCATTTTATATAAGTACAATACAGTACAGGTGGAAGTAAATTATACGCTATGGCGTCTACATTATGTATAATACAGTAAATAGATATATGGGGAGATTTCCAGTAGATGCGAATGTATGGGGGTTATGGGTATGAAGTAGGTTTCCATTTCTAATAAGGATATCTTCAGCTTTCGTTTATAAATCAGGAAATTGTATTTTGCGTTACAGAGTATCGGTTCAGTTTTTGCATTTAACATCGTAAGGCTAAAGAAGAGACAGCTATTGCTGTGTAATGTATAGCTGTAAATCTAAGTACAGACCGTAGTTAGTAAGTATCTACCTGGTTAAGAACAAACTAGTGCCTGCCTTAGGGTAGTAATGAATCGATGTTTAGTGATCATGACTTCCAATCGGTCAGCATGCGAAGGTTAAGGGCTGAAAGCTGAGGACCCCCATCCAAGTCGTGTGTAATGTATGCATGTTAGTGGCAGCTTGAGGAGTAGGGCAGATTGTTAGTTTTCAGGAGAGGGTTAAACTTACAGAATACAGTAGAATTAATTATTAGAATTTTGAGTGTCAAGTAAAGTTTAGTTATAAGATAAAAAAAATTTTTTTTTTTTTTAAATTTAATTTAACATGCAAATCAGACATAGGCAGTCGTCTTGGAGGTAAAGTATACATATTGGATATACATAGAATCCAGCTGGTGTTTGTACTGTAATGAGAGAAAAACTATTAGTGTATGGTGCGTCGGGATTCATAGTAAAATGCAGTCAGTTTGGTACGGTTCAGTAAAAGTCCTAGCGACGTAGCTATGGTCACTGCGTTTAAGTTACAAATATAATTGAAAGTAAAACAATGTTCAGTGATTTGATATAGCTAGCAGAAAAGCAACATTTCAATACAAGTGAGCTTATAGTAATAGATATTAAGTATACTACTTAAATAAAGTCCCAGCTTCCTATATAGGAGAAAATAATTCCTGGTTTGTGAAACATTCTGGAATTTTGTCTAGCCTTTTTATCGCTAGTTTACTTGAATATAGCATGGGTGTTTTATTCTTTGCCAAATAAACAGAATTTGCATAAAAAATAATCTAATATTTAATAGAAAGGGTTTGTATTACAATTCAGAGTTTCGAAAAAGTGGTCAAAGAGAAAAAAAAAAACACAAAATAAACATATAACAAATGCTATCAAATGCAAGATTAGCTACTGTTCTTCTACCCAACTGGAAAAATCTTACTTGATTACTATGAATGGTATGTCTCATCATTGGGACGTTGCTAGTCTTTCTCTACTCTATCGTTATTTGCATTGCATGTGCTCAACTGGGCTCCCATTGTTTTTGATACTTACTTGTAAGACATTCAAAACAAGAACTCGTCCTGTGCCATAAATGAAAATAATTTTTTTCCTCTGTATTCCTAGTATCAAGTGAAATTGCCATAAACAGATTTTCTCTTTTCTTAAAAAGAAATTCTGTTCCAATCTATGAAACACATTATCACAAGACTGTTTCTTTACAAACTACAACATGGCCATTTTCAACAAATACTTGTCATAAACCGATAGCATAAATTATCAAATTTTGTTCATTCTATTCAATATTTAAATCCTCTCATGATATTTTTCATCAACTCACGATCTTGTTAACTATTATACAGATTGGAACGATAAAATTGTCGCCCTAAAGAAAACAACACTACAGCTTTATTTTAAAACTTTTATTAAAAAAAAAAATAAATTCAGGTAACTTGATTATGCAATAAAGCTGACATCTATTCAATGTAGCCGCCTTCAGCTTCAACCACCACCTCGATATGGGTCTGGAACTGGGCGCATGACTTTTCCACAAGCGCCAGCAGGAGCTCAGCAAATACTCTGCAATCAGACTGGCTTTAGTTTGTTGGAGGTCATGTTGGTGATGTTCTTGACATATGACCAAGCGAAGTAGTTCAGGTTGGGGGAGGAGAGGGACAGTGAGAGAAGGGTACAAAGTCGTAGTACTCCTTCTGAAGCCAAGCCTGAGTCTCTTTGAACTTGTGGGCTGGCGCCGAGTCCTACTGCCACACCCAGGGTCTACTAACAGCCACCTGATTATACCAGGGGATCACCACACTCTTCAGCACACCCAAATACACCTTGGTGTTGACTTTCAAGTTGACTTCGAAAATGTGAGGTGCCATGATGTGGCCCTCACTTGAAACCACACCAAAGACTAGAGCCATGGCTGGAAACTGTTTACATAATTCTCATAAAAATTCGTTTCATCACAAATTGTCGTTTATTGTGATTTTACATCAAGTGACAATTCTCAGTTACATTTTTTCAACTTGAATGTTATGACCTAATTTATATATATATATATATATATATATATATATATATATATATATATATATATATATATATATATATATATATATATACTAGCAAAAGTACCCGTCCTTGACTGGGTTCAAAAACAGCCTACAGAAAATGGACTCTGATTTATGAAAGTATGATAGGTTATGAAAAGGAAAGGTTATAAATTTAGGTTGAATTTGGGGGTATCAAAACCAAAGCAAAATATGATTTAAGTAAAAATAAAATAGATAAACCCCATAATTTATTATACCATACCTGTTCACACTGAAACACTTATCACAATATTCTATGGATCTATATTGAAAAACCTTGTTAAACTTTGTGACATATTTCCATTCTATGGAGGTCAGGCGCAAACGAACACCTCATAATTTTATTATACCATATTTCTTCAAACTGAAACATAATTATCAAAGTATACTTATGCAGATAGATATTTTCATATCTATCTGCATAAGTATAAGTTAAAGTTTGTGCCTATTTCCATTCTATTGAGGCCAGGCGCGAACGCAGACCCCACAATTTTATTATACTATCCCTATTTAAGTTAAAACATACTTATCAAAGTATTCTTATGTACATCTATATCAAAAACACTTGTAAACGTTTTTTTTTTAATTTTTAAATTTTTTATTTCCATAATTTGTGGACCAGGCACGAACGCAGATCCCACAATTTTAGTGAACCACCGTTCTGCCAGATCAAACATACCCATTCCTGTGTCTCGATACATCTTCCATCATTATATGTAATCAGTTTTTTAAAATAGTCAAGCATATAGGAGCCTATTCGTGACCACACACACACACACACACACACACACACACACACACACACACATTCAGCTTTATATATATATATATATATATATATATATATATATATATATATATATATATATATATATATATAAAACTTGAAAATTTTAGCTACACTTCATCAATAACAAAAGATCGCTTTGTGGCCCGTTGTATTCATCCAAATTTGCAAATAATATTCTTCATCATTCATGACTATCCATCCATTAACCCTTATCCTCAAGTGCCTTTAAGCTTTCATAAGTGGTGACACATTAACATAAAAATTCTCAAATAATATTCTTCATCAATCAACCGACAATCTATCGATCTGATTAACCGTTATCCTTGAGTGGCTTTTAGCCATAACACGTGATGCCTCACTAGTAACAAAGAACAATAAAACGTTGATGACAGGCTTTTTTTATAAAAAAAAAAACTGTCAGTCACTTTTCAGCAACATGATACAGCCAGATGAAATTGGTCAGTCATTCATACATAAGGAACTTACAAACAATTTGAACGCTGTCGCGTGATATATTTATGTAATCATCTCGGTTTTTATTGTCTTTTTTTTATGCTAACTAGTAAATATGCACACCCTCCAGTCACACATTTTTTTTTTTTTGGTTTGTTCGGAGGATTGTATAATATAATAAAAATTCTACTTGTTCTACGAATACGCTGGCTGTGAATGTTTCTCCCAACCCCATTTCTTAGATGACGTAAAATTCCTACGTTACTTGACAATTTTATCTTCTAATTACTTGAGGATCGTTTTGGAGATGATTACGGGCTTATTAAGTGATTATCCTCTGTTTAGCAGCATCAAAGGATGTATCGCACCCTTTGGAACCTTGTTACAAATAGTTTCACATGAGCAAACAGTTATCAGTGAATCCAACTATAATTAATTGGCAGCCATTTTGTGTGTGCAAGTCGTTCTGAAATAGACCAGAATTCTGCGAGATTATGTTGCAAGAAGTTCTGTTCCGGTTTTACGTTTGCATCATAGATTGCATATTCATTCTGCCTTAGAGAGTTACGCTCGTCACTATATTTATTATTATTCACTCACTAGGAGTTCTCATACTGGTCATCATGAAAGATTACTCACTGGTAACAACCAGTAGTGTTCCCTGGAATCCGGGTGACAACAGGTCTCCCCAGGTTTCCAGTCCTTTCCGCCCTCTACAAATGCCGTTTGACATCGATTTCTTGCTGAAAATAGGCGGTAAGCCTTTCCAAGGTTCCAGTCCTCATCGCACTCATCCATTGGAGGTCTGGTTAGTGCTGTCTCCATGATCTTTTCCTTCTCTTCGACCTGCTTCGAATGTTTGGTGTGGTGTCAGTCGATGCTAACACTGCAATTGTTTTTCTTTTTTGAGGGGTAGGTGGTTAGTCAACTTGCAGTTTTGCGCTTTCAGTTTTCTTGTTTCCATGTGATGTTCCACTATATTTTCCCACTATATTTTCCCATTTCTCTTGCAGTTTCTATATGGCCGGTTAGGGTTTGTAGTTCATGTTGTATTAGTGTCCGCATTCGAGGATTTTCCTTGAGATTTCAGCCATTTTCATTATTGCTATCCATCATATCTTTTCAGCTTTCCTCTTCATTCCAATTTCTCCCATTCTTTTTTTTCCCACTATTTTTCGGGATTGATCCTACGATTATTGATGTTATCTTGACTTGCTTCACGTTCATCATTATTATTATTATTATTATTATTATTATTATTATCATTATTATTATTATTATTATTATTATTATTATTATTATTTATATTATTATTATTATTATTATTGGCTCACATAGAGCTTTCACACAAGTCAACAAACGATCTGATTGGAAACCTGTGGTGTTCTCTAGAAGCTGAGTGACAACAAGTCTCCCCAGACGTCCAGCTCTCTCCACCTCCTTCGATAGCATTTGCAAATGAATTTGCATCATCGCAACAGCCTCTTACCATTTCTCGCTGGCAGTGGCCATTGGTTTATACTGAAATTTGAGTAGCACTCAGCATCCCCAAGGTCCCAGTTCTCTTCACACATGTCCAGCCGAGGTCTGGCTAGCGCTCTCTCCTCAGTCTTTCAATCCTTCTTGACCCTTCTCGGCTCTTTGGTATTACTTTTCTATTGGGAGGAACGGTGATGAGACAATGGGGGTGCATGAGGGGGGTGTAGAACGTGTAGATATGCAGCTTCGGTGTTCTTCATTCGCTGTAACGCTTATTCGTTATATTGTCTTCTTGTATTATTCTCCACATTCAAGGGTTTTCCTTAATATTTCAGCCATTTTCATTATCGTTAGTCATTGTATTTTTGCAGCTATTCCTCTGATTCCAATTTCTGCCATTCTTTTTTCAAAGTTTTTCGGGATTGTTCCTAGTGCTCCTATTATTATTGGTACTATTTTGATTTTCTTCATCATCCAAATCCCTTTTAACTCTCTGGCTAGCTCTGTGTATTTGCTTCATTTCTCCTTTTCTTTCATACTCACCCTTTGGTCAGCTGGGATAGCAAAGTCTACGATTTGACAGGATTTTTCTTTCTTGTTAATTATTACGACATCTGGTCTTCTTACTTAGATGGGTTTGTCCGTCTGTATGTCCATGTCCCATAGGATTTTGAGGTTCTTGTTTTTGAGTGCTGTTGCGGGTTTATGCTTGTACCATTTGTCTGTACGCTCAAAATGCAGTGGTTTGCACAATTCCCACTTCCTTGAGATTTTAGCTGTTTTCAGCGTTACCGTCTATTGCATAATCTCAGTCTTCCCATCGATTCCGATTTCTCTTAGTTTATTTACCAAGTTCTTTTGGACTATTCCTAGTGCTCCCACAATTATTGGTATTGTGTTGGTTTTCTTCAGGTTCCATATTCCTTTCAGTTCTCTGGCAAATTCCACATATTTGTTTCTTTTTTCTGTGTTTTTGATCTTCACCCTGTGGACTGCTGCAACGGTAAAATCTACAATTTCGCAGTTTCTTCCCTTTTTGTTAATTATTATGACATTGAGTCTTTTTTGCTGGACGGGTTTATGTTTGTATCTCCATGTCCCAAAAGATTTTGTTGTTTTCGTTTTCCTGTATTGTCTCTGGTTTGTGTTTGAACCATTTATCAGCATGTTCAAGGTGTAATCGTCTGCAGAGTCCCCAATGCACTGACTTCCTTATGCAATTGAGTCTGTCCTTATATTCCTTTTGGGCAGTTTCCGGCATTCACTTATCATACAGTTTACTGTTTCGTCTCTTTGCCCACAGAGTCTACAGTTACTGTTTTCTTGTGTTTTATCTATTTTAGCTTTAATGTGGTTAGTTCTAATTGCGTTGTTCTGTGCAGCTGTTAGTAGGGATTCTGTTTGTCTGTTCATGTGTCCTTTTCTTAGCCACATCCAGGTGCTTTGATGGTTCTCTTTTTTTGCTATTCTGATAAATTATCCATGTATTCCTTTTTCTTCCCACTTTTCTTTTTTTGTCTTTTTGTTTATGGATTCATCGTTTCCTGTATTGTTCTTCCTGGCAGCGCCTTTCGCTGTAGTGATCAATCTTTCTATGTTTTGACTTATGTATTTTCCCATCTGGTTTGCGATCGAACCTTTTTGCCATATATTCGAGGTGTAGTCATCTGCAGATTTCCCAATGCACTGCCATGTAGTCGCGTCTGTCCTCATATTTGGGCTAGTTTGCTGCATTCACTTATTATGTTGTTTATTGTTTCGTTTCCCTGCCCACAGTCTATATTTACTGCTTTCTTGTGTTTTATCTATTTTAGCTTTAATGTGGTTGGTTCTAATTGCGTTGTTCTGTGCAGCTGTTAGTAGGGATTCTGTTTCTCTATTGATGTGTCCTTTTCTTAACCTCCTGGTGCTTTTATGATTTTCTTCTTTTGTTATTCTGATTATTCTGATTATGACGTTGTGTTAATCAACATTTGTTTTCCTAAATCTTTTTTTCTTATACATTAAACTAGACCTTTTAGCCTGTAAAAACGGGCAAAAGTTATAGCCCGTTGAATTAGAATAAGTGCTTTATGCCAAACTTCTAGAGTAAATGTGGTATTGTGGCGACTAATCCCTATTCATTCCTAACGGTACATCAAACGGTTACTATAATACTTTGTTACAACTTATAATATCAAAGGGCCATACAAAATTCCAGCCAGATCGGTCCAGTAGTTTTGGAGAAAAACTGGAACAGACAGACAGACAAATAAGCAGATATACTTAGAGAAATAATATAGAGGTTAAAATATTTTTTGGTTTGAAGATGGAATTATGTTTTAAAAAATCAATTTCAATAATTATAATTAATCGTAATTTGTGACCCACTCATCGTCATCTCTGGGTGGTCGAATGGGGATGGCTAACATCATAAAATGATCTTTTGGATTTCCGGTCAAAGGTGCATATATTTCAGGGGATGAGAAAGGGAGGCCAGTTAAGGCCAGCCATCCGGGTGTGATGCAGTCAGTTAAAGTTGGATGTCCGAGAATCAGTTGAATGTGTGTGTGTCTCTTAGCTTAGGATTGTGTTCACTGGACTTATGATTTGATTTGGTCAGGCAAAGGTCTTTCAGTTGCAAGTCTATTGTTCAGAAACCATATGTGACTTCAAAAAATAAATAAACCTCCGTTAATTGTTTCTGTCTATAACTCTCTCTCATTGTATGGTGTGTGATACTTCGCTCTCACTTTATACAATCTCTATTACTCTCGTTTCCCTCACTCACTCTTTCCCTATTCTTGATAAAAAAGAATACTAGAAATCTGGACGGGCGAAGCACATGTAATAACAAAAATACATAGAAATAATAAATTGTTTACGAACCATAAATAATGTGAGACACGCAGATATTTAAACAATTCTCGAGCGAGAAACTAGAAATCTTACTGATAAAAAAACAATTACTTATTCATACAGTGTGAAACAATAAAAAGTTGCTCTGGAAAAAAACGAAATGATTTCATTTCCGTTTGATGAAAATCGATTTTCGTTTTTTGTTGCAAACCATCTACTAGTTGACTAGTTGTGTACAACCCCCAAGAGCGATAAGAGCATTCTATCATGTCTGAACGTAACACAATGTTCAACGAGAGAAATTTGAGATGCGCGACTGTACAACTCATGTTCTCTGCCGATCCAAATTAGGACAACAAGACCATTGCCAGCGCCCTCAAAATGCATCGTTGGATTGCCATAAAAAACAGACACGTGTCCAAGAGGATGAAAACAAAATTTCTGGCCATGATTATGGTCTTTGGTGACGTTTCAAGTGAGGGCCACATCATGCCATCTCACATCTTCGAAATCGGCTTGAAAATCAACACGAAAGTGTACCTGGATGTGCTGAAGAGTATGGTTATCCCCTGGTGCAATCAGGTGGTCACTGGCAGACCCTGGGTGTGGCAGCAGGATTTGGCACCTGCCCAGAAGCCCAAAGAAATCCATGCTTGGCTTGAGAAGGAGTACTGCGATTTTATACCCTTCTATCACTGCCCCCCCCCCCCACTTCTCACTGGAATATTTCGTTTAATCATACGTCGAGAACATCACCAACATGACCTCCCACAGCACCAAGGTCAGCGGTGATTGCAGAAAAGGCATGCTCCCAGTTCCGGACCCATATCGAGGCGGTGATTTTGGCTGAAGGCGGCTACATTAAATAGATGTCAGCTCTACTACATAATCAAGTTACCTGAATCGATTTTTTTTTTCAATAAAACTTTTAAAATAAAGATGCAGTGTTGTTTTCTTCACTTGGCGACACTTTTATCGTTCCATTCTGTATAAAACCGTAAAAGCTTAGGTAAAGGTGGAAACTGACATATACAACTGCTTTGACAACGCCGCTCAAGGAGAGAATTAAAACAAGTTGTAAAGAATTAAATGCCCCGAAAAATGACTAAATAAGATAAAAACAAAAAATGTTCACAGATAATAAAAATGGGGGAGGGGGTGGACAATGCTTCGTAATCTATTTTCTGTGTTTTTACTAACAGGATTTACATTTTGCGTTTTTCTGGTGACGTTTTTGTATGCGGTTTCAAAGATTCTAAAAAGGGTGTGACGCATGTCAGTTGGTACGGCATGAAGAAACATTAGACTTATTGTTTTCTTTTTATTTTTCTGCATCCGTTCGCATGTTTGCTAGCTTTTCTCTTGTTTTTATTTTCTAACCCTTTTTTTTATGGGGATGGTGTATCCTAACAGATGCCAGTGACTCACCGACTATTTCAGTATTTTAAAGATTCTAATCGTTCCCTTGGGCACAAGTGTTTGTATTTCTCTTGCACTTGGTTCACCAGATATATTCGACAAGTAGATTTTAGAAATTCCTTTTTCGTGGGATCGATTGCTCCTATAATTAATGGAACGGAGAAGATCTTCTTAAGATTCCAGTTTCTTTTCATATCGTACATAACAGACACGTGTCCAGGATGATGAGAACAAAATTTCTGGCCATGGTTATGGTCTTTGGTGAGGTTTCAAGTGAGGGCCACATCATGCCACCTCACATCTTCGAAGTCAGCTTGAAAGTCAACACCAAAGTGTACCTGGATGTGCTGAAGAGTGTGGTTATCCCCTGGTGCAATCAGGTGGTCACTGGCAAACCCTGGGTGTGGCAGCAGAAGTCCAAAGAGACCCAGGCTTGGCTTGAGAAGGAGTACTACGACGTTGTACCCTTCTATCACTGCCCCCCCCCACTTCTCACTGGAATACTTCGTTTGGTCATACGTCGAGAACATCACTATATATATTTTATCCGTCTCTCTGTCCGTATATGTGCGCAAACCTTTCCATTTTGTTAGCAATAATACACACAGTTAATCCGTTAAAACCCGGCTCAAATAGGCTCTAAACTAGCGGGTCAAAGAGATCGATTCTTAATTTTTAGAATCCCCCCTCCAAACCTGGCGATTACATCTCGCAGCTAACCTTTAAATTCGTTCGTCCTTTTAGAGTAACTTCTAAAGATCGCGGTTATGGAAGAACGCGAGAAAAAAAAATCTCTTTAGACATTAAAAATAGTTTTATCTGTCATTTTTGTTATATAGGAGGGGGGGGTCCAAAAGTAATGCCTCCTATTTTTTTTTTTTTTTATATATACCGTTCGAATCAATCAGAAGAGATTGCAAATTGCATTGTTAAGACGATTGGACCGATAAAGTTTAATCTCTCTGTGACGGTGTGAGACTCTAAGAAAAGCAATCCATGGCATGGACATGCGTCAGAAGCAGAAATGCGTCATTGAATTACTGGTAAAAGTGTATTGAGAATGGTGACAACTATGTAGAAGAATAAATTCTGTGACACAAAATGTTGCTTGCTTTAATGGTAACACTCCGTTTACGTAGCTCTTCAACTTTTGGAGGTAAAAATAGAGGGCCTTACTTTTGGAACGACCATCGTCCACACACACACACACACACACACACACACACACACACACACACACACACACATATATGTATATATATATATATATATATATATATATATATATATAGAGAGAGAGAGAGAGAGAGAGAGAGAGAGAGAGAGAGAGAGAGAGGGGGAGAGAAAGAAAGAGAGAGAGCGAAAGAAAGAGAGAGAGAGACGAAGGTTGTTTCTGCATGGATGATTCCAAAAGCATGAAAAAGAAAGCAATTTAAAATTATTTCGCCCCTTTAAGTTGAACATTGTCAGGGAAATAAATGCAGTCAGCTGGTCTTGTGCAAGATTGCGATTTATGTTTGCTTGATCGCTTTAGATCGTCTTAATAACGTTATGTCTGTATTTGGCTTTATAACTGTTAAATTCGAGAGAGAGAGAGAGAGAGAGAGAGAGAGAGAGAAGGGTGGGGAGAGAAAGAAAGAGCAAAAACAGTTATTCACGGACATCTGAATAAATAACTAAATAAATAAACAGTAAATACATATATATAACAACAAAAATATTCCCTCCTCTCTCTTCCCTCTCCTTCTTTATATATATATATATATATATATATATATATATATATATAGAGAGAGAGAGAGAGAGAGACATAGAGACAGAAAGAGAGACAGATAAGACATATAATTTCCAATGTGCTCAAAGTTGTTTCTCTCTCTCTCTCTCTCTCTCTCTCTCTCTCTATATATATATATATATATATATATATATATATATATATATATATATATATATATATATATATATATATATATATATATATATTAGCATGGGTGCCCGAGTGTTTCTACGTGAGTCGATGGACAACAGGTACGAATCCAGGCGACTCGATCCGTCGAGTCACTATATTGGAGCTCTGCGGCCCGCTCCCTGTTGCTGTCCGATGATTTCTGACTTCTTCTGATTTCCCTATCTAAACTATCATCTTTTTCTAAATTAACATTCCCTGGGATTGAACGTCCGTTTTCTCTTAACTTTCGGTGTATGCTTAGATAATTTGGGCAAGCCTGTTTTTCAAGGCGTCATTTTTGCCGCCAAATTGTCTATCGCTTTTAAGTTTTATTAATCCACATTTAAAAACCAAGTGTAATATAAGTATGGTATGTCTATCGAAAGAGGGTATACTACATTATAACACTACCTAAGTTGGGAATGCCGGGAAGAGGCATTATATTATAGAATCATGATATTATATATATATATATATATATATATATATATATATATATATATATATATATATATATATATACTAGCAAAAGTACCCGTCGTTGACTGGGTTCAAAAACAGCCTACAGAAAATGGACTCTGATTTATGAAAGTATGATAGCTTATGAAAAGGAAGGGTTGTAAAGAGATAGCTTCGAATTTGGGGGTATCGAAACCAAAGCAAAATATGATGAAAGCAAAAATAAATTATTATACCATACCTGTTCACAATGAAACACTTATCACAATATTCTGCGGATCTATATTAAAAAAAACTTGTTAAACTTTGTGACATATTTCCATTCTATGGAGGTCAGGTGCGACCGAACACCCCATAATTTTATTATACCATATTTCTTCAAACTGAAACATAATTATCAAAGTATATTGACGCAGATAGATATGAAAAGTCTTTATTAAAGTTTGTGCCTATTTCCATTCTATGGAGGCCAGGCGCGAACGCAGACCCCACAGTTTTATTATATCATCCGTATTTAAGTTAAACCATACTTATCAAAGTATTCTTATGTACATCTATATCAAAAACACTTGTAAACGTTCTTTTTTTTTAATTTTTAAATTTTTTATTTCCATACTTTGTGTACCAGTCGCGAATGCAGACCCCACAATTTTAATGAACCACTGTTCTGCCAGATCAAACATACCCATTCCTGTGTTTCGATACATCTTCTATCATTATATGTAATCAGTTTTTTAAAATAGTCAACCATATAGGAGCCTATTCGTGACCGGACACACACACACACACACACACACACACACACACACACACACACACACACACACACACACACACACACATTCAGCTTTATATTATAGATATATATAGCTTAATGCGTAAGAGGAAAAGAGAGAGTTCAATTCCACAAGAGGAGACTTATCTGGATAATGCCAAGCCCAACAATTATCATTGGAACTTATACAATAGGACAACAGGAGTATGAAATGAAGTCACATATATTGGGGAATATAGATTGGTTCATTTATTGAATAATGGAATACAAGCAACATTTGGGGGATAGAAGGGAAATTTTGCTTGTATTCCATTATTCAATAAATTAACCAATCTATATCCACTAATATATAGTTTTGTGACTTCATTTCATACTCCTGTTGTTTGTTGTTATATATATATATATATATATATATATATATATATATATATATATATATATATATATATATATATATATATATCTATATATTCAAACACGTTTGATTGAACACGACTGAGTTCTTTTTTCCGATTTTGTTGGATGACTTTTTGATAACTAATCGGATGCATCGATTGAAAGCGCTTGAGAAGAATATGGCCGAACAACTACTGGGCACTATAATATACAACATGCCAGCCGGAATAAAAAAAAAAAGGCCGCTTGGCGAATTTAAAAGTTATTCAACAAAATCGGAAAAAAGAACTCAATCGTATTCAATCAGACGTGCTTGAATAATGACTTGATGAATATATATATATATATATATATATATATATATATATATATATATATATATATATATATATATATATATAGTAAGTTATAAAATATATTAAGCTACACTGAATATTCCGCGTTTCATCCACTCTAGGACTCTTCAGGCTTATGCGCGAATTCTGTGGTTGAAGAGTCCTAGAGTGGATGAAACGCGGAATATTCAGTGTAGCTTTATCGCCATATATATTTTATAACTTACTAACTAGCTCTACCTACGTATTGAGCACTTTTGAAGTAAATACTTAAAGTTTACGCATAAATTTATACTTCGTATATTAATTTTATGTGAGTAAATTTATATATATATATATATATATATATATATATATATATATATATATATATATATATATATATATATATATATAACTACTTCATTTACTCACATAAAATTAATATACGAAAGTATAGATTTATGCGTAAACTTTAAGTATTTACAGGCGCATAAACCTGACGAATCCTATAGTGGATGAAACGCAGAATATTCAGTGTAGCTTAATCGCCATATATATTTTATAAATTACTATATATATATATATATATATATATATATATATATATATATATATATATATATATATATATATATGTATATATATATATATATATATATATATATATATATATATATATATATGCGCACGGCGTTTTTATTATTTCTTTTGTTAAAAAAAAACAAAAAAAAACAATAGCCGTTGGCATCCAAAATCGTATAGCGTCCCTCCTTCTCAAAACAACTTATAATCGTTAGTTTTTAAAAGATAGATCGCCATTATGATATGAGAAGACCTTTTTGTTTTCTTCTGTAATAAATATGATCGTTGGAATTCAAAATGTTGGATGGGTATATGAAATGAAAAGCGTGTTTCTTTGTCTTTATTTATTTACTGATTTTTATTTTATATGTATATATGTACATAATGTGTGTGTATGTGTGTGTGTGTGCATATATATCTATAAAGCTTACACTGCACCTTCTCATTGGCTACACTTTTGCCTCTTACCACCTCCTCCTCCCCTATACACGCACATTCCTTCATTACACTGAGGAAAACAGAAGGTACGGTTGAAAATTGTGTTCTTGAACAAAAGTTATTTTTGAAAATGAATAAAAAAAAACAAAAACAATATAAACTTGTATACTTTTTGCATTATATATATATATATATATATATATATATATATATATATATATATATATATATATACATGAAAAGGATGCGTCCAGGATAAATGTTTTCGCATGCTTCATTTGCTTTAAGTAACTTTCTTTAAATAATGTTCTATTGTTTTTATTCAAGAAGTCTGAAGAAAGGCTGGTTATGTGAAGATTTTCAAACGACATAATGCTTGAAATTGTCCAACCGGTATTGAAACAATTGTAACTTTCAATGAAATACACTTTTTGATGCTAC
Source organism: Euprymna scolopes (assembly GCF_053919585.1). NCBI lineage: Eukaryota > Metazoa > Mollusca > Cephalopoda > Sepiida > Sepiolidae > Euprymna > Euprymna scolopes. The sequence continues at coordinate 12,900,939 of NC_136509.1, read as the reverse complement.
CAATTCATTTTTTGAAGTCTTGGTTTTGTTAATACAGTATATCAATGATAATTTTGCAGCTTACTTTTTAAGTCATCTCTTTTTGGCTTAAAATTCATTGGTATATGAAAATTTACTGAATTATACGAACCCAGTAAAATTCTGAATTATACGAACCCAGTAAAATTCAGTATATTACGAACAAGTCTCTCTCTCTCTCTCTCTCTCTCTCTATATATATATATATATATATATATATATATGTATATATATATATATATATGTGTGTGTGTGTGTGTGTGTGTGTGTGTGTGTGTGTGTGTGTGTGTGTGTGTGTATATAACTACTTCATTTACTTACATAAAATTAATATACGAAAGTATAGATTTATGCGTAAACTTTAAGTATTTACTTCAAAAGTGCTCAATACGTAGGTGGAGCTAGTTAGTAATTTATAAAATATATATGGCGATTAAGCTACACTGAATATTCCGCGTTTCATCCACTCTAGGATTCCTCAGGCAGGATATATATATATATATATATATATATATATATATATATATATATATATATATATATATATATATATATATATAACGTTTCATCCACTCTAGGACTCTTCAACCACAGAATTCGCGCATAAGCCTGAAGAGTCCTAGAGTGGATGAAACGCGGAATATTCAGTGTAGCTTAATCGCCATATATATTATATAACTTACTATATATATATATATATATATATATATATATATATATATATATATATATATATATATGATTGTTGAGCTGGATTAAATCCGACGATATGAAATAAAATGGAGGTGGAAGGACCTGGATACTCAACGTTTCGCCCGATTTATGCGGGCTTCTTCAAGAGGGATGGTCATTGACGAGAGAGTCGGAGGATTGGGGCTATATATAATGATGGGGGAGAGCAGCGTGTTTTCCTTATGTAAATTAGATGTCATATATACATATATATATACATTTTATGAGAGAAAAAATAAATTAGAGTAAACTAGTGTAGTAGATTACGTCTAAAAGATAAAATATCGTAGAGATAAAAAAAATGTTTGGAAATATAGCGGTGATGGATTAAATAAATAAAATATCATTATCTATTTTTAGACTCCATTTTATCACCTCCTATTCTTATTTTTAGATACCATCTTTTAAGTTACTGCGCTATTTTATCCCAATTCAATTATTTCTAATTTAAAAAAAGAATCTTTCGTAATCTCGTGTCATTTTATTTATTTAATCCATCACCGCTATATTTCCAAACATTTTTTTTTATTATAATCTCTACGATATCGCTTGCGAAATATTGTTATTAATTACGAGATTAACCGTTCTCCGTTTTTTTATAATAGATAATGAACTTCAACCCTCTACCGCTGCTGGGAGATACGTATCGTCGAATTATGTCTTTTAAGACTCTTTCGTCTATGTGATAGTTTTTATGTAACTGGTTACAGTAAAATATATTTATGGGTGACGGATTATTATCCCTTTCCCTACCAGCAGCATGACTTAAATTGTTAATAAACACTTTAATTTCTTTATCCACTAGAAAGTTTTGAAAATGATTATTTATCAGTACTTGTTTTATGTTTCTTAATTCACTGTAGAAGATTGTTTTACTAGACGAAATCATTTTTGCCCGTTGGATAAGGTTTTTTATTATTGCTACCTTATAACGAAATGAGCATTCACTTCTATAATTTAGGATACATGAATTAAGAGATGTGGGCTTTTTAAACACTGAAGTAATAAATTCATCATTGTTGGAATCAATATAGACGTCTAAAAATGGTATCTTGTTATTTATGTTGAGCTCATAAGTAAAATTAAGGACGGAGCTAGTTTGAAATGTACATCTTAAATCCTCTATCTCTTTGATATTATCGGCAAGTATAAATACATCATCAACGTATCTAACATAAATGTAAGTTTTTTTTGTAGAGTTGAATATTTTATTTTCCAGGTTGGCCATATAAAAATTACTGAAGGTTGGGCCCAGAACAGAACCCATTGCCACGCCGTCTATTTGTGTGTATATATTCCCGAGGTGATCATAGAACGGGACCTCAGTGGTACACATTACTAATATCTTCTTCAAAATCATTGGGTTCATTTTAAGTGGTGGAAGAACTGGATTATTATATATATTATCAATAATAATATTAATTGTCTCGTGTACTGGCACGTTAGTAAACAAACTTTCTACATCTAGTGAGGCAGTTATTTTATAATTAGTTTTTGTGGCGTGAAGGATGATAGAAGATGTATCAAGACACAGGAATGGGTATGTTTGATCTAGCAGAACTTTCGTTCATTAAAATTGTGGGGTCTGCGGTCGCACCTAGTCCACAAAGTATGGAAATAAAAAGAAAGTTTAAAAATAAAAAAAAACGTTTACAAGTGTTTTTGATATAGATGTACATTATAATATTTTGATAAGTATGTTTAAACTTAAATAGGGATGGTATAATAAAATTGTGGGGTCTGCGTTCGCGTCTGACCTCCATAGAATGGAAATAGGCACAAACTTTAATAAAGACATTATATATCTATCTGCGTAAGTATACTTTGATAATTATGTTTCAATTTGAAGAAATATGGTATGATAAAATTATGGGGTGTTCGTTCGCACCTGACCTCCATAGAATGGAATTATGTAGGAATTTTAACAAGTTTTTTTTATAGATCAACAGAATATTGTGATAAGTGTTTCAGTGTGAACAGGTATCGTATAATAAATTATGGGGTTTATCTATTTTATTTTTACTTTCATCATATTTTGCTTTGGTTTTGATACCCCCAAATTCGAAGCTATCTCTTTACAGCCCTTCTTTTTCATAAGCTATCATACTTTCATAAATCAGAGTCCATTTTCTGTAGGCTGTTTTTGAACTCAGTCAAGGACGGGTACTTTTGCTAGTGTATATATATATATATATATATATATATATATATATATATATATATATATATATATATATATATATATATATATAAAATATAAATTTCTTACAAAAAAATGGCCGCCTAAAATAATGTGATTTGAAAAGTCATTTTATCACAAAATTTATATTTCATTTTAGGGTTATATGCTAATTAATATTTTAAAATTTATTTATTTTCAGGCAAAAAATATTTTTGGAAGCATTCAGGGTCCTCAATGATGAATAATCCAAAACGTTACTTTCGCCTCCTTATGTTGCATGAGTTCAAACTTGGGCACAACGCTTACGAAACTTCTGCTAATATCAACGAACAATTGCAAGCAGTTGTTGAGCAAAATCCTCGTCAAAGTGTTAAAGAAATGTCTCAGACACTTGGCGTCAGTACTGCAACAGTTTCACGCCATTTACAGAGCATTAGAAAGGTGAAAAAAAAACCCCTCAATAAATGGATCCCTCATGAGTTCAATGAGATTCCAAGACTTAGGAGATTTGAAGTCTGCTCAATAATGATCCCTTCTTGACCAAATTGTCACTTGTGACGAAAAGTGGATCCTTTATGATAATCGTAAACGATCTGGTCAATGGCTTGATCGTAATGAGTCTCCCAAACACTTCCCAAAGCCAAAGTTGTATCAGCAAAAGATACGGCGACAGTTTGATGGTCTGCAATCGGTGTTATCCACTGCAACTTTTGGGAACCAATCAGACTATTATTACAGTAGAGATCTACTGCAATCAACTTTCCAAAATGCACGCTTCTTTGCAAAAGAAGAGGCCCGCCTTGGTGAATCAACGTGGTCTAATTCTGCCCCACAATAACGCGCGGCCACATGTTGCAAGATTGACTCTGCAGAAATTCACAGACATTGTAAAGGATGAAGTTAGAAAATAATATGTTTGGGCATATTTTTCCCCTCTCTAGTCGGCAGTTATTAGAACGAACGCAAAATCAATTTCGATTTAAATAAATTTCAAGTTCAACTTTTTAACGCATGCGTGTAAATATAAGTATTTTTATTTATTTATTTGTTATTTTCTTTATTTCATTTATTATTCATTTACTTATTTATTTATTCTAGTTTTAATTTAATTTGATTTAACCGTTTTTGTTTTTTAATTTCCGGCTGAAGGCGCACAACTCTTGCTATAAAAACGAACAGTTCATCTCCCTTGGTCATAATTCGTGGAATTTCAATCTATTTTTTATTATCTTTTTTTAACGCATGTATGTGTATGTGTTTATATATATATATATATATATATATATATATATATATATATATATATATATATATATATATATATAGTTAAGTGGTTGTATTTAAATTCTGAAAAAAAAAACAACATATAGACTCATATATTCGAATTAAGAATCAAATCGTCCAACGCATTGTTCTGAATATCATTTGCCGGATTATTCTGCTACCGATACCATTGATTTCGAGATCCATTGTATACATATTTCAATGCCCAAATTCTATCACTCACGGGGATATATACAATGGAATGATATATCCAATTAACATCTGATACACTGTGCCAACACCTAAAAAGATTTTGAAGTACATCTACCAAACACACTCAACGCACCAATGAATACGGCTGCCCGGTATACCTTTCGGAAAATCAATAAGGAGCAACCACGCTTTTTTGTTATATCGGACTAATGCCTTCTCCCCTGGACCAATACTCTGCCTACCCGGATTTATAACCCCGGAGGACATTGTACACCTTCCGATAATGGACTGCCCAGGTTATATGAAATTCCTTTTCCTATAATTATTTCCATATAATTATCATTCACCACTCAAAAAACTATTTTCAATATTTGTGCTGAAAAGCAAAATAAGTGTCTATTCACAGCTGAACATTTTGTTAACCGCATTTTATTTCCTCTGATCATGTGAGCCTTTATTGAAAATTCATGGATTAAGGAAATCAACATAAACCCTTCCATATATTCCTTTTGTCAAACAATAAATTTTTAATTCGAATATATGTGTCTATATGTTATTTTTTCAGAATTTAAATACAGCCACTTAACTTATATATTGCTCTACGCTTAAATATTGAGCTTCTCCTTTTTGGCTAGGATCGCCCTGGAAGTATTACTTCAAGTAATATCTATCAGGATCTTTCATCTGATTTCTAATCAGTGTCTTATCTCGATTATATATATATATATATATATATATATATATATATATATATATATATATATATATATATATATATATATATACGTGTGTGTGTATATATATATATATATATATATATATATATATATATATATATATATATATATATATATATATATATACTAGCAAAAGTACCCGTCCTTGACTGGGTTCAAAAACAGCCTACAGAAAATGGACTCTGATTTATGAAAGTATGATAGCTTATGAAAAGGAAGGGTTGTAAAGAGATAGCTTCGAATTTGGGGGTATCAAAACCAAAGCAAAATATAATGAAAGTAAAAATAAATTAGATAAACTCCATAATTTATTATACCATACCTGTTCACACTGAAACACTTATCACAATATTCTGTGGATCTATATTAAAAAGCATTGTTAAACTTTGTGACATATTTCCATTCTATGGAGATCAGGTGCGAACGAACACCCCATAATTTCATTATACCATATTTCTTCAAACTGAAACATAATTATCAAAGTATACTGACACAGATAGATATGAAAAGTCTTTATTAAAGTTTGTGCCGATTTCCATTCTATGGAGGCCAGGCGTGAACGCAGACCCCACAATTTTATTATACCATCCCTATTTAAGTTAAAACATACTTATCAAAGTATTATTATGTACATCTATATCAAAAACACTTGTAAACGTTTTTTTTTTTTTAATTTTTAAATTCTTTAGTTCCATACTTTGTGGACCAGGCGCGAACGCAGACCCCACAATTTTAATGAACGAAAGTTCTGCCAGATCAAACATACCTATTCCTGTGTCTCGATACATCTATCATTATATGTAATCAGTTTTTTAAAGTAGCCAACCATATAGGAGCCTATTCATGACCACACACACACACACACGCACACACACACACACACATTCAGCTTTATATTATCGATATATATATATATAAAAACATATATATACATATATATATAAACGCATGTATGTGTTTGTATATATATATATATATATATATATATATATATATATATATATATATATATATATACACACACACACACACACACACAGGGTGACCCAAAAAAAAACAGAAGACATTCAATTGTTTTTCTGAGCATTTTACAGTCAACGGAGAAAAAAGGCCAAAGACCCTAGTGTTTTGATGTGATGTTTTTAATATAATGAATTAGTTATGACCAAAGTATCATTTCATTCGGACAAAACACTAAGAAACGGGGCCTAAGTAGAGTTGGGCCCCGTTTTTTTTGGGGGGGGGGTCACCCTATATATATATATATATATATATATATATATATAACCAAAAACTCCTTGCTTTATCTCTCTCTCTCTCTCTCTCTCTCTCTCTCTCTCTCTCTCTCTCTCTCTCTCTCTCTCTCTCTCTCTGGGAAAATGCCAATAGATGCACGTTTAGTACGCTGTTCCACAAGAAAACGTATTTCTTTTGTAAACGAACGTTTACAATAAAATAAGCAATTAAAAGGTCAACTGGGTTACATTAATTCTTTCTACTTCTTTGAAGTAATAGTCAAAAATGTAACACTGGTGACTCCGACCAACATCAAACGAAATCTGATTTTCTTTTCTCAACGGAGACGAGCAAACAAGGAAACGAATTTTGGCGCCACGATACTCAAGATTGTATGAACTGGAATACTTCGACAAAATTATGCACGTGTCTGATAAATTTCAACGCGATTGACCTGTTTTCAAATAAATGCCGTGGTAAAGTCTTCTAAAAAAAAATTTTTTTTCTACTTCAAAATATATTTCTACAAAAAGTAACTTCCTAAACACACACACACAAAAAAAAAAAAAAAAAAAAAAAAAGACAGAATAAAAAAAATCAAATTTAGCTAACTAAAAACAATCTTCTCTGAACAAAACATTGTTTACAAAAATATTAGGTTAGTGCAAAAACAATATCGTTTTCTCACATATGTTACTTTTACGTGTGATTTCTGAATTAAATTCATTGATATATATAGCCATGTTATATATCATTTTGAAGCGCGTTTTTCGTTCTATCGAATCGTGTTATTCTTACCGTTCTCAATCTCTTCATTCATTTTTTTTTTTTTTGCAGGCTTTTTCGACAACATGGACAAAATTCAAATCCGCACGATTTTCTTCTTCCAGTTCAAACTAGGCCGAAAAGCTGCCGAGACAGCTCGTGATATCAATGATTCGTTTGGCCCAGGAACCACTAACGAACGTGTGGCACAACGATGGTTCAAGAAATTTCATAATTGTGACGAGAGCCTCGAAGATGAGGACGTTCGCGGCCGCCCGATTGCGGTTAATAACGAACATTTGAAAGCCTTAATTGAAGCCGATCCTCGCAAAACCACACGAGAAGTTGCTGTTGAAGTCGAGGTCGACCACTCAATAGTCGTTCGCCATTTAAAGCAAATAGGGACATCAGAAAAGTTCGATAAATGGGTGCCGTATGAATTGAACGATAATAATAATAATAAAAAGTCATTTTCAGGTGTCTTCTACACTCCTTCTGCGCAACCAAAACTACCCATTTCTTGAGTGGATTGTGACGTGTGATGAAAAGTTGATTCTCTATGACAATCGGCAACGTTCGGCACAGTGGTCGGATGCTGGAGAAAAAAGGTTATGGCGAGTGTTTGGTGGTCTGAGTCCGGTCTCATCCATCACAGCTTTTTGAATCCATGCGAAACAATTACGGCGGAAAAGTACTGCCTGCAAATTGACGAAATGCACCAGAAGCTCCAACGTATGTGCCTGATATTAGTCAATATGAAAGGACCAATTCTCCTCTATGACAATGCTCGCCCGCATGTTGCTCAACTGACCCAACCCTGCAGAAGCTGAACGAATTGAGCTACGAGACTCTGCCTCATCCGCCATATTCATTGGACCTCTCGACCGCCAATTATCACTAATGGGATAAATAAATTTGTTTCTCGTTGGCAAAAATGTATCGATTCTAATAGTTCTTATTTCGATTAATAAAGTCTATTATGAAAGGAGTTATGATAAGCAGGGTTTTTCACTGTCACCCGGGTACGCCGATGATAATTAAAAAATAAAAAAAAAATCACATCTGCCCGGCTTTCTCCAGTACTTCGAGAGTCTTGGCCTCCCCTCAGTGGGGAGCTTAACCGTTCCCTGGGACAGTCACGTTACATTCCGCCCCCCCCTTAGACCAGCGGTTTTCTGAGGAAACAGATGAGTCTAATTCATCCACACACACCGTCTCTGTCCTAACCAACCAACACTTTGCTTCTCTTCGACCCCCTGCTGTCCTTTTTTTCTTTTCTTCTGGCGCAAGCCCGCGCAACACTTGCTAATTTGCATACATGCACTCATACACTCTCTGTTACACAATGAACTTGTATCGAAGGCCAGCTGGAAAGGGATTTCTTTCTGGATATAACAGATATAGTACAGGTTGGATACTTTTAAATGACACGTTTTCCGGGCGAACGGGCTATACCTCGTCATCATATTGTAGCACAGTATATATACATGAGTATTGTGAATCTTTCTTGAGTGTTCTGTAGCAGAAACAAATGGGACTTTTTTCTTCCTCGAATTAATGCCTCTCCCCTGTGCTATTCGGCCACATCTTGACCAGTCAAGGGTACGGCGCATTGATACTTCCTATCCCCAAAGGAAATCGGGCAACATCCGGTTTGAAGAAGAACAACTCATTCTTACGCAGAGAGACACCAAACGGAACGGACCTCCTTTTCTTCTCTCTCTCTCTCTCTCTCTCTCTCTCTCTCTCTCTCTCTCTCCCTCCCTCCCTCTCTCTCTTTCTCTCTCTCCCTCTCCACCTCGGTGTTATCTCTACGCTAAATGAGAAAATATCATCCAAACACTACAAACTAGCGATTGAAGATACAAAATGCTCGAAGAATAAAAACCTTTTGCAAAATAACTGGATTCGGCATTAAAGAACCCGAAAAGGGTTGATATGCCGTAAAACAAAACAACCAAACTACTTTTTCAAAAATACTGTGTGTGGGGGCCTCAAATAAACTTCCAATGGGCAGCATGTGGCGGCTTGTGTGACGTATGTCTTACATGTCTTATATACTTTAACATATCATTGAAATCAAATAAAATTATTGATAATTTATAAATTCCTGAAGTTTGAAGGTTTGTTATTCCGAGAAGAGAAGATAGGAAATGGGAGTGGTCGCCCAGAAAATGTCTCTGGATATTACTGGAGGAAACCCCAACGCCATCATTGCTGCCAGATAAAAAAAATGACACTTAAGTAAAGAAATTATTGATTTTTTCCTGAAAGTCAAAGACATTTTTTTTTTAATATTTACCAGCTATGCGTTGTCTGTGAGTAATTGGATTCATTTTAGTAATTAAATTGTTTTTGTTTGTTTGTTTGTTTGTTTGTTTGTTTTCTGCACGTTTTCCTTTTATGAACTTTTGTAAAGTAGAAAACGCTTCTTATATATTCTTCAAGTAAAACGTGACTTATTCTGCTGATGTAACCTCCGACCGTCTTCATGTCACCTTTTCAAATTTGGAAATCTAATAGTGAAACTCAGGAACATGTACAGAATTCCGAAGTTGATTCTTGTAAAATATGGGGGGTGGGGAGGCGTGAAATGTAAGCATATAAACACCAGTAATTGTACAATTACCCAAAAGACAACCAAGTCGAGAAGTTTTTGTTTAACGTATTTCAACCTCTGGGGTTCATTTTATGCCAAGAAAAGGTTTAACTGTTTTTTGTTGTCAATTTTTTGAGCAGCTTATTTTTTTTTTCCAAATAAAATTAAGTTTTTACGTTTCTAGTTCTTTATAGTAGGAAGTCAATACCTTCAGACAAGAAAAGTTTTATTGGCGTTCTCATTTTCATTTGCGACTGCCTCGACTCACAACGTTTTGGGTCCGTTAGAGAGAACAATAACATTACAGAAGCAGTGAAATATAGAACAGATTTGCTAAAAAAGAAAAAGAAAAGAGTTTACCAGTTTTATATAAATGTGAAATAGACAAGTGTTCGTCAAATCTTAAATTTATAGAATGTACTTATCAGCTGACTTTGTAGCGGCTGAATCGCTGAATATGTCACTTCCAAAAGCAAGTAAGTTTTCATGGGAACGTGTTAAATCAAAGTATTTTCAAGTAATGAAAATCGTTTCAAACCCTAAAAGTATCAGGTCTGTTTGAAAATAATAAGCTGACACAAACTTAGAAACTCCTACAAAACGTAGAAAACAAACAACCCAAATCTCGACAGAAAGTTTTCTGGGGTGGGGGGACGTATGCTTAACAACCACTTTGTCTTTGATGACTCGCATACAAGCATTTTTCATCTTGTGCACACATTCCTACACACTAGGAAGAGTTAGGGGAACAGAAACGAACTCACAGCTAAATACGCTCTAACAAGCTAAGAAGAAGGTAAACCAATACACATACACAATACCACGCTGCCAAATACTCACATACGTTTACTTACATTACTTAGATGTGCATATTCTTCACATTATAAACATATTGACTTTGACTGCTAACTCAATCTTCCTCAGCAAACACAAGTTTTACGTAAATGAAGATTTTCATAATTGAAAGTAACTTTTATATTCTTATCTCTTGTATAAAAATGTTTTGTTATAAAATTTCATTTTTCTCAATATTTTACATTTACAAAATTTTGTTTATGTTTTAGTCAACACTTGCTAACTGGTGACCCATTTTAAACACTTATGTTTTTATTAAGACGTTACTAGTAGTAGTCTGATGGAAATTTTTCTGTCTCTATGTCTATCCTTGTGGCCATGTCACTAGTAAGGGTGCTGGAGGTAAACGTTTCGTCTGGGCTGACGTTATCTCCCTGATAGTCAGGGACCCGAACCTTAGATTTACCACTAAGGAGGCTGTCCTATCAGCAGGTGCAAAGTACTGGGGCTGCTGTATTGCCATTTGGTGAATGGATTCTGGACCATGCAGTAGTCTCTGGTGGGGCCTCTCGATGCCATACTAATGGGTAATTGTTATGGCTTTACCTTATCATGTGCTACATAAAAAAAAGAAAGAAAAAAAAATTTCCTGTCCTTTTCTCTCTTACTTTCCCTCTCTATCCTGCTCTAACCAAGTATGCCGACCTGTTCCACAAATCCCAAAACCTCAACATGATATATCTCCAGAAAAAAAACTCGAATAAACCTAGAACCCCATCTTCCAACATAGACCTCTATTACCATGTCTCCTTCTCCAACATCAGGGGTCTACATTCCAACCTTCCAGTGGTTGAAACCCAATTACAGGAGACGAAACCGGATATATTCTTTCTAAGCAAAACTGGAATAGGGCCGACCACTTTCCTAGATGAGTTCATAATTAACGGATACTCTAACTTAACATCTAAATCTGACCCCCAAGATCGCCATGGTCATGGAATATGTGCCTACATTAAACATGGCTTCCCGTGTGGCAGGGATATCTCTAGAGAAGATCCTAATTTATCTTATATGTGCTTCCGGGTTGCACTTGCTTACACCACTACATTTATATTTGCCCTCTATCGGCCCTATAACAGCGGAGATACTATCTTTAAGAGTATATCTGAGAAAATAAACCACATCCTGTCTGTACATCCCTCGGCTAACATTCACATCTGTGGTGACTTCAACGTCCATAATGTGGAATGGCTTACCCACTCAAATAAGACAGACGATGAGGGGAGGTTCTGTTATGATTTTGCCATTGCTTATGACCTCACTCAGATTGTTCGTGAGCCCACCCGTGTGCCTGATACTAGAGGTCAGTATGTAATCCTTCTAGACCTTTTTCTCTCAACTTCCCCTGAGCTATGTTCATGTTCCGACCACTCCGTCATATCAGTTAAGATAAAAATGAAATGTAATAAGTCCCCAGACGTACCCCTCCACCATACTGTATACCGATACTCCATGGCTGACTGGGATAGCTTCCGTACATTCATATCTGATCTACCTCTGCATTCCATGTTTAAAAAGGATGTGTCCTCTATAGTATCAGACCTGACTGAATGGTTACTTGTAGGCATAGACCGATTCATACCATCTAAAAAATTCCAACAAAAACCTAACAGCCAGCCATGGTTCTCCCCAGAATGTGCTGCTGCCATCGCGCACAGAAATCACATTTTTCCATGCACTAAGACTAAAGCTGCTTTCAAGAGAGTTATATGCTCAGTCTGTTAAATCCAAAGTAGCTGATCAGCGGCTTGGTTCCCACCAGTTTTGGCAAATAACAAATAGGATCCTGAACAGAAGTGTGCATTCTATCCCAACCATTATCAATGGACAAGAGGTCATCTCGTCAGCATCAGACAAGGCCAAATTATTTGCCAAGAACTTTGCAGCTAATTCTATCCTATGCGACGAAGGCTATCAACTCCCCATATTCCCTCCTATAACACAGAACATGCTAGGTAACATACAAATATCTGTGCATGAGGTCACCAAGCTAATCAAGAACCTGACGGCATCCCAATTATAGTGTTAAAAAAGCTTCAACCAGAACTTGCCCCCATACTTATGAAACTGTTTAAGTGTTTGCCTCCAACACCCTGGAAAACCTCATCAGTATGCCCTGTATTTAAGAATTCAGGTGATAAGTCATCTCCCTCTCAGTACAGACCAATAAGTCATGAGTAAGTTACTGGAATCCATATTAAATAGAGAAATAGTCAACCACCTCAGCAGAAATAACCTTCTTAGTGACACGCAATATGGTTTCCGTTCTGCAAGATCTACCGCAGATGTGCTAATGGTTATATCTCATAGGATTAGTGAATCTCTTGACAAAGGTTTCCTTTCTAGGGCAATTGCTCTTGACATATCAAAGGCCTTCGACAAGTTATGGCATAAAGGCCTACTTCACAAGATTTCCAGCTACGGTATAACTGGAAATGTTTTCTCAATCATTAAATCATTTCTCTCTGATAGGCTCATAAGAGTAGTGGTCGATGGACATTAATCAGAGGCATGCAGTATTAATGCTGGAGTCCCTCAGGGATCCATCCTGGGCCCAACTCTCTTCCTGATCTACATTAATGATCTCCCTAAACACATACTTTAATCAGTCGTTGATATCTATGCTGATGACACGACCATTTATGGCAACACATCAAAGGCCGTAAATGACAAAGTTCTCTCTGATTCTCTCTCCTCTGATCTCGAGCACGTGGTTCAGTGGGGGAAGACGTGGCTGGTTACCTTTAATGCATCTAAAACCAAACTCCTATCTTTACATCATCAACGCTCTGATCCCCATCTGGCATCAATTCAAATGGATGGCTCTCGTCTAGGAGAAGCCCCATGTTTTGACAAGCTTCTGGGCTTGACCTTTACTTCTGATCTGAAATTGAACACGTACATCAAGTCTGTTGCTAAGGTCGCTGGAAAGATGGTGGGATCCTTCTACCGCTCCAGAAGATATCTCACTACTGATGCAATTCTCTATCTATATAAAAGCCAAGTACGTCCAAGGATGGAATACTGCTGCCATATCTGGGCAGGAGCTACTAAAAACAGCCTATCCTGTCTTGACAGAGTACAAAATAGACTTCGGATGCCCTTTTCTCTTCCCTGCAACCTCTCTCCCACAGAAGAGATGTTGCGAGTCTATCTTTGTTTTTTCGTTATTTCCATGGCAGGTGCTCGTCTGAACTCCAATCTCTGGCCCCCCCTCGCCAATCTTTTACGAAAAACTCCCGTCTAGCTGAAACCACTGTCAAAAATTTTCCCCACTCTTTATCTGTGCCTAAATCAAAACGTAGATTCCATGAACAAAGCTTCTTTCTTAGAACTGCACGCCTGTGGAACTCTGTTCCGTCTGCCTGCTTCCGATCTGACTACAACCTGGATGTCTTCAAGTCCAACATAAACAAATTCCTGATGAACCGCCCCCTTAAGTAGACACTTTATTAAATCTCCACACTAACATACTGTACATGCAATAACCCTTATCCCTGAGTGGCTTCCGGGTCTTGATAAATGGTGACCACCTTGTAAAAAAAAACAAAAAAAAACTATCGATAAAATGCACTATCTGTATCCAAGAGCAGCATAGACTTCTGCTAATGGTATTTCTTTGAGAGTTCACATCTTGATCTTTGCACTCTTACAGTTAACTTCTCAACTATGGGAGGAAGAAAATATATATTTTCTATGACGTGTTTTTAATTCTTAATATACAAGATTAAGAATATGAAAGTGGTGCCATTTAAAAGCTAAATGCATTAACATTTTGTAAGACTTGCTTTCGGGACAAGATCAAAGTGTATTATCTGTTCTTCAGATGCTGCACTTCAATTTCTTGTTCTCTGTCAGTGGAGGAGAAATCCTTCACGACTGAGACAATTTTTATTCTTGTTCCTTTTCTCCACGTTAAAAAACGACCCTGGTGTCTAACTCTGTCCCGGGGGGAGGCATTGTAAATAGGAACTTTTTGTAAGACTAGTGAGATGGCATAGTAAATTTATGGCGAATGGGGGCTTATACCCAGTTAAGAGAACTAGGTGCCCCTCAGCTTCAGAAGATGTGATTGAACAAGTCAGAACTACCCTCCAATTGGCAAGAATTTGACTACTGGCTTGATGTATGTCATGACCAATGATACTCATATTGAACATCTTGAAACGTTCCATGAAAAACTTGAGATTACAAGCTTTCTGAATATACCAGATGCGTTTTTACATCCTTAATAGTTGTTGAGATATTCAGTGTCAAAATGTGCCCAAGATTTTTCGAACACGTTGTGTGTATGTGTGTATTCAGAATGACTGCACTTTTTCCACAGATTAAGTTGCAGTCATTTTGGGATCCAAACATTTTCAGTTGACTTTGCTATTTACTGCTTTGTCCATAACTGCTCAGTGAAAATTGTCCGCCATTTTTTAAGTGAAACAGTCAGCATGACTTTGCCATTTTTTTCACAATTATTCCATTTAATTTTAGTTGCTTCATTTTTTAAAGTTTTATCCCTTGTCACTTCTTTTAAACTATAAAACAATTTTGCAGAGGTTTATCCCCTTGTCATTTTTTTTAAAAATTGAAACACTCCAAAATGACTTGGCAACTTCTCACAATATTTCCATTCTGATGAATTCTATTGTAATATAAACATATCAAGATATCTAGCAGCATGCCCATTAATGTCACTCAATTGGCCACTTGCTCCAACTGCTGATATATGCCAGTTAAGATTCCACTCTCAACAATCAGTCTGGAAGAAAATGGATCATTTCGGTGCGCTTTTATCTATTTACTTACCAAACTCTACTGTTTGGTAATTAAATATGATACAGGGTGGAACGATAAATTTGTCACCTTAAAGAAAACAACACTACAGCTTTATTTAAAAACTTTTATTGAAAAAATCAATTCAGGTGACTTGGTTATGTAATAGAGCTGACATCTATTTAATGTAGCCATCTTGATACAGGTCCAGAACTGGGAGCATGCCTTTTCCACAAGCACCAGTGGGAGCTCGGCGAATACTCGGCAGATTACGGCGTCAGACTGGCTTTGGTGTTGTGGGAGGTCATGTTGGTGATGTTGTCGACATATGACTAAATGAAGTAGTCCAGCGGGTTCAGGTCAGGGGAGGAATGGGACAGTGAGACAAGGGTATAAAGTCGTAGCACTCTTTCTGAAGCCAAACCTACGTCTCTTTGGACAGCAGCCACCTGATTGCAGGGGATTACCACAGTCTTCAGCACATCCAGGTACACTTTGGTGTTGACTTTCAAGCCGACTTCAAAGATGTAGGTGGTATGATGTGGCCCTCACTGGAAACCACACCAAAGATCATAACCATGGCTGGAAACTTCAGTGAGCTGTGCCCTCAAGCTTGAACCGTCCAGATTTGCATTTTGAGGGCGCTGGCAATGATCCTGTGGTCATAACTTGGATCGGTAGAGAGCACGAGTTGTACAATGGTCCATCTCTGATCTCGCTCATTGGACATTGTGTGTCTTTCAAACATAGTAGAAGGCTCCAATCGGTTTTGGGATTTGTACACAATTGACCAACTAGTAGATGGTCTACAACAAAAAAAGAAAATCAGTTTTCATCAAATGGAAATGGAATCATGTCGTCTTTTCGAGAACAACAATTTTATCATTCCACCTTACCTTGTATAATTATAATTAAATAAATTTCGAACTTTACTTTCAATTGTTTTTTAAACATCTTCATTTATTTGCTGATAATATATATACAGGTTGTTGAAGGTATCCTCGAATACCTTAAACACTTTTAGAAAAACATAAAATGAAACCGTTAAATCGTAGAAATTTACAAATTCTTGTTGCTACAAGAAATTGTAAATTTCAACGATTTAACAAAAAAAAATTGTATAACTCTACATTTTATTTGTATCTATCTGTTAGAGAATGGATCGAGAAAGGGGTGTAAATTATATTGTAGACATGTTTACAGGAAGTGAGCGTCAGCTGATCGGATGCGTGTGAGTCATGTGATCAGGTTAGCTGAATCGAGGAGATTGGTTTTAGACATAGAAGGTGACGGACGGCTTAACAGTCGTTCCCTCCCCTTCACTGGGGGGGGGGGACGCTGACGTGTATATCGCAAGCCAGAGATTCACTTCCATTTTTCTGCGGTCGACATCTGGAAGGTGAATAAAAAACTATAAAACCAATTCATTGTTTGGAGTGAATAAATCTTCATCCCAAAACAGGTACCAGTCTCCCTCCAATACATGAGATGAATTCAGGTGGACTAACATCGTGAACGCATGAAGGTATGTCTCAAAAATACATGTACCACACACACACACACACACACACACACACAACAGCATATGAACAAATAGACTGGACCACTAGACGATCACATGACGTTCCCCCTTATTAGATAAATATACAACATATCCTCATTCGGCTTCTATCAATTTGAGTTTGAAAGCGACTGCAATCTTTCATCATGTGGTATTTATTTGTGTCCTCCATTGCTCGGACTATTGTTTCCTTCAGAGAGGATTTGATGATAAAAGGATGCTTATTAACTTCCTTTTCAATAATGCCCCACACATAATAATCCAAAGGATTAATGCCTGGTGAGTTAGGAGATCGTAAGTTTGGTGCAACACGATCATAAAAATTCTCGGTCATAAAATCCTGAAGTTTGAGAGCTTTATGGGATGGTACTGAATCTTCTTGGAAGACATCGCCCCTTCTATTAGCTATGCTGTATATCTGTTACAAGAAAAGTCTCCCTTCTCTTGTAAGTAAGAAAAACATTAGATAAGTAAAAATGAGAGTAGATAGACTGAGATTCGAACCTGGTAATCAAGGTTCAGGAATAGGGTCAGAAATGGAATTTTCGCATTGTTCGGTTTTTACATAAAATAGTTTAGATATGTTGTTTCAAAAGGAATTTAATTATTCAATTCTTTTTATGAAAACAGTTAGAAGAACGAGCAAGAGCAAGTTTAAATATGTTGCAAAAATAAGTGAGGTCGAAAAATAGGTTAGAGAAAATTCATTGTTTGCAATAGTGGTTTGGAAATGTGCCAAACAAAGTATGTTTAGGCCACGCGAGTTCTCCACGAGCTCCAGCATGTTTTAGACATGCGTATGACGTCTTTGTTGTCGTCTTTCAACCAAATTGAAGTTAATGTGAAATAATCATTGATATGAACTTTGTGCCCTCTCATCTTAATGAACTTTGTTCCCACTCTCATTTATAATGAACTTTGTGTATAAACCTCATCCTTAAGTAATGTCTCTCTCCATCTTAAGAAATGTGTCTCCATCTATATCATAAGTGATGGCTGTTCCCCTCCTGTGATAAAAGAACTGATAACCCTCCTCTCTAAATATATGTTATGAGTCCACGGACTGTAAAATGTAAAAATATTCTCCTTCTCTCTTCTATGTCTCCCCCTCATCAATATACATGTCTGCCGTCTCTAGTAAATATGAATGTCCCCATCCTATTTCTTTAAAAGATCCCATCCCTATGCAACATATCCAAGGCTTAACTATGGTTTAACGAGTCTCGACCAAGGCATCTGCATTGACTCTAAAGCCCCGTGGATTAAAATAAGGAGGCATGATGTACCTTTCACTGCTAACAACACCGAAAACTGTTGCCGGAAACTGCATGTACATAACAGTTGGAACTTTAGTGGGATCCGCACATAGCCACTTATCATTTCTAAAATTGACTTTTTGATTCTGGTCAAAGTTTTTTCATCAGAGAAAAACCAAAGATACTCCTATTCTTCTGGATGCTTCAATTTGTTTAAGTTTATCCTGCCTTGATTGAGTACAAAATAGACTTTGTAGCTTAGTGGGGGGTGCCCTTTTCTCTTCCCTGCAACCTCTCTCCCACAGAAGAGACGTTGCGAGCCTGTCTTTGTTTTAGCGTTATTTCCATGGCGAGTGCTTGTCTGAGCTCCAATCTCTGGTCCCTCCTCGCCAATCTTTCATGAAAAACACCCGTCTAGCTGAAACCACTGTCAATAATTTTCCCCACTCTTTATCTGTGCCTAAATCAAAGCGTAGATTCCATAAACAAAGCTTCTTTCTTAGAAGTGCACGTCTGTGGAACTCTCTTCCATTTGCCTGTTTCCCACCTGACTACAACCTGGATGTCTTCAAGTCCAACATAAACAGATTCTTGATAAACCGCCCCCTTAAGCAATCTAATTTATAAAATTTCCATTACTGACGATTACTACGATATTATCCCATTGATTCTGTACACGCAATAACCTTTATCCTCGAGTTGCCTCCGGGCTTTAATAAGTGGTGACTCCCATGTAAAAAAAAAAAAGTCATTTTGCATGCATTTAACGATTCTCTTTTTTGAAATTCACCAACTGTGACAATCAGGCTTTAGTAGGATGCATTCCAATTCTTGCTGTAGCTGTTCATTTGAACCTGAAATCAGAAATTGGTCAGTCATCTCATAAGATATATAGCAATTTTGTTTTTATTATTTTGTTTAAACAAAAAATACCTTTACTAAAGTTATGATTTTCAGTAATAAATAAAAAACGCAGGAATTTATTTTTGCTTTTATATATATATACTAGCAAAAGTACCCGTCGTTGACTGGGTTCAAAAACAGCCTACAGAAAATGGACTCTGATTTATGAAAGTATGATAGGTTATGAAAAGGAAGGGTTGTAAAGAGATAGCTTCGCATTTGGGGGTATCAAAACCAAAGCAAAATATGATGAAACTAAAAATAAAATAGATAAAGCCCATAATTTATTATACCATATCTGTTCACACTGAAACACTTATCACAATATTCTGTGGATAAAAAAAAACCTTGTTAAACTTTGTGACATATTTCCATTCTATGGAGGTCAGGCGCGAACGAACACCCCATAATTTTATTATACCATATTTCTTGAAACTGAAACATAATTATCAAAGTATACTTACGCAGATAGATATGAAAAGTCTTTATTAAAGTTTGTGCCTATTTCCATTCTATTGAGACCAGGCAGACCCCACAATTTTATTATACCATCCCTATTTAGGTTAAACCATACTTATCAAAGTATTCCTATGTATATCTATATCAAAAACACTTGTAAACGTTTTTTTTTTTAATTTTTAAAATTTTTATTTTCATACTTTGTGGACCAGGTTCGAACGCGGACCCCCATGATTTTAATGAACTACGGTTCTGCCAAATCAAACATACCTATTCCTGTGTCTCGATACATCTTCTATCATTATATGTGATCAGTTTTTTTTATAATAGTCAACCATATAGGAGCCTATTCGTGACCACACACACACACACGCACACACACACACAAACACACACACGTTCAGTTTTATATTATATATATATATATATATATATATATATATATATATATTATTATTATTATTATTATTATTATTATTATTATTAATAATGATGATGATGATGATGATGATGATGATGATGATGATGATGATGATGATGATGATGATAATGCTGCTGCTGCTGCTGCATCTTAATTTGTAACAATAAAATAAAATAATTTTTTACAGGAACATTACGAAAAACGCCCCTAAAGTCCGTATTAATGAATTCGATATAACTTGAAGAAAAATGAATTTCTCGAATTACCGATATTATCATTAAGTTAAGCATTGTTTATTTAATATTTTCACACACACACAAACAAAAAAAAAATTATAATAGCAAAAGTATTTCTATTTCTTTTTTAAATTACAGATTTCACATAATTTTTATATGCAAGATTTTAATAATTTCCTTGCTCGCAAGAATATGAAACTTTCGGTGTAACATAATTTTTTATATAATATTGACCATTAATTACAAAAAAAAAAATAATGTAAAAACAGGAACATAGAAAAATAATTAAATTAAAAAATGGTAAAATTTATAGAAACATTTATAATAGAAATGTACGGATGCCCAGTAAGGGGGAAAAAAACAGCACCCCTCTTTCCTTTTAATTATATCACGTCATTCTCAGAGAGCTTTTCGACTGTCTCAAATTTTGTGCCTCCGTATATTCCGTATTTCCAAACGTATGGTTTGTTGTGGTTTTGTGAACGGCAAAAACACTCGGTGTTTGGGTCTAATTCAGCTATTTTTTGTGCAAACAAAATGTGTTTTTATTTAAATTTAATTCAATATCTTAGGATTTTATATTACTAATTATCTTTGAAATAGACCCAGAAAACTAATATTTATTTTTTAAAGTATTTTTACAATGAATTTATTTAACTTCAAAATTTAGCTGAATTAAGTAGCTCGCCGTGAAAACATTTTCATAACTTATTTTTTTTCACGTGTACAAATATTTTTTTTCTTTTGGAAATTAACTTTAGTCCTTAATCTTTCAAATACAATCAAAAGGTATCTGGATTGAGGTAGTTGCTTGTCTAGCTGCACTGATGAGCTGTGAAGCAGTACTGTATGTGGATGACATATATATATATATATATATATATATATATATATATATATATATATAACTACTTCATTTACTCACATAAAATTAATATACGAAAGTATAGATTTATGTGTAAACTTTAAGTATTTATTTCAAAAGTGCTCAATACTAGTTAGTAAGTTATAAAATATATATGGCGATTAAGCTACACTGAATATCCTGCGTTTCATACACTCTAGGACTCTTCAGGCTTATGCGCATAAGCCTGAAGAGTCTTAGAGTGTATGAAACGCAGAATATTCAGTGTAGCTTAATCGCCATATATATTTTATAACTTACTATATATATATATTGAGCACTTTCCGTTGAATTAAAAAGTCGGTCAATTTAGCTCTTATGCGTAGATCATCGTATAACGATTTGATCACTGTCTGTCTGACGTAATGAACATTTAAATTAAAATGTTTAAAATTCAACGCTATTTCACACGGTTAATAGTAGCCGAATGGATACGGCCTCCGCTAATCGAGCCAGAGATGTCTCGTGTCGCGGGGTTCGAATCGTTCGACTGGTAGTAATCGTGACACCCTGCACTGAAGAATCCCGAAAGGATGAAACAATAGTGTCTGTAGGTATTTAATTATTATAGTAAAAAAATAATTATATATATATATATATATATATATATATATATATATATATATATAAATGAGATGTAGTTTGCTTGAAGCATTGTGTGAGATAGGTATATAGAAGAGATTTAAAAGATTATCACAATGCGTGGAATGGAATGTAGGAATGGAATGGAATTTGAGTAATTAACATTATTGTTGTAATTGTTGTTAGATTTTCTTTAATTTGTTTTTTTTTCTTTTATAATTTTTTTTTTTACATAATCTTTTATTTTATTATAATCATTCTTTTATTATTTATTTTTTTTATATCTCATTGCTAATGCAATTCTCTACGTGTATAAGAGCCAAGTACATCCAAGGATGGAGTACTTTTGTCACATCTGGGCAGAAGCTATTAGAAGCACCTTATCTTGCATTGACAGACTTCAAAAGAGAATTTGTAGTTGGGAGATGCTTTTTTTCTCTTCCCTGCAACCCTTTCCCACAGAAAAGACGTTGCGAGCCTATCTCTGCTTTATCATTATTTCATGGCAAGTGCTCGTCTGAGCTCCAATTTATGGTTATTCCCGCCCTGTCCTGACTTTCACAAAAAAACACTCCTCTAGTTGAAATCACTATCAATAATTTCCCCCCACTCTTTATCTCTGCCTAAACCTAAATGTAGATTCCATGAACAAAGTTTCTTTCTTAGAACTGCATACCTGTGGAACTCTGTTCCGTTTTCTTGTTTTCCAACTGACTACAATATGGTCATCTTCAAGTCCAACATAAACAAGTTCTTGATGAGCCATCCCCTTAAGTAATCCAATTTACCAAATTTCGACTACTAACGATTACTATGACATTTTCCCATTGACTACTGTACACTCATTAACTCTTATCCTCGAGTGGCCTCCGGGTCTTGATAAGTGGGGACTCACTTGTAAAAAAAAAAAAAGAAGTATTTTATGACCGGGCTATGCGGGGTGTCCCTGCTAGCTTAGATAAATACTTTTGCAGTTTTAACAAAGGGCAACAATAATATCAGGCTGTCTCCATTTACGCTGCTGAACATCTACAGAATGTCAACATCGATATATTATATTTTTGACTTTTTTTTTTTTACTTCAAAGAAGTAGGAAGAATTAACGTAACGAAGTTGGCCTTTTAATTGCTTTATTTTATTGTAAATGTTTGTCTACAAATGAAATACATTTTTTTTTGTACATTAGCGGACTATATGTGCATCTATTCACATCTTGCTTGAGAGAGAGAGAGAGAGAGAGAGAGAGAGAGAGAGGGGGGGGTTTGGATATGAAAACGTCTTTTTGTATTTTGTATCATAAAATAGATCCTGTTTTATTTCTGAACAGATATATTCCATATGAAAGAGTCCGTTTGTGGAATTTCATCAGGTCCCGCTAGTTTTTTTTTTTTTTTTTTTTTTTTTTTAATTGATTAGGCAATGCCCAATGCAGAAGCATTGGCGAGTCTAAGTCTGCCCGTACCAGTGTCAGGTGAAAACCTGTTATTGATGTAAAAGTAAACTTGTTCTGCTGACCAAACTGGATTTTCTGTTTTGGTTTAAAATAAATAAGCAAATTGGCATGAAAGAAAATCTATTAAATTTTTGTAAACATTTTTATTTTTTTAAATACATTTTACAAAAATAAGTAATACTTGATTATATTTTGCATAAATAAATAAATAAATAAAATGCTACTGTTTTTGCATTATTTAAATATATTTTTGAGAAAAAAAATCAAAATACTTTAACAAATATAATACATGCGAAGTCTATGTAAAATATTGCCGAAGTATTTTTTTTTTTAACTCCTACGGGTAACTTCCAAAATTTCCGGCATTAATTCTTTGCATCGTTCGTGACGTATCGGTCACATGTCTGTCTCTGCCAACAGTCGTCTGTGATTGTATCATTCTAATGTAAACAAAGGAGCGATAATTTGAAACTGTGATAAGAATTATAAGATGTCAACCTTAATGTAAAGCAATTAGGATGGTGTGATTGATATGGCAACCAATCCATAATCGGGATTATTTTTCTATTTTTATTATAGTCGGGAGTCACCAATTGTAGGTGTTTATCCACAGGATCATTAAAGGTAAATTTAACAGGATCGCAGATTAATAGAAAGGACTCAGCAATCTACATCCTTCCATAAAGAAATAAAAATGAAATCCGGAAAATAACAGCAGTTGGCAAAGAACATGAAATTGCTAAATTAATATAAAATAAACAGCATTTATTTATGTATTAGGAATATTCATTTAAATTGTTTCAACGTAAGTGTTTTCTTGTGTTGAATATTCATAATAAAGATTAATGAAGTGAGGATTTTGTGAGGATAGCTCGAGATTTGAAATTACTGATTTTTTATGATCAGGGTGCCGAATCAGGGCTTGGTCCATGTGGCTATTTTTGAGAAAAAACAGCCCGTAAATCCATGTAAGTGTACACATGTGTGTGTGTGTTTGTGTGTGTGTGTGTGTGTGTGTGTGTGTGTGTGTGTGTGTGTGTGTGTGTTCGTATCATAAGAACAGTAATTCGAAAAGGAGATTTAAATCCTCGCTCGATGTGGTAATTTTCCATGTTGGGTATTAAAGTTCATGCCTGTCGCACGTAAAATCATGACCAGGGTTTTAATGTCTCCCCCAAATGGAGTTTACTTGAACACGTATTGAACTTGTGAAATTGAAGAGAAAAACTGATTTGATTTTGATGGGTAAATCTTTATATTCAGGCTTTCTCAAACGTTCCAGCCTGTTTACTGTATTCATATTTTTTTATTTTTTTATTTTTTTTTTTTTTACATTTTCACCCCAAACAAGGCACATTGCCACTTTGGTGTAAGGGGCTACTATCAGGGGCAACAACTACTGGGGCACTATGTTGGGATTTGGGCAGCAAGATGTCGGTTCACATTACACTTGAACTTCTGCATGTCAGTACAGTTAGGGAAGCAGGGAACTGAAATGGAATTCCAGAGTCTAGCGGTTCTGGGGAAGAAACTACTGGAGTAGAAAGATCTTTTACATCTAGGGATCTCTACTGTCGGGTTGGTCGAGGGTGTCTACGTCGTGGGGGCACAAGTGTCTGCAGTTCGTCAGAGCATTCAGCATTAAAATACTTGTAGAACAGGCAGAAGGATGCAACGTTTCGTCGATGTGACAGAGCCTGAAGCTTAGATGCCAGTTCAGGGCCTATCAGATTGGCGACTCTCTTTTGAATGTTGTCTAGGAGCGAGAGACTAGTAGCAGATGCACCAGCCCAAATGTGACAACAATACTCCATACATGGGCGAATAGTGGCCTTATAGAGGTACAGGATACTTTCAGGTGTCAGTAGTTTTCTAGCATGGTAGAGAGAGCCTACCTTTTACGCAGCGGCCCTGGCAATGTTTTCAATATAATTGTTCCAACTCATGTTTCCTGTGAACGTTAGGCCAAGCAGTTTGAAAGATGTACTCTCAGACAGGGAGTCACTGGCCATTGCTATTGGTGGCAGAGAAGGTTTCTTGTAATTATTGAAGGAAACCAGTTTAGTCTTGGCAGCATTGAATGTGACCATCCATTTATGTCCCCATTCCACTACAGATTGGAGGTCATCCTCTAGTGTTTTTGCCATTTCTTTAGTTATGTGTTCAATTGTTTTCCTGTCATGCCTGTTATAGAGTGTGGTGTCATCAGTATATATACCCATCTCAGAGGCAGTTTTGTCGGGGAGGTCATTAATAAATATTAGGAACAATAGAGGTCCAAGGATAGACCCCTGAGGCACTCCCGCATTTATATCATATTGTTTAGATGTACGACCGTCGAGGACAACCTGGATTTTTCTCTTATCTAAGAAGGATTTAATTATGTTAAGTATTCTACCAGTGATACCGTATGATTTAATTTTCCTGAGGAGACCCTCATGCCATACCCTGTCAAAAGCCATAGATATATCTAGAGCTACCGCTCTGCCCTCCCCCGCTTTGTCCAGTGAATGGTATATACGTTCAGAGATTACAGTGAGGATGTCTGCTGTGGAACGGGCTTGTCTAAATCCATATTGTTTGTCAGTCAGAAGTTTACCATCTGTAAGGTGCCGGACTAGAGCATGGTTAATTATGCGAGGAGCGTAACATAGTTTATTTTCTTTTATGTGTGCGGTGGTGGCATCACAACGTCATGTGCCTATGCATTTTTTTTTTGTATGCGTGTGTATTTCAAAGTGGTGATCACTGTGAAATGTTCTTGTCGGACATTTATTCTAACCGGGCATAACGGTTGCCACAAACTGAAGCACTTATGCCACCTTGACGCACATACTCTTTACTTATCTGACAAGCAACAAAATCCCACCCTTTCATTGTTGAGCTTCGTAGATGCTAAAAAGCCTTCTACTCTAATAGATTTTGGAATCTCCCTCCCCCCACGTTTCCTGCTTCCCTGACTGTACTAACCTCCAAAAGTTTAAAAGTACTGTGAACAGACATTTCACTGCTCAACTCCCCAAAATCCCTTATTAGACACAATCCTAATAGTAGTCTCTAACGTCCAAGTGGCAATATGCCTTGTTTAGAGAGAAAAAAGTAAAAATAAAAAATAAATAAATTGCATTAAATAGAAAAAAAAAACCCTCTTTTTTGAGAACGGCTTTCTAAATAATAGCATTATTATTTCAGCCCGGTCCGTAAACGGCACAAGTATCATTGGAGCATTTAGTTTTTTTGTTTGATTTTTTTAGATATAACCCGATTTAAATATATTTTAATAGATATTCCAACTTGTTGGTCTTTTCAAACAATACTAGCGTACTAAAGCGAAACCGGAGATTCACTTCAGGCCCTCCTTTCTGTTCACAACTGCTCTCTTTTTACCGTCGCTGCAGTTTAGGCTTATCTTTTTTTTAATAACGAAGATGGCTGGCCAAGTAAACAACGTCGATGTTATTCTCGACGTAGATCCAAGTAAAGTTCCTTCGTGCCCACACGGTGAGTTACTTTTCAGAATGGTATTTTAAGATTGGATGTCGAACAATTATTTTAATTATTTAAGGTTCAAATCGATTTATTAATTGCCATCTTCGTCTTGGCTAATGGCCTTTTTCATGACATCCCATTAAACCCACGTGGCTTCATCGAATAAATCAATTTTGAATTTAAATATATTTAATCAATTTAAAATTTATTCAAAATTTAATTCATATAAGGATTTTACTCTTATCTATATGTTTAAGGAAAAGTTGTATAATTATGATATTTAGATTTTAAAAACCTAAAAAAAAAATTTAAAAAAACTGGGGTTTTAGACGTCCTTCATTATTTTCAGTAAAATAATATTTGGTAAATTTTTATGACGTGCCCCAGAAACACCCCAACAACCTCCCCATGTTAAGAACCGCTTTCGGAATACCCCCCCCCCCAACCTCGAAAACCGTTCTTAACTTGGGGGGGGGGCGTTATTCCGAAAACCGTTCTTAACATGGAGTGGTTGGGGTGTTTATACTACGCTGGGGCAAGTCGTAAAAAAATATCTAATATTTAGATATGGAATTAATTGAAAAAAAAAAAAAAAAAAAAAGGTAATGTGCAGTATCTTTCCAACTTCAAAAAATCCTTTAAAATTACCACTATTACAGGTTTTCGAGAATGCTGGTGTACTTTTGCCACCATGCTGAAATAACATTGTTGAAAGCTGTTCTTAACATGGAAAGGGGAGAGTGTTTTGTAACTATTTTGTGCTTCCACCTGACAATTTAATAAAAATAAAGAAAAAAGATATCGTGAAGTTAAGAAGCTTGAATTTAACCTGGAAAAAAAAACTAAAAAATAGCGCGGTGGCAAAAGTGCACAAGCACCGGGTGCTGATAACGAAAATAACGTTTAAAATTCCAGGAAACGAGTAATTTCCAAGATATGAAGAACTTATAGTTTCAAAAAGTGGGAGATCGCTTTTCTATATTAATTTATCGTAAAATGAACACCCACTTTATAGCCACCTGGGGAGAGGCATCTGCTATATATTTTTTTTTAAGGTGTAGTGTTTATTTGGTAATTGTGGCCTGGTACACCAATACAAAACCTACTTTAAAAACTTGTTTTCCATGGGGTTCGGGTGAAAACAAATATAGCATTTAAATAGGTAGTCTTCCAGGTATGATGGTAGCCATTCAAGGCGTACGCAGGTTTTTGAAGAGGGTTGATATGCCATAAAACAAAACGGCCAAACCAAAAAAAAATGAGAATGGAGCTAACCGCTACTTACAATTATATGAGGACCTTGGTATCATCCTATATTTTCCTGTAGTAGTTGGATAAGCAGCGAGCGCACATTGAACCCCAAAAAATTTGAAAAATTAATCTTATTTACTTAAAAACAACAAAATAAAATTTTAAATGTTTATTCTAAAATAGTGGGGTAGAGGCTTATCTCTAATGTAAAACTATAGGGAAATTCCATGAGTAGAGTTTCTTTCCCGGAACTGTCCGTTTGTGGAACACAATACAGGGTGTTTGCTTCCTGGTTGACTATAACATGGTCATTGTTTTCTAACTATTTACCCAACACTTACCCCTTATCTCTCCCTAATTAACAATTTTCATATGTTGTAGTATATCTTTCGTTTTGGTCTTGCTGGATTCCAGGACAAGAATTTATCTAGTCTGGTGGAGTATCTAGCTTTGTGCTATTACTTGAGGTAACATCATTTGGAGAAGGTACACCATTCCTTGTAAAAGCTAATGTAAGTTAGCCATAGTGAGGAGATCTTATTTAGGCAGCGAATACTATGTGTTTTTTAATATTTGATCAGGGTTTACTTCTAGAGAAAAGTATCTTATGCCAGGTTTTTCTGGCAAACCCCTGTACAGGGAGACCTGAGACACTCAAGGATAGTGTTTTAATAGTGTTTGCTAAAATATATGCACACATTCCATGGGTTTTTATGGTAATCCAAAAACTTGAAAACAAAACTTAAAGTTAAAAATTTAGAGACTTTAAAGGAATCTGAATTGATAATTGTATCGGAATCTGGAATTCAGAAAATTGAATATGTAATTGAAATCAGGGAAATTTTAGAATCGTCCCATCACTAACATATATATATATATATATATATATATATATATAAAAGAGACGTTGCGAGCCTGTCTTTGTTTTATCGTTATTTCCATGGCAAGTGCTCGTCTGAGCTCCAATCTCTGGTCCCCCCTCGCCAATCTTTCACGAAAAACACCTGTCTAGCTAGTAATTTCCCCCACGCTTTATCTGTGCCTAAATCAAAACATAGATTCCATGAACAAAGCTTCTTTCTTAGAACTGCACACGCGTGGAACTCTCTTCTGTTTGCCTGCTTTCCACCAGACTACAACTTGGATGTTTTCAAGTCCTACATAAACAAATTCCTGATGAATCGCCCCCTTAAGTAAGACATCTTATCAAATCTCCAATACTAACGATTACTACGATACTATCCCATTGATTACTGTACATGCAATAACCCTTATCCCAGAGTGGCTTCCGGGCCTTGATAAGTGGTGACCTCCATGTAAAAAAAAAAGATTATTTATAACTATATTCGCCCCTTTAAGAAACCTGTTTCATAACTGTTGAACACTTTGTGATTGGCCTATGTGCGAGATCGTGACCGTCCAGTCACTCGATCACTGTATATCGACATTTAATAACGTTAATGCTTTTATAAATGTTTAAATTCACTTGAATATTGTTGCGGTTAATGGTGTTCCTTACAAATGGAGACAGATATCTTTGTTGATGGGTTCAAATTCTATGACCAATTCTTTCCTTCTCTGGTGATGGATATTTTAATATCCGAAATTAATAAGAAAAATGTCAAGTTAAAAAAAAAAAAAAATTGATTTTTAATAAATATTAGCATCTTAACATGGTTTCAAAACAGTTTGTCTGTTTGTTCAAAATTTTTAATTTTATCACAGACAATTGCCAATCCTCATTAGAATGTTCTTTCTTGTTTTTAATTTTCAGGTCCAACCCTATTGTTTGCCCGTTATGGCGATAAAGGAAAGAACACAAAAAGATTCTTTGCATGCTCGGCATGTCGAGATCGAAAGGAGTGCAATTTTTATCAACTGGAAGATGAGAAAGTTTCCTCCGTCCGATTGGAAGCCCGAAAAGTTATCAACAAAAAAGGTCAACCCCCGTTCAGTCACGCAAAATGTGTACAACGGTAATTCCGTTTTTTATTTTTATTTTATTTCTTGAGTCATCGGAAAAAAAATATTACTTTTGATAGGATTTGTTCTTGTTGACTAATTTTTTGGTGTAGAAATTATCTACAGTTAGTCACTGAAACCTATTTGCTTAATTTTTTACTATGACATGATCGTCTGCTGGGGAAGGTAACTTGATTAATTTGTACTATGGGGGCATTTATAGAACAGTTGTTACGTCCTGGGCATGGTAACCAGCTTCGCAGGTGTTAAATGCTATATATAGAATGATAGGTACATTTCCTAGATCAAAGGGTTGATATGACATTTGCTATGTCTGGTCTTGTGTAGAGTTCTTGGCATCATTACTGTCAGGAACCATTCTGCTTGAATTGTATGACACCATCTATGATATAAATCTCACCTGTCTGTTTAAATGTATGCATGTATATTTTGCAAAAACTTTCGCCAGAGGTGACAGATCCTGACAAAATTGGTATCATTTTGAAGCTTGATGTCTCGGATGACAAATATCGAAAAATTGGTCAAAAACATTAATTTCTTCACCATAAACTCTGCCATTTTGTACAAGGAGAGGTCAATTCCCCCCCCCCTTTTTTTTCTAGACATTTTAGCTAGTCATCGTCACTGTTGGATTGACTTTGGTTAATTTCAACACTTTTGACTTCTGGTCGTGTCATGAAGACATCAACATTTTCTTTTCCGCCTTTGCGGC
The DNA here is from genome assembly GCF_053919585.1 of Euprymna scolopes. Lineage (NCBI taxonomy): Eukaryota > Metazoa > Mollusca > Cephalopoda > Sepiida > Sepiolidae > Euprymna > Euprymna scolopes. The sequence continues at coordinate 12,870,362 of NC_136509.1, read as the reverse complement.
ATGAGTTCGAGCTTGTCTGCCTACTACCACTTTTTTTTTTTTTGCTCAACACACACCTCCAAACACCCAGGCAACGCCAAGAATCCAGGCTAGTCTATAATAATCAAACGTTTTCTTCTTTTTTTTTTATACTAAAATAGAATTGTTTTATTTTAACATTTGAAGAAGCATTTTAAGGACTAGAGTTTCCCTAGCAAGTTGTACTTCCTGTTCTTGTCATCACAAGAGAAAGAGGTAATACAGTTTGTATGAGATCATTGAAGGTGGATTGGCAGGTCGGTTCCCAGCTCATCCAACTCTCGAGTTCTTATAAAATGCTTTTTCAATATCAAAATAAATTTATAATTTTTTAAAGAAAATGTGTCTGCTGCTAATTGTACGCAACGTGCACATTTCAAATGATGGACTTTGCCACTAATGACGACAAAAACTCTACACAAGACCCGTCAGACCAGATGTATCAACCCCTTGATGTAAGGGAAATTTTATCGTTTATCGTCTATGGCTTATTGTGTTTAATATCCGGGGTGCTGTCAAGATGGAATAGTCATTCCAGAAACGTCTCCATGATAAAGCCAAACCAAAATACATTCTGTGTAAACAATTTGGTCAAATCACACCAATTAGTTTAGTGTACAGAAACGGGTTAGTAGTGAAATTTCAGCTTGTGATATCACGTTTATTTTTATTTTTTTTTATTATAATGTAATCTTTTCTCTACACTTTCTTTTGCTTTATTTTGTTTTGTTTTTTATTTTCAAGTTATTATCGAAATTTCGAATATTTAGCTATCAATTTGACTGCCATTTTTCTTAACTAACGCTAGACACTATTTGTTTTTCGGACCAAATGTTTTAAAGTGAGTAAAACACAAAAAACTTTTCCATGTAGGTAGAAGAGTAACTTATCGTGCTTTGTACACATTTATTTGTTATATTTTTGTTTTTTGATCACTTTTTCGTACCAGTGTGTATTGTAAAATAAACCCCCCACTTTTTTTTTTTACAATCCTTTGCATTATTGTATTATTGTTTCAAGCTGCACTGGTTGTGCAGTCGATGGTAGATAAGTGTTGCATCATATGTTTCTCTTCCCTGCATTTTCAAATCGTCAGTTTTGTAATCTGATCTCGTCATAACAACTTTTGATCATCCTATCCTTGTTGTCGGACAGTCGAACATTTTCCACTGAAGCCATGGTGCTCTTGAATCAGGAGTAAACATCTCAGAAAGGAGGATTCTCATGTTAATATGAGGAAGGGGGGTGCATTCTCTAGCCTTCTGGTCCACAGCTGCAGTCTGGTCTCTTCCTGAAATGCTGTTAGGGGTTCAGCATGATTGAGAAAATTTCTTGACGTCACATTCATAAAGGAGATGACATTCATCACTGGTTGCGTTTATGATCTTTACTTGACTGGCAACTTCCTGACTCACATTTGCGAGGGAGAAGTAAAGGAGAACTAATGGATTATTCAAATATCTATGTATCTTATATAGAGTTCAAGTGTTAGTCTCAGGAAAGGGGGCCCCTTGATTTCTGAGTACTTTGACTGAAGTAAAATGAACATTGGGGCAGTGAGAAGATGCATGTTGTTCAGCTTCAGGAAACCTGTGATCAAACGGCAAGTATTGTTCAATGCTAGGTCTAATTATTTTTACTGTTTTTTTGACCCCAAACAATGCACAGCGCCACTAAATCTAAGGGGCTACTAGTTGGTACTAGATTAGCAGAGAACTATGTAGGGAGTTGGGCAGCGAGGTATCTGTTCATATTATGTTTAAACTTCTGCATGTCAGTACAGTTAGGGAAGCAGGGGCCTGGGAGGGAATTCCAAAGTCTAGCAGTTTGAGGGTAAAAGCTATTTGAATGAAAGGCTTTATGGCATCTAGAAATCTCTACAGTGTAGAGGTGGGATTTTGCTACTTTTCTGGTTTGTCGAGGGTTTTTACATCGAGGAGGTTGGCTTTGAGATTGTTGTCCAAGCACTTACCATTAAAGTACTTGTAAAACCCACAAGGATGCCACAATTTGGCTTTTTTTTTTTGCATTTGTTGATTTAGTTCAAACAGAACGCGTAGCAGAGGTGTATAGCACAGGGCAAAGGGAGGACATCTTAATGATGTGGCTCCCCATTTAGAGTTGATCAGTTTTTATAAAATGTTGTTCTAGGAGTTGACTTCTATTTTTATCTTGTGTCCCTTGAATGAGAGTGTCGTCCAATATTATGCCAAGATATGCAGGATTGGTTTCTCAAGTTCCAGATTACATGATGTTTTGGAGCCTGTTTGCCTCCAAATTCCTGAGATGGAACCAAAAGACGTTTTTTGTAATGTTTGTATGCAGATAGTTACTCTCGTTTGTTTCTGCTGCTTCAAATGTACTTTCTTGGAATGTTACACACAGGTCGTCAGCATAGATGAACCGTTCAATGTTTGGGTCCGTTGGTTGCTCATCAATTTGCTGATCGCGGAGACTTTGTGGGTAGATCGCATGGTATTGAAAAAAAAAAACGTTAGTGTTGCCAAACATTCAGAACTTTACAGCAGAACTGGAGACACAAGAGCAGTCACATGTGCAGTTTGAGAAGAGCGCACGCTAAATAAAAATAATTGCCAATTGTCCGTCAGAGTTTACTTGAGCTAATTGTTACCGTCATGTGCTGCACTTTCTAAAAAGACGAGGTTGTTTCACTTGCATCGAAAATTGCAACCTGAACCTTTATGAAGTGATGGATGAGATTCTGATACTATACACTGGCATTCAGGTGATGCAGAGCTTGTAGACAATTATGATACTTACTCACAAAGGACCCCAACATCAGTAAATGTGCTAGCTTCTTGACTGCATTATTTGGTTTCACTTATTTATGAGTCAGCCTTTTCCCACATGAAGATCATTATGTCCAAATACCGCTCCACCATGATTGAGGCTAGCTAATAGCAACTACTGTCCAGACTATGCAACGGATTCCATCTAATGCAAGTCATCAGATTAAGGTAATGACAAAAAATTTACAGAACTGTTCTGTGCAATATAGGTTGATACAATAATGCAACATACACCCATACTGTACATATAAAAATAATTTACAATATATTTGTAAATGTTTTTATTTCTAGTAGGTGGTAAATCATTTAGACTTAGTCATGTCATATGTAGTTCTCATGCTGAAAAAGTTTGTGCACTCCTGGTGTAGATATTATATAGTAATAGAACTAGCACACTGCCTTGAAGTTGAGCCATTCTTTTTGATTTATTTATTTTATTTATTTATTTTTTTTTTTTTGATTGATATTCAATCATCCTGATGAACTCACTCGAATCGGGATGAAACGTTGATAAACTCAAATGTTTTAAGTTTTCCTCATTTCCCATAACGGTGAAATGTGAACAGACATCTTGCTACTCAACTCCCCACAATCCTTTGGAAATATGATTTGCTTGAGGTGAAAAAAAAATTCTTTCAGTCTTAAAAATATTCTTGGTTGCCTTAAGCGATTAATTAGAGTAAATTTAAATTTGAAAATGTCGCAAACAGATGTGTCACAAATGAAAATGAAGAAATGAAATTGCTTTTTCTTTTGTTCATACATTAAAAGCATATAAAACATTCATACATTAAGACCATATAAAACTACTGGGAGGACATTGTAGTTTTATGAGGTGCCTTCAATAAGTTTCCAGACTTGTTTTATACAAGCATTTAAAATTGTCGTAGACTCTTGAAAATTCGGCTTTACATCTTATGAGATGACTGACCAATTTTTAAGATTTCAGGTTCAAATGAACAGCTACAGTAGGAATTTGAATACACTCTACTAAAGCCTGATTGTCACAGCTGGTGAATTTCAAAAATTCAATCTGAATGTGAGGACACTTTAGGGGAATGGTATGCAGTAAAATTCTGTTTTAAACTTGGAAAAATGCCACAGAAACGTTTGGATGCTTCAGACTGCTTTTGGACTATCTTGCTTGAATCGAGCATCAGTTTTTGAGTGGCATAAGAGATTCAAGGAAGGCAGGGGGTCTGTGAGAGATAATGAGAGGTGTGGAAGGAGTAAGAAAGTCAGAACACCAGAATCGGTTGACCAAATAAAGAATTTCATGGATAATGACCATCTTGTGTCTATAGAGACAATAAGTGCGCAGTTTTGATATCAGTGTGGGAACTGTACACACTTCTTTCTTAGAACTGCACGCCTGTGGAACTCTGTTCCGTCTGCCTGCTTCCCTCCGGACTACAACTTGGATGTCTTCAAGTCCAATGTTAACAAATTCCTAATGAACCGCCCCCTTAATTAAACACTTCATCAAATCTCCACATTAACGTAATGTACTTGCAATAACCCTTATCCCTGAGTGGCTTCCGGGCCTTGATAAGTGGTGATCACTGTGTAAAAAAAAAAAAAAAATTATTCGTGAAGAACTGAAGATGCAGAAGATTTGCACAAAGTTTGTCCCAAGGGTGCTCCATCCTTGTCACAGACTATTTGACTAAGATAAGCATCAAGACAGTTCCTCACCCTACCTATAGTCCAGACCTTGCTTTCTGACTCTTGATTATTTCCTAAGCTCAAGGAAAACTTTAGAGGTTGCCGTTACGAGACAACTGAGAAGATGAAAGAGGCTTTGATGAGTCATTGACACGCTCATACAAGATGACTTCCATGAAGCCTTCCAGAAGTTGTTGGAATGGTACAAGTGTATTACAGCCGGAGAAGATTACTTTGAAGAGTACTAGAGTTTCATGTGTGTACGATCAAGAAAAGTACTCGTATGGAAAAAATCTGGAAACTTATTGAAGGCACCTCATATATGACCTTGATTGTATCACCTGGACTAAACAACTAGCCAATCGCATTGAGGTGTCTCAAAATCACTTAATGTTATGGGACATCGCTTGATCGAAAAAAGTAAAATATCAACCCTCTGTCAAACTACTTCCCTACCGCCTCTGTTTGATAAAATCAAAAGTAAAACTTTAAACTTTTTGGTCATGTCAAATGATCAGCCACTTGCCTGTCAGTTATGATTTGAGGGTATGTTAGAAGGCAAAAGAGGCGGAGAAAATGTTTTTGATTGGACATCTATCAACAGTTGGGCGTCCATCAACCAACTTGCTCTGGATTGGGAGGAATGGTGAAAAATAAGTCGCGTAGGTTCGCAATCCGCATCAAGCAGAAGCTAACACTGATGATGATCATACATTAAAACTATGTTTTACTTTTTTTTTTTTTCTGTTTCAGATTAAAAGCATTTTGGGACTGTCCAGTTGTTAATCGGTTGATGTGCCAGACTTGTGGTATCTTACTTCTGCCCACTGAGCAGAAAGTGCATATCAACAAGTCGCACGACCTCGTTAAGTCGGTCTCAGATGAACTTCTTCAGAATCCAACAAAACTGTTTCGTCCGCAAGGAAAGGACAAAGTATTTGCTGTAAGTATTTTTTATTTTTTGGACATTTTTGTTATTACATCTTGGCTATAAATAATTTAGGTTCTTGTCCAAAATTCACCATATATATACAAAAAAAAAAAAATCATAGAAACTCTGTATGTGTCCGTGCTAGAACAAAAATGTCATATTCTAGAAATCATGTCAATTGATCAAGTAGTTTTATTTTTAACTAATAAATTCAAATTTTCTGAGTGAGTAGGACCATCTTATGTCACCATCTTTAAAAAATGGAGATAATTCAACAATAATTCAAACTTGCGAGATCAACTGTGCAATGCCTAGGATTTCCCATTAATCCCTTATAATCATTAAAAATGATTTTCTTTTATAAAAAAAAACTTCGATTTATGTGATTTTGGGGAAATAATCTTTTTATTCTGTCATGGGGGCGTACATCATAAAGATTTTTTTATATTTTTTTTTTTTAATATGGAAGAGTTTGGGACAAGTACCATATTTTTTTACTTAGACTTGTCGAAAGTCTGTTTCAATGACAGAATGTTGATTAAGCAGGTGGTTGTTTCCAACTTTATCTTGAGTATCATGTTAGTGTTGGTGATTGTTTTTATTGTATCCATCATCACAGATTTATTGTATCCATCATCACAGATTTTAGTTTTGTTTTCGCACAAAAACATGAAAATATATTGAACGAAACGAAACAAATCCAACCCTGCAAAATTTTTCTGTAGGTAAACTTTGAAGCGTTATTATGAACTGGCAGGCAAAATTGAGCAGTAAATAATTTCCCCATTAGCAGGCAAATTATATAAGACAACGCAAATGCTCTGGCTACCTCACTGGCACTTGAAATTAGGGCGGAAAAATTTTGATTGATTTTTCCAGGAGGAGTGGGGTGTGTCCAAAAAGCACAGCTTGCCTTACTATCGGGTTAGGTTGATGCCCAGCCTAGATATAGATACAATACTCCACAGACCAATGGTGACTTTATTAAATTTATCCTATCTTCAATATTGTGCAACTGTCAGAAGTTTCTAATGTGATTCCACTACATTCCTATCTGCATCGATTATGTAACTCTTGCTTCACAATTACATGCACAGCCACTCTTATAGGGCATATCCATTGTCTTTCAAGACTGAATGGAAGCCATGCATGCATATTAATCTTTTAATGATCCAAGATAACAATTTCTTATAATGGAAAACTTAAAGAAACATTTTAATCCAAGGGAGATAACTCTAATTCTTTTACTATGAGTTATGGGTCTTTCTTCTTTTTTTTTTTTTTATTTTTTTTATTGTAATAAATATTAGGATTCCTCACCTATACGTTACTTCGAATTTTTTTTCTTGTTCACCATAACAGGGCATATTGCCACTTGGACTACTCTTGGATATCAGTCTACTATTTGGAACTATTTTTTACAGGGGACTATTTGAGAAGATTAGCAAGATGTTGGTTTACATTACATTTAAACTTCTGCATATCAGAATAGTTAGAGAAGCAGGGACCAGGGAGGGAATTCCAAAGTTTAGCAGTCTGAGGAAAAAAGGTATTAGAGTAGAAGAGTTTTCGATACCTCTACAGTTAAAGGGGTGGGATTTTGTTATTAAATGGGTTTGTCAGGAGTATGTACGTTGAGTGGGTACAAGTGCAACAAGTTCATCTAAGATTATTTCATTAAAATACTTGTAAAACTTAATATTAATCGACTATTTAAAAAAATTTTCTAGAAACTAAAGGAAAATTAGAATAATTTTTTATGATTTACAAAATTTTGCGTAATATGATGTTCAGTGATGGAATCGGATGTTTCTTAGGATGTTATTTTTCTCCTGCATAACCCTCGGACAAAGTTTCACTAGTTTAATATATGATCCATTCTTGCTGCTTTTGTTTTTTTTATTTATTAGACCTTTTTTTATTTACTAGACCTTTTTTTTATTTACTAGACCTTTTTTTATTTACTAGACCTTTTTTATTTACTAGACCTTTTTTATTTACTAGACCTTTTTTTTATTTACTAGACCTTTTTTTATTTACTAGACCTTTTTTTATTTACTAGACCTTTTTTTTATTTACTAGACCTTTTTTTATTTACTAGAACTTTTTTTATTTACTAGACCTTTTTTTATTTACTAGACCTTTTTGTATTTACTAGACCTTTTTTATTTACTAGACCTTTTTTATTTACTAGACCTTTTTTTATTTACTAGACCTTTTTTATTTACTAGACCTTTTTTTATTTACTAGACCTTTTTTTATTTACTAGACCTTTTTTTATTTACTAGACCTTTTTTTATTTACTAGACCTTTTTTTATTTACTAGACCTTTTTTATTTACTAGACCTTTTTTTATTTACTAGACCTTTTTTATTTACTAGACCTTTTTTTTACTAGACCTTTTTTTATTTACTAGACCTTTTTTTATTTACTAGACCTTTTTTATTTACTAGACCTTTTTTTATTTACTAGACCTTTTTTTATTTACTAGACCTTTTTTATTTACTAGACCTTTTTTATTTACTAGACCTTTTTTATTTACTAGACCTTTTTTTATTTACTAGACCTTTTTTATTTACTAGACCTTTTTTTATTTACTAGACCTTTTTTTATTTACTAGACCTTTTTTTTATTTATTAGACCTTTTTTATTTACTAGACCTTTTTTTTATTTACTAGACCTTTTTTTATTTACTAGACCTTTTTATTTACTAGACCTTTTTATTTACTAGACCTTTTTTTATTTACTAGACCTTTTTTATTTACTAGACCTTTTTTATTTACTAGACCTTTTTTATTTACTAGACCTTTTTTTATTTACTAGACCTTTTTTTATTTACTAGACCTTTTTTTATTTACTAGACCTTTTTATTTACTAGACCTTTTTTATTTACTAGACCTTTTTTTATTTACTAGACCTTTTTTTATTTACTAGACCTTTTTTTATTTACTAGACCTTTTTTTTATTTACTAGACCTTTTATTTACTAGACCTTTTATTTACTAGACCTTTTTTATTTACTAGACCTTTTATTTACTAGACCTTTTTTATTTACTAGACCTTTTTTATTTACTAGACCTTTTTTATTTACTAGACCTTTTTTATTTACTAGACCTTTTTTTATTTACTAGACCTTTTTTTATTTACTAGACCTTTTTTTATTTACTAGACCTTTTTTATTTACTAGACCTTTTTTTTATTTATTAGACCTTTTTTTATTTACTAGACCTTTTTTTATTTACTAGACCTTTTTTTATTTACTAGACCTTTTTATTTACTAGACCTTTTTATTTACTAGACCTTTTTTTATTTACTAGACCTTTTTTTATTTACTAGACCTTTTTTATTTACTAGACCTTTTTTATTTACTAGACCTTTTTTATTTACTAGACCTTTTTTATTTACTAGACCTTTTTTTATTTACTAGACCTTTTTTTATTTACTAGACCTTTTTTTATTTACTAGACCTTTTTATTTACTAGACCTTTTTTATTTACTAGACCTTTTTTTATTTACTAGACCTTTTTTTATTTACTAGACCTTTTTTTATTTACTAGACCTTTTTTTTTATTTACTAGACCTTTTTTTTATTTACTAGACCTTTTATTTACTAGACCTTTTTTATTTACTAGACCTTTTTTATTTACTAGACCTTTTTTTATTTACTAGACCTTTTTATTTACTAGACCTTTTTATTTACTAGACCTTTTTTATTTACTAGACCTTTTTTTATTTACTAGACCTTTTTTTATTTACTAGACCTTTTTTTTATTTACTAGACCTTTTTTTTATTTACTAGACCTTTTTTTATTTACTAGACCTTTTATTTACTAGACCTTTTATTTACTAGACCTTTTTTATTTACTAGACCTTTTTTTATTTACTAGACCTTTTTTTATTTACTAGACCTTTTTTATTTACTAGACCTTTTATTTACTAGACCTTTTTTATTTACTAGACCTTTTTTTATTTACTAGACCTTTTTTTATTTACTAGACCTTTTTATTTACTAGACCTTTTTTATTTACTAGACCTTTTTTATTTACTAGACCTTTTTTATTTACTAGACCTTTTTTTATTTACTAGACCTTTTTTATTTACTAGACCTTTTTTATTTACTAGACCTTTTTTTATTTACTAGACCTTTTATTTACTAGACCTTTTTTATTTACTAGACCTTTTATTTACTAGACCTTTTTTATTTACTAGACCTTTTTTTATTTACTAGAACTTTTTTATTTACTAGACCTTTTTTATTTACTAGACCTTTTATTTACTAGACCTTTTTTATTTACTAGACCTTTTTTATTTACTAGACCTTTTTTTATTTACTAGACCTTTTTTATTTACTAGACCTTTTTTTATTTACTAGACCTTTTATTTACTAGACCTTTTTTATTTACTAGACCTTTTATTTACTAGACCTTTTTATTTACTAGACCTTTTTTTATTCACTAGACCTTTTTTTATTTACTAGACCTTTTTATTTACTAGACCTTTTTTATTTACTAGACCTTTTTTATTTACTAGACCTTTTTTATTTACTAGACCTTTTTTTATTTACTAGACCTTTTTTATTTACTAGACCTTTTTTTATTTACTAGACCTTTTTTTATTTACTAGACCTTTTTTTTATTTACTAGACCTTTTTTTTTATTTACTAGACCTTTTTTATTTACTAGACCTTTTATTTACTAGACCTTTTATTTACTAGACCTTTTATTTACTAGACCTTTTTTATTTACTAGACCTTTTTTTATTTACTAGACCTTTTTTTATTTACTAGACCTTTTTATTTACTAGACCTTTTTTATTTACTAGACCTTTTTTATTTACTAGACCTTTTTTATTTACTAGACCTTTTTTTATTTACTAGACCTTTTTTATTTACTAGACCTTTTTTTATTTACTAGACCTTTTTTTATTTACTAGACCTTTTTTATTTACTAGACCTTTTTTTATTTACTAGACCTTTTTTTATTTACTAGACTTTTTATTTACTAGACTTTTTTATTTACTAGACCTTTTTTATTTACTAGACCTTTTTTATTTACTAGACCTTTTTTTATTTACTAGACCTTTTTTTATTTACTAGACCTTTTTTTATTTACTAGACCTTTTTTTATTTACTAGACCTTTTTTTATTTACTAGACCTTTTTTTTATTTACTAGACCTTTTTTTTATTTACTAGACCTTTTTTTTATTTACTAGACCTTTTTTTTATTTACTAGACCTTTTTTTTATTTACTAGACCTTTTTTTATTTACTAGACCTTTTTTTATTTACTAGACCTTTTTTTTATTTACTAGACCTTTTTTTATTTACTAGACCTTTTTTTTATTTACTAGACCTTTTTTTATTTACTAGACTTTTTTTGCCTATTTTTAATGGGCAAAAAGTTATAACCCATTGGCTTTTTTTTTTTTTTTTGCTGATGTTCACTCCTAACAAGGCATATCACCACTTGGATGTAAGGGGCTACTATTTGGTACCATGCCTGGGAAAGATTTACAAGATGTTGGTTTACATTATATTGAATCCTCTGAATATCAGTACAGTCAGGGAAGCAGGTAGCAGGGAGGGAATTCCAAAATCTAACTGTTCGAGGGAAGAAACTATTAGAGCAGAAAAACTTAGAATGATAACTTTATGCCAAATCGACGTTTGAATAAAGTTAGTGCTCATTTACCCAACTATTAGCATTACAAGCGAATGCTGTATTTTTGTGGACATCGGCAATATTACATACCTAATGTGCTTCAACAAGTAATATCTTTTTTATTTGTTGGTCAGTTTTTAAAAGAATTACATTGATGGAAAGAGAATAAAATAAGCATTCTAATGATGTTAATTTATTTTTCTTTTATGCATTCAATATTTAAAAAAAAAAAAGTTAAAAAAACATATTTAATTTTTAAAAGGAAGCACTAATAAGTGGAATTTCGAAGAAATACTTTCCTTCTCATCAGAGGGTAGGGATTAGCAAAATGCGGAACTGGATTTTGCTTGCAAAAGTATTTAATGAATGAATGAAACTACAAGTAAGTCAAATTACTTGATAACAAATAGTGAATCAGAGGAAATAGGGTGAAGAAAAAGGTGATTTCACGCGAATGGATAGTCTGGTGAAGGGTAAAATATCCAATAACGGTAAAATCCCAAAAAGTTGATTAAATTTCCATTTCCACAAGTAAAATCCAAAGGAATATATATATATATATATAAGTTATAAAATATATATGGCGATTAAACTACACATTTCATCCATGCTAGGATTCATCAGGCTTATGTTCACTTGAATCCTAGCACGGATGAAACACGGAATATTCTGTGTAGCTTAATCACCATATAACTTACTACCTAGCTCTACATACATATTGAGCACTGTTGAAGTAAATACTTTAAGTTTACGCATAAATTTATACTTCCGTATATTAATTTGTGATTAAATGAAGTAGTTATATATAATGTGTGTGTGTATATACCAATATTGAAATATTTTAAACCATTTCAATTTTTTCACGTGTATTGCTAATTTAACAATTTTATTCGGCATTAAATAACCCATGGGTGGAGTGTGTAAATATCTCCAGTGGACGATCTGTAAAATGTCGAAAATCGAATGCAGCAGCAAATCCTGGGAACATGTTTACCAGAAAAAACAGTTGGAAATAAGTCATACACCATCTACTATGGCTATGCGATTGCTACAGCTATGTACTTGGGAAACAGAAATAGTGACATGAGACAAGAAAAAGAAAGAAGCAACCTTAGCAGAAGTTTATCCAATGATGTTGCGTTAAACAGAACTGAAAGGAAAAAGATAACAAAATATCAAGGACTTATGTATAATATGAAAAGAAACTGGAATCTTAGGAAGATTTCTATCGTTCCAGTAATTGGACTCATGAAAAAGAATTTCAAAAAACTACCTGGCAAATATACCCGGTGAACCAAGTGCAAGAGAGATTCAAACAATTGCACTTAAATTAAAGAGTCAGTCAGAATCTCAAAAAAGATCTCTTGGTTGGAAAATGTAAGTTAGCGAGTGAATGTCTGGCATCCGGTAGGATACTCCATCCCCAACTTGAGCAAACTGATAAGAAAATTGAAAATAAAAAAAATTTGATATACCATAAACCAAACTAAACCATTTCTGCATTTCTCTTTTCAGCAATACCTGTTTTCCAAATCATCCATTACGTTCATGATGGATACTTTAAAGGAACAGAATGTCACGCACGTTTTGTGTATCGGAACACCAAGGTTGGTTTTGTTTAAAAAAAAAAAAAAAAAAAAAAAAAAATCCCCCCCCCCCCCCCCCCCCCCCCCAGCGAAAGGATCAGAATGCATTATGGTTAAATATTTTTTCAGGTATTTGTCTTGAAAAAAATCTAAACACCGACTATAGTTGAGAGCGACTCAAAGGTTCCTTTTTTCATTAACTGCTACACCAAGATGTAGGGGAGAGTGCCACTCCATTCGCAGGATTACTTCACTTGCTCTTGATCCACCCCTTATAATAAGTGTTTAGTAAGGGAGCATAAAGTACCATTTTTTAACTCTTTGGCATGATTTGACTGAGAATTGAACCTCGACCTCCTAGTCCATTAGCAAACATTCTTAGCATTATGCCAAATGAGAACATTTGTCTCTAAATATGTCTGTCTCCCACACATCTGTATAAATGAACAATTATTTGCTATAGAGAGGCTATAGAGTGGACTTGCACAAGAATGCTTTGCCATTTGTCATAGAGTGCTGGATATACGAGAATCATTCAAGGGCACCCTAGAACACCATCTTGGAATGGTACTGCATTTATTGATACAAAATGCATTGAAATTGTTAATTAATATTTTCTGTGTTATAAAAAATGTGTATGTCTGAAAGAAATTACTGTGAACAAGAGATATCCTTAATTTGCAATATATATACATATATAATTTTCAGAATGTGAGAGATTATATAACTATTTTCACAGCGAAACAATGTCGCAGCTCACAAGAGCCATGACCGTCAACAAACTGGAAGTCCAAGACTCGAGTTTCACCCTCGTTTGGACTCCTCAGTTAGACATATCCTAACTCCAGATTCGAAACCCAAGCCTCTTGCATGCAAGGCAAGCACTCTGCAAACTTTTGCTCAGTTGGCAGAGTGCTTGCCTTGCATGCAAGAGGCTTTGGTTTCGAATCCTGTGTTAGGATATGTCTAACTGATGAGTCCAAATGAGGGTGAAACTCGAGTCTTGGACTTCCGGTTTGTTGACTGTCATGGCTCTTTTGAGCTGTGACGTTGTTTGGTTGTGGAAATAATTATATATATATATATATGTGTGTGTGTGTGTGAAATTTAAAAAAAAATTTTTTTTAATTTATTAGGATTTTCATTTTCTTTTTAATTCAAATTTTGGATATATCTTTTTGAGTCTTGGTAAATTTAAAAGAAATGATTTTAGTGTTTCAAAAAATTCAGATGGTAGACAAATTAGAAGGAAAATTTTAAAAAATTCAAAATTTCCAAAATTGATTATGCCTTTAAATGCTTGTAGAATCTGTAGAGACCAATTGAGCTGAGATTTCCAGAAATGATCTAACCTATAAGATCAAATTAAATAGTGGAAATTTGAAAACAAATAAAAGAACCTTCAAAACAGACCTTGTAAAATTTGGCTGAAATGACAGTCTTTTTATTTTTACCATAAACATATGAATACTAAACATTGAAATGTCATCTTCTTTGTGTATTAATCAAGCTTTTATTGACAATATTATATACAAATTATAGGCTACAATTATAGCCATGTTAAACATATCACAAAGGCGGGATTTAAAATCCAAGAGAAAAGCAATTTGAGTTTTATTCTTGGTGTATATCAAATTAAGGCACGATAAATGTTTCCTGCTGGCTTTTAATTAGTTTGCTATTTAGGCATATCGTTTGAAAAACCTGACATTCTTATATCAAGAACAATAAGAAGCAACTGATTTTAATTTAAACTTTTTTTTTTTTTTCATTAAAAATTAAAAGAATAAAAAAAAAACAAGTTTTCTTTTTCTAGACTGACAGGCCAAAATTTTGAAGAATTAAATAATTTTTTGATATATTTATTTTTCATTGTCATTTTTTTTTTTTTTGTAACCATATACTTAAACAAAAACTAAAAGAATAAACAAAATAAACATGATTTTAAAAAGTAAACACTTTTTTTTTTTGGTCCCCCTGACAAAGGAGAGAGTGAACCTAGTAATTTATTCTTGTTCATTTGTTTGCACTTTTCTCATAACCATACTTTGGATTCTTTTGAAATTTTGCACAAACATTAGTCATGGTGAAAGTAAATTTTTGCCAGAACGGATTTTCCGGGATAACTGTGGTTGCGTCCCTGGGGGCCATTATAGGGGTAAAATTGTCCCAAAATTGTTTATCCAGAAAGTAAATTTTTATCAGAACGGATTTATTCACTAATGGAGAGGGACCCCCGCATGTTTCGCTTGTTTTCTTTTAACTTTCTTTTTATGCTCAACTCATATTAAAAAAAAACAACATTTCTCTTAAGTCTGAAAAAAAAAAGCTTGTTTATTTTTTACAAAGATTTTTAGTAAATAAAAAAAACAAACAAAAAAAAAACAGCAGGCGTCGTTTGTTGTGCCTTAATTTTCTTAGTTTTTTCTATTTATGCATACAAAATTAAGTTCCAGAATTTTATCCTTTTCTTTCCAGCATTCATGAGGCAATACAGAACGCGACAAACTTGAACCTGCAAAGTCTCCTCATGGATTTGGATCACAGATATGTAAGTTTACAGACTGATTTTTTAAATCAAATGCACATTTTTTAATTTGAAATTAAGTATTGGAAAATATTCATTTTAAAAGATACTTTTTTTTATTTATTTATTTTTTCTTTATTCATTTTTATGTTGTGGAAAATATTAAACAAATAAGTGGAAGTTTCATTGAATTTTATTAAAGGCCAGATTTTGTTTTTTCATGTTCATTCCAAACAAGACACTTGGACGTATGGGGCTATTATTTGGGACCACGTTTAGAGGAAATAAGCAAGATGTCAGTTTACATTTAAACTTCTGCATGTCAGTACAGTTAACAGGGAGAGAATTCCAAAGTTTAACAGTTTGAGGGAAGAAACTATGTTACACCACATGACTCCACAGATTGCTTGCCGGCCCAACATTGTGTGTCGTGGTTTTGTTCACCATCGTTCTAGTTTCAGGCATTTTGTCTTTTTTAGACTAATGATCATTGATTCAGACGTATGGTTACACAAGTAGAAAAATAATATAAAACTCAACACAAAGAAAACGCAGATTCTGATGTTTACATTTACGGTTGGACTATGGGTGCATGTGTCACCATCTACCCTTTACATGCTAGTCCACATGTATGTTCAGTTGAAGCTATGTCAGTCAGTTTATGTCGATCTTCCAAAGCTTTTCCAACCTGGCCCAAGCCATGATCTGTCCCCAACTGTCTCCAGCCCTGAACTTCTGTAAGCATCCAATCAACTCTAACTGTCATCAATGAATCGTTTCTATTGTTGCTTATTCATAGCCACTCCCCAATATTATAAAACTAAATATATTGCTATTCCTTGTTCAATCCCATCATTTATCACATCCAAACCAACATTCTTACATCAAGTTGCTTTTGTCTATCTTTCTTTTTTTTTTTTTTTTTTCGCTTTCTGGGGGAGAGGGGACGTTGGCATACTATCACAGCTATTAGAGTAGGTTTTCTGGAATCTAGCGATCTCTACAGTTAAGGGTTGGGATTTTGCTGCTTCTTGAGTTTGTTGAGGGGTACAAATGCAATGAGTTCATCAGAGCACATTTTATTATATTGATATACATACAGCATTTTTTTTTATTTTGTGAATAAATCTCCTGTGCATAGATCTTCTAGTTTTAACATATCCAATGAAAATTTATTTTAAGTAACTTACTGCAAATGTTTAGCAGACGATTTTTATTGGATGGAAAGAAATAAGGGATAGTAATTGTCTGTATTTTTGAGATGAGGTGTTTTCATTGATTGAGATTGTCGGACTGACTTCCTCATCTTGGTTGTTATTGTCACAACATTTCGGCCGTTTTGCCCTCCGGCCTTCGTCAGGTGAACCGTTTGTTAGGAGTCTCGAACCCAACCCCTTATTATTATGGGGGTACCGTGTTCGGACTCCAGCTAGGCTTTGGGACATAGTTGCTGATTATGGCCAAGTGGTCCTAGACGTTGTATCAAAGTTTACAGTTACCCAAAGGTGCTGAGTTCAATCCTGAACGAAGGCATTGAAAAAGTAACATTGAAAACAGAGAATCAGCAACTATGTCCCAAAGCCTAGCTGGAGTCCGAACACGGTACCCCCGTAATAATAATAAAGGGTTGGGTTCAAGACTCCTAACAAACGGTTCACCTGACGAAGGCCGGAGGACAAAACGGCAGAAACGTTGTGACAATAACAACCAAGATGAGGAAGTCAGTTCGACAATCTCAATCAAATAAGGGATACTTCCATTGTTTTTTTTAAAAAAATCATGTTTATTAATCCTTTGGACCATGACCTAATTAAGCAATAATTAGCCAAAAAGACAATAGGCAATTACCAAAGTTATTGGATAACATTATTAGAAGGTTGAAATATCAGCTGTCGTCTTTTTTACTATGTTGCTAGAACCGATAGATTGGCCGTGCAGGGTTAGAAGGGTTAAAATAAAAAGGAAATACTATGATTATTTAAAATGTTTAGATTGTGATGTAAGTATGTGTGTATCTATATATCTATAACGGTGAGAATGTGTGTACGAGGACACTTCTCAACCTATATACTCAACAAATTTTTTATCTACAGATTTGAAATTTGGTATTTAGACGTGGAAAACTTTTTAATCGGTTTTCATCTGGAAAAAAGGGCTGCTAAGAGGTCAAAACTGAAAAATTAGTACTTAGGGGTCATCAGATTTTTATCTGTTTGTCAACTGTTTCACAAGGTATGAAAACACTTTTTGAAGTTCGTAGCAAGCTGGTCTAACGGTTATCGTATTTGACTCGCTGTCTTTAGTGGTCCTGGATATGACCTTAAACTATATCCGATGGTGAGGCTCCAGCTTGCGGGCTCTGGGGAGTGTAGAGCCACCCTTTAATTGCCATTGCTCCCAGGTCCACTCTGACCCGGAGTGGTAGTACCTGTTAGGGTCCTAACTATGGGTTAAATAGAAACTGACTTGCAAAACACAAATATATTAAAAAAATTTTCTACAAAATCTTTGAATTCGGCATTAAATAACCTGAAAAGGGTTGATATGCCGTAAAACAAAAAAAAACAACCAACCACTGTCTTTAGGTTTTGATTTTGATCCCAGCTTCAGTTTTTTTAATTTTTTTACTTGTAAGAAATGAACTGTTAAGAAAAAAATATACTCGCATGCACGTCTCAGATTCTTTATTTATTCACTTTTTTAAAAGGAATTTAACGTTACATTTAATACTGGGCAACGCCAGGTACATCTGGTGTGTATATATATGTGTGTGTATATGTGAAATTTTCAAAGGAAATATTAATATTTATATATTAATTCGATCTTAAAATATTTGAGATATGACATCAAGATATGAGGGAAGTCAAAATTATGTAAATTTTGATTTCCAACATTTATAGTTCATGAAACAACGTTTATAGTTCATGAAACAACATTTATAGTTCATGAAACAACATTTATAGTTCATGGAACATTATTTAGTTCATGAAACAACGTTTATAGTTCATGAAACAACATTATTTAGTTCATGAACCAACGTTTATAGTTCATGAAACAACGTTTATAGTTCATGAAACAAAAAAAATAAAGTGAATTATTTTTCCTTATTCCATAAAGTTTTAAAAAATTAGCAAATATATCACTATTCATTGTTCAGTCCCGTCAGTTATCATTTATCATTTATCACACCTGAACCGATAATTTTACATCAAGTTCCTTTTGTCTATCTTTTTTGCTGCATGACCTACTTTTTGGCCACTGCCTGGGTGATTTGCAAATGTCTTGGAGAACTAGGTTAGACGATGTATGTTTTTATATATTATTTCACTCCCAGGCATCTCGTCTTCCGCAGCATGGAGTGAAATCGATGATCTCGGACTTGTAGTATTTCTCTGCATCCATTTAGAGACCGTCGCCCTCTTATCCATGTTTAACCCATCTTGGTTCCTTGGCTTCTCGGACCAAACTCAAACTATGCTTAACTCTGCTTACTCAAAACGGAGCACCTGACACATCACGTCTGGTCCCCATTCGGATACTTCGGGTGCAAACTGACCGGTCAACCAAGTTTGATACATGTCACAACATGACCCATTGACCCCTTCTGCACATGCATGCTCGCTCAACTTATTGTTTCCCACAATTCAATCTGTTGTTTATTCCACTAGACAGATAATTAGATAAACAGACAACTAAACAAATGCTTTCCACCCAGTGTTTTTAACGTAACACTTTTGTTCTTTTCCTTATCTTTGTCCTCCCTTTTCCCAATTAACGTCTTTGTCGCACGTGCCGCATAAATTTTAAAATAGTTATTCATGTGCCATAAACATTCCATTTTGCATTTTTTCCCTATGTCTTCATTCAATAAATTTAAAATCTTCATTTTTCTGAAGACTTCCACCAATCCAAATGAAACCGATAAATCTCTCGTTTTGGGGATTTCTTCCTGTGTTTAATTGCTTTTCCTTTCATTTTTTAATACATCATTTTCATTTTTTGATATACTGTGTATTTTATCCTTATATTATACCAAAAGAATATCTGTACTAGGAAAGATAAAATTAATTTCCTGAGCAGACTAATTCTGTACAACTTTTATGTCCTACTACAAAGATCAAAATCAAATATGTTACTAAACCTTATGACTAGAATCCTTGTTCCAATTTATTTGTGAATATTCATTGAATAAAATAAAATTGATGTTGAAAGTTTTATTTTATTGATTGTTTTTCAGATGCAGGTTTATTCAACCGAGAAGTATTGCTATTACAACATGTTTAACCATCATTTTTTCAATCCGGCCTCAGAGATGGCATTCAAGCAATTCCTGACTCCGGCTGGTCCACCCAAAAAGTTTGCTGTCATTGTTGACCCACCTTTTGGTGGCATGATTGACGTTATTGCACATTCTTTAAAGAAAATAATTCAAACCTGGAAAGAAATCGCTCAGAGTAATTTTACCCTTTATTTTTCTATATATTGTATCTTTCTCTCTTTTTTTCTCCCTCTTTCTCTCTCATTCTTTCTCTTTTCTTTCTCCCCCTCCTCTTTCCCTTATTCTTTCTCTCTCCCACCCCTCTTTCTTTCTGCTTTCCTTTTTCTCTCCTTTTCTATATTTTAAATACAAATAAAATGTGACTACCGTGAATGAGAGACCATGTCTAAAAAGCACAGTCTAAGTAGGGAGTTGAACAGCGAGATGTCTGTTCACATTGCATTTAAATGTTTGCATGTTAAGTACAGTCAGAGGAGTAGGAAACGGCAGTTTAGCAGTTCGGGAGAAGAAACTGTCTAAAAGGAATGGTGGAAGGGTGCAGAAAAATAGGCAAACCACCAAGATGGTATAATAACGTATGTTTATGGACTTCTGAATCAATCGATCAGCCCAGATCAGGCTGCCCTGTGGCTTCCTGAGACGAAATGCACCTACATTGACGTTTTTTTGTTTTCTGATCTTTTTTGTAAAACTTAATTATGTTCTGCAAAACCAAAAACAAAAACAACAGCCTATTCCTCCCCCCCTTTTTATTTTATTTTTTCCTACCTTACTCCCGGTCCTGGATATGACCTTAAACTACATCCGATGGTGAGGTCCAGCTTACGGGCTTGGGGAGTGTGGAGCCACCTCTTAATTGCCATTGCTCCCAGGTCCACCCTGACCCGGAGTGGTAGTACCTGTTAGGGTCCCAACTATGGGTTAAATAGAAACAGATTTTAAAAAGGAAAAGACACAACAAAAAAAGAAAAAAGAAAACAAATATATTCTATTAAATTATCTATTTATTTATTTATTTTTTTGCCCTGTCGGTAGGGCATGAGAACAAACCGACTGCCCCCCTGCAGAGGGTAAAAATCCCTCAATGGGGCAACCAGTTAGCCGTGGGTTGCTACCCGTAAAGTCTTAGGACGTGATCCTGGTGATTGAGCGAACCTAAACCAGGATACATAGAAGTTTAGGCACCGCAACACATTACTTTGGCCCTTACTTCGATTAGACGGGCGGTCGGAGAGGCCCGATCCGACCAATCGGCCAGTCACGCCAAGCCCCACCATATATTGCCCATTCCAAAAACCCACTACTAATACAACACATCCCCCCTCTCCCACAAATAACCCTACTCCCTAATATATGATGGAAAGCGGTGGCTGAGGGTCAATCGATTAGGTGTGAATATCGATGACGAGGCTGTAAACCCCTCAGGATTGCTACAGATCCCATAGCAATATCAAGAGAGAACAGATAATCATTATGATACCACCAAAGTCGGTTATATCATCATTGTATCCCTGTAGAGGCTGGGCGAATGGGTTTCCCCCCAGGCTCTTCCCAAATAGGACTCCGAGGTGGGTGGGGAACAAAGATGACGAAAAAAGAAAACAAAATATATGGCTTATTCCTCCCAAAAACCACCCAACCACCCAAAGAGAACCCACTCTGATGTCTCTGACATCAGTAGCTCTGACGAAGAGACGATAAAACCAAGGAACTCAACATTCGTAGTAATAGAATCAATGGAGGAAACTCCTTTGAGCAAACTATCACCTTTTAAAATTGAAAAAAATCTTAAAACTCTAAAACCAAAGTCTATTAAAAAACAATTTAACGGCAGCCTACTAATAGAAACCCATAACGAAGAACAAACTAAAGAAATAATGAAACTAAAATTATTTGAAAACATCAAAGTCAAATGCTACAGACATCCAACCCTAAATACCTGCAAAGGAGTAGTGAAAAGCCACGAACTTGCACTTTGTCCCTTGGAGGAAATCCGGACAAACTTACAGAAACAGAATGTGTTAGATGTTCGCAGAGTTCAAATTAAAAAAAACGGTGAGAAAATCAATACCAATACATATATACTAACTTTCGATTCCCTCACCATACCCAAAGAAGTGAAAGTCGGATATATGAAAATAAATGTAGAAATTTATATTCCAAACCCCCTCCAATGCTTCAAGTGCCAGAAGTTTGGACACCATCAAGATCGGTGCACACGATTACCAGTGTGTGGAAGATGTGGAGAAAGTGGTCCACACATTGACTGCAGAAAAGATTTCAAGTGTGCCAACTGCCTGGGAAACCATGGCGCTGGCTCTAGATATTGCGAAATATGGAAAAGAGAAAAAGAAGTGACCAAACTAAAACATATAAAGAATATATCCTACCCAGAGGCCAGGAAAATCATCGAAACTAAAACATATGCAGATGCAACAAAAAAAACTAATCCAATCAACAATCAAAATGGTCATATACATGCAACGGATACAACTGACAAGAAAATTGATGTCCTAAGCAAACTAATAAAGGAAATGAAAGAACTATTAGAAGAAATGAGGAAAATGAATAGTGCAATGTCTGCAACCAATCCAAGGATAATATTAAGTAAAGACACTACTGAACCACAAAAAGAAACAAAACCACAAACCATTTCTACAAAAACAACCGAACAACCATCAAACACATCACAAGCCAGAAAAGAATCAAAAATCCCCCCAGACAAAAAACAAAAACAAACAAAAACAGGAAAAGAAAGATCCCGATCTATATCTCGAACAGGGACTCCGACAGAAAATAGATTTGAGGGATTGGAGACGATGGAAGTTGAACACAATTCCAAATGATGAACAAAATATTACAATGGAATATCAGAGGGATAAAAGCAAACCAAAATGAACTCACATTATTAATAACAAATATGAGCCCAGCACTTGTCTGTCTACAGGAGACCTTTCTGAAAGAAAATAATACCATCAACATAAAACACTACACATCTTACAACTACATAAATAAAGATACGGACAGAGCTTCTGGAGGCACATCAATACTTGTGAAGAATGAAGTCCCTCAAAGACAAATAAATATAAACACAAACTTGCAAGCAATTGCAGTTTCAGTGACTCTACATAGAACTATAACACTTTGCTCAATATACATCCCTCCAAAAGATACAATCAACGAAACTGAGATAACTCAATTAATAAAACAACTCCCTAAACCCTTTTCTCTACTAGGAGATCTCAACAGTCACAATGTAATATGGGGAAGTAAAGAAACAAATAAAAAAGGAAAAGAAATAGAAAACATAATAAATAAAAATAATCTATGCCTCCTTAATAATCAAAACTACACCTATATGTACCCAGCAACAGGTACTTTCACCGCCATTGACCTTACCTTATGTGATCCTTCCATATATATGGACTATGACTGGAAAGTACACAATGACACCTGTGGGAGTGATCATTTCCCAATCATCCTGGAAAGTCTAAGTACTAGCACTGAACAAAAAACACCCAAATGGAACCTACATAAAGCGGATTGGGAAGACTTCCAGGAACAGTGCAAAAACCAATTAATTATCGAAAAGAATGATGAAGATGACCATTTGAACTACTTCATTAAAACACTCACAAACATAGCAAATAATACCATACCGAAAACAACCAAAACCAACAATCACAACAAACCTTGGTTCACAAAAGAATGCAGAAAAGCCATCAGAGCTCGACGAGCTGCCTTGAGAAAATTCGAAAAGTATCCAACAAGCGAAAATCTGGATTTATTCAAAAACAACAGAGCAAAAGCCAGACGAATCATAAAGGAATCCAAAAGAACAACCTGGAGAAATTATATATCCAAAATTAATGTGAATACCAAGGCGAAAACAGTTTGGAACATGATGAGGAAAATAGAAGGAAAGTGTAGTAGTACACCAATATCCCACATCTCTAAAGGCAACAAAATATACACCGATCAAAAAGACATTTCCAATAACCTGGCAGATAATTTATCAAAAATTTCATCATGTGACAGACAAACAGAGAAATTCAAAAAGATTAGAGAAAAGGAAGAGAAAAAGAAAATTCTATTTAAATCACAAAATACTGAAAAATACAACCAACCTCTTACCTTGCCTGAATTAAAAGAATCGCTAACCAAATCCCATGACACAGCTACAGGGCCCGATGAAATTCCATATGAAATCCTCAAAAAACTTCCAGAAGCCTCAATGAAATACCTACTTGAAATTTTCAATATTATATGGTCCAGTGGAAACGTACCCGAGACCTGGAAAGAGGCCACAATAATACCAATCCCCAAATCTGAAAACTCAAACATCCAATCCCAATCAAGTAACGTCTCAGATCCATTGAATTTCAGGCCAATAGCTCTAACAAGCTGCATTTGTAAGACCATGGAAAGGATTATAAACAAAAGACTAATCTGGTTCCTGGAAACAGAGAATCTTATTACAGAATTTCAAACAGGATTCAGGAAAAACCGAAGTTCAATAGACCACATAGTCAGACTTGAAACCTTCATCAGAGAAGCCTTTGTAAGGAAAGAACATTTAACAGCAGTGTTTTTTGACATGGAAAAAGCCTACGATACTGTGTGGAAGTACGGTGTTACAAGGGATCTGAAGGCGCTTGGACTAAAAGGCAGAATGCCAATTTTTATTGAAAATTTTTTAAAAAATAGACGGTTCAGAATAAAGGTTGGCACAGCTCTCTCGGACTTGAAAGAACAAGAGAATGGAGTACCTCAAGGGAGTATACTGTCAGTGACCCTGTTCAGTATCCGAATTAACAACATTGTAAAAAACCTTAACCCTGGGGTAGATTGCTCCCTATATGTGGATGACTTCCTAATATGCTGTAGATCTAGATATATATCTATAATAGAAAGGAAGCTTCAATTGTGCTTAAACAAAGTAATGAGATGGACGGAAGAGAATGGATTTAGATTCTCCAAAAGAAAAACGAAATGCATGCATTTCTGCAAACTAAAGAACATGCATAATGATCCTGTCCTAACCATGGAAAGAACGCCCATACCCATTACTGACCAGTACAAATTCTTAGGGATTTTATTTGACAAAAAGTTAACATTCATCCCACACATAAACTATCTGAAAAAAAAATGTAACAAAGCTGTAAATCTTTTGAGAGTGATAGCACATACCGATTGGGGTGCAGACAGGGAAACACTCCTTAAACTTTACAGAGCACTAGTCCGCTCAAAGCTAGACTACGGTTGTTTCATATATGGATCAACCCGAACATCATATATAAAAAGCCTAGACCCTATTCACCATACTGGCCTAAGATTGGCCCTAGGAGCATACAGAACTTCCCCCGTGAACAGTCTATACACGGAAGCATACGAACCCCCACTAGATCTAAGGCGAGAAAAGTTAGCCCTTCAATATTTACTGAAACTGAAGTCTTGCCCAAACAATCCTGCATACCAATGTACCTTCTATCCTAAATATGAAGAACTCTTTAACATGAGAAGAAAAACTATCAAAACGTTCGGGCTCCGAATGAAGGAAAGCATTGAAGAATCGAAAATTCCAATCTCCAGCATTCACAACTTCATACTGCCTAAAACACCCCCATGGACCATGAAACAAGTTGAAATAAAACTCAACCTAAATAAAAAGTCCAAATCTACCACAAACCCTATTGAATACCACGACGAACTTCAACATTTAAAATTACAATATTCAGACTACACCTTTATCTACACAGACGGGTCTAAAAGCAACAATCACACTGGATGTGCAGCAACGTACCATAAAACCACAATGAAGAGAAATCTTCAAAATGAAGCATCTATATTCACTGCAGAGACTATAGCTATCGATCTAGCACTCAACATAATTTCAGAGGAAACCACCAAAAACTTCATCATTCTCACAGATTCTCTATCAGTCCTATTATCTATACAAAATCAAAAACAAGAAAATCCACTAACAACAAAATTAATAGAAAAAATCAATATCCTTTCAACTACTAAAAACATTATTCTTGTCTGGATCCCCAGCCATGTGGGGATCAAAGGCAATGACAGGGCAGATACAGCTGCAAAAAGATCTTCTCACCTTCCAACTGACAATTTTAAGATTCCACATACTGATCTTAGACCCCAGATAAAAGCATACATACAGGAAAAATGGCAACTGCGGTGGAGTCAGCAAGAGGGCAACAAATTATACTCAATCAAACCTGAACTTAAGGAACGATGTCCGGACATCAAGAGATCACGCCGAGAAGATGTGATACTGACTCGGCTGCGCATAGGGCACACCAACTTTACTCATTCTTATATACTAAATGGAGAATCGGCGCCAGAGTGCATCCCATGCCAGGAGACACTCACAGTAAAACATATCCTAGTTGGGTGTGATGACCTTGCCCCAACTAGAAAATTATATTATACAGAAAGAAATATGGAAGACCTTTTTGAAAAGGTCAACTCAGCAAATATTCTAGCATACCTAAGGAAAGTAAATTTATATAAGAAAATTTAAGGAAATTTAAAGTCATCCAAATATACACATCCATGTATAAATACAACATTTAATTTCTTAGTTCAATTTTATAAAAAAAGGGAGGAAAGGCTGAAAAAGTCATTCCCCCCCTCCCAATAAAAAAGTTAAAAAAAAAAAAAGGACTCCGGCATTAAATGACCACATAGGTTGATATGCCGTAAAATCAATCAATCAATCAATCAATCAAACAATCGATCAGCCAAAGTATTGGAAATCAGGAGCTTTTGGAGATCGTTAATACATCTTAGATTGTAATAAGTGTGTCATTATTTTGCCAATTGATGTTCAAGTAGATTGGTGTCTAGAACAGCTGTAACGAAGCGGTACACTCTCTTGGTAACTTAGTGCATGTGAGCGTGTGTGAGCAAACAAGCAGCAACCATAGGATAGCTGGCTAGTAAAAATATTAGCAGCTGCCGTTAAAGCACATATGCAAATTAAGCGAGTGTGCATGTGCTGATGTCATGGTAAGAGGGAAAGAAAAAAGGGCAGGATGTAGTCAAGCAGGAGAAGCAAGTTGCGTTTAGGGGAAGATGGACGTGTGAAGACGAGGGCAAGAAAGCGCTGGCTATAGCAGGCATCAGGTGTCGGGGAGAGAGACTTTTAAAAAGCAAATCTAATATGGCAGAGCATTGTAAAACATTTTTGAAAGATAATGAAATGCGTTATTGTTGGAAGAACCACAAATTTTTTTCATTTTCACTTAAAAAAATAAATGCAAAGTCGGATTTTTATTTCTTTCCCTTTTTTTTTTGTTTGTTGCTTTGCGACGGTACCAGACAACGTGTGGGTCTGAGTGACTAAAATGTAACGGCCATGCTACACAGCTTACATTGTGTTTCTGAATTTTTGATGTGAAAATTGATAATCTGGATTATTCAGACTACTGTTCTCATCTTTCGATAGAAAGATTTCTGAGTTAGTCAAGATACATCTTAAGTTACATCGACTGAAACGTTGCGAAAATAACACTCAAGATGAGAACAGTAGTTCAAAGAATATGGAGTGAACATTGTCATTAAGACTTTTTTCTTTGTTGCTATTTTTTTTTCAAATAATTGAACCCCTATATCTGTATATACCCTGTATAATATCCAGATCGGACACTACCATCTATGACAACACTTCAAAAGGCAACAACAACCAAGATCTCTCTGAGTCTCTCGTCTTCGACCTTGAACACGTGGTGAAATGGGGCAAAAAGTGATTGGTTAATGTTAACGCACCAAAAACAAACCCATCTTTTCACCATAAATGCTCTGATTCCCACACGGCCGCAATTGATATGAATGGCTCTCGTCTCTAAGAAACTCCTTTTTTTTTGACAAATTTCTGGGACTGACCTTTACTCCTGACTTGAAATGGAAGACCTACATCAAATCTGTTGCCAATGTCGCTGGAAAAATGGTTGGATCATTCTGCAGCTCCAGAAGGTATCTTACTCCCGGTGCAATCCTCTACCAGTATAAGAGTCAGACATGTCCTAGAATTGCATTTCAGGACATGTCTTTACTGTTTCCACATCTGGCCAGGAGTTGGTTAGAGCACCCTATCCTGCCTTAACAGGGTTCAAAACCTAGTAGGTGATGCCCTTTTCTCTTCAACCCCTTCTCACAGAAGATGTTGTGAGCTTGTCTCTGCTCTATCGCTATTTTCATGGTAAGTGCTCGTCTGAGCTTCAATTTATGGTACCTCCGTACCAAATCTTCACAAAAAACACATCTAGCTACAACCACTATCGACTATTTCCTCCACTCTCTGTGCCTAAATCTAAATGCAAATTCTATAAACAAAACTTCTTTCCTAGAACTGCCCGCCTGTTCTTGTTGAGCCGTCCCCTTAATCAAATTTACTGAATTTCTACCATTAACGATTACTGCACTGTTGTCCTGGTAACCATCATACATTCATTAACCCTTATCCTCAAGTGGCCTTCAAGCCTTGATAAGTGGTGACTCCCTTGTAAAAAAAAAAAAATTTTTTTTAGAATTGAAAACCATGTTCAATTTTAGAAGAGTTTTCAGTAGGTATCTAATCTATATAAGTTTTGAACTCGAAGTTTGTAGACAACGAGCAAAGATCTTTCTCGTGTGCACACTAAAAATTATGTGTGGAAAAAGATCCAGTATTTTTATGAAGTGATTCCAGTTTCTGATTGGTTGCTAGGAGAATGTGGCTCCAATTGATTGGTCAGTTCCTATCGCCAGTGTATAAATAGAACCTTCTAATTTTCTTTAATTCTTCAAAAATATTGCAAACAAATATGTAAACAACTCCCCACTTTTCTTTCTGGAAAAAAAATTCCAACTGGAAAGATATCAGGGACAAAAATGAAAATTGACTCAGTTGAGGATTTCTCATTCTCTTAAACAGAAGACAAAACAGATAGTACACTTTAGTCTGAACATGAATATTTGCATGGCTAAGCAGCTGGCAACAAAGAGTAAGTAACAAAAAAAAAAAAGAAAAAAAAAAGGTAACCGAAATCATCATATCTCATCTATTTGAGGGGTCCCAAATTTCTGACCTTGAAAAATTTATGTGATAGTTTTGTAGACGGTATAATCCCAGAAAATGTAACCTCGTCTGAAATTACCAGGTGCTATTTTATCAATATTTTAAAAAAACAAAAAAAAACAGGCATTTTCCAGTACAGCTAACAAAACAAAACAAGTGGTTTAAAACAAATAAATAAATGTTACCAAAAGCAAGACAAGTTACTCTTCTACCTAGGTAGATAGATTTTAAAAAATTTTTTATTTAGTTTAAAGCATTTATTTAATTTGAAACCCAAGTAATATCGAGTGTTGAAATGTAGAAGCAAGAAAAAAATGACTGATATTAGGTGATCATCTGTGGAGTCTCGATAATTGCTCAAAATAAAAAATTAAGATACTGATAGAAATCCTAATTGTTGTTAGTGAATTATCACTGATAAAAATCTTGTGTGAAAACACCAAGGTAGTTACAAGACTAATAGAATGGGATAGAAAGCACCAGTTCATAATTCACAGTAGCTTCTGATGTCGCAGCGGTAATGTGCATTGTTAGAGGTGAACACGAGTCAAAAAGTCGTAGAAACTGATCCGTATTAGGGAGCATGGAAAGCTCTTTTACGAATGCTGATGTGAATATTTTTTGTTTTCTTCATAATTCTGTCACAGACTTTCAGACAAAGTGTAGTATCTGTTGTGTCTATGAGCAGCATATTCTTTTCATTGTTTTGACTCTTAAGTATATATCCGTTAATATCTTATACGTTTTTATATAGACTGATGTGGTTCTCGGTTGATTGATTGTGTCGGATAAATACTTGAGAGTCAAAAGAATGAAAAGATTGTTCTGTTGTCACAGCCCTAGTGATTATTTATTTTTATTTCATTTTATTTATTATTGTTTATTTTTTATTTCCAGATAAAAAAAATTCCATTTTACCGATTTTCATGTTCCAATCTTACTTTATGGAAAAGAACATTTTAGAAAGTCTTCCTACATTTTCTATGCTCGACTACAAGGTATGTACTATTTTTATTGATAATTTTGTAATTTCTCATCCAAAATGATGGGCAACTGTAATGTCAATTGCTATTTTAATCACTGGATAAATTGAGTACCACAGAATTATCATATCGTGCTGTTGTGATTAATGTATTTTTTTTTTTTATTGATGTGATGGATTTTTTAGTTTTTTTTATCAGTATGCCGTGTTTGATGTAGGCTTGAGGAACAACAATTAGCAGAGTGTAAAATTTTCCCAGGTCAAAACACTAAAAATGATTTGTTACATTTGTGAATGCGTGGTGCTTGGATGATTCCTTTTGTCTGCCAGCATAGTTAGAATTTAAAAGTTACACTTGGTTGAATTTTTTTCTTTTGCAAACGAACGAATGATTGTCAAAAAAATTTGTATGAATCTTTTAAAAAAATCCTGACTTTTTTCATCTTTTTTATATGATTTGCTAATAATAAAGTAATGTAAGTTTTTTTGCTTTTATAATTATTGTAGGTGACCTATTTGAATCATCCCGTGTTTAATGCAGCTAAATCCAAAACTGGATCCCCCGTGAGGATTTTTACGAATGTCAAGCCTCATCTGATCCATATGCCAAGCAGTGACGATTTTTGGTAAGTGAAGTTATCTTAAGTTTGTGTGTAGAAGTTCACCTCTGTTGTACAATTCTTCATTCTAGTTTGCTTGAATTCTTCAGTCTGTTGGTTTGGCACTACTATTTGAAGGTATCGTCTTTTTGACTTAAATGCACCAAACAGTGATGTTATTGCTTTATTTATTTTTTTGATGTATCGGAATAGGAAACATTTCCAAGGCACATGTTAATGATAAAATGATGAATATCTATTGCTTTTAGATGACTACATCTATACATTTTCATTTGCAAAAATATATGCACATGTGGTGCCCCCTCACTCCTAATATATTTAGAAATTGAAAAAGAATCTGAATTGGTAATTGTATTGGAATCTGGAAAAATAGTCCCAGCACTATTATATATGTACACATAAACACGCACATGGGTTTTTATTATAGAGTGGGGGATGTTATTTTTGGCATATTGGCAGTTCACAATATGACATTATATTGGTCCTTATAAATGGTTCCTGGATGAGTTCTGCCTAATAATGTTCGTTTTAATTTTTTTTTTTTTTAAGATATGAATGATATAATTTTTGAGTGAAGTAGTTTCTAAAGTCTAAAGTATATATGTGAGACCACATGCTTCCTAACCTCGACAACAATCACTAACCCCAACACTGTACGTTATTGATTTCTCTTTCATCTTCGCTTCTGTGTTATCATCTCTCACATTGGTAGCTGCCGAGTAGACACGCAATGGCTTACAAATCTAAAAACAACAAAACCACTTAAAACATAAACTCTGACATATTCCGCAGATGTTAGTTGTGCTGTGTTCTCCCCTGTCCGTGAGCTGATTGACCTCTATGCCCAGTCCTGTGTTCCAGTTACCATCACACCTTGATTAACAATCCTATTTTCAAATGCCTTTGTGTAGTGTGACTTGGTAAAACCGCCCCCGTCTCCGCCATTATATTTCTTATGACTTAACCTCCTATACTTTTGTTCTGTTAACTAGTTCCTCTTTTTGTTATAGTTTTCCTCTTTTTTTTTTTTTTTTTTTTAAATCACCTCTAACACTTGGGAAGAGGGGACGTCAATACTATCACATGATTAGACATCTTTTAATGAAAATTGAAATAAATACCTAAAATTGTTAGTTTTGGCGCTGAATAAATTCACTCAATTCCTGCTATGAAAGCTGAATCAAGAATTAAGGGGCAGATAATTCAGGAATTAGAAAGAATGATAGTAATAATAATATTTCTTTTTGCTGCTAGTCAGATGATTCAAGGTTATTTTTGTTGAAATTGTGGAGAGGGCCAACTTACTAGAAGTTATGACAATGTTTCAAAGGAAAAATAGAAATAAAAAAGAATGGAAATTTTTTTTTTCATTGTTAGTCAGATGGTTTGAGGTTATTATTGCTGAACCATCGTTATAACTTCCAGTTATAATGATGTTTCAAAGGAAAAATGAGAAAAAAAAACAATGGAAAATATTTTTTTTTTTTTTTTTTTTTTTTTTGAAATATTTTTGGTTTTAGTCTTTTTTCTCCATCATAACTTTATCAGCTATGTAGACATGAATACATAAAACAAAATATTTAAATTTAAAAATTTATTTCTTTTAATTCTTTTCAGGTTTTGCAAAATTTGTAACCGTTTCTCGTCTTCTGAGAATAAGCATTGCAATAAATGTAACCAATGCACGTCAAAGGTGAGTTGCAAAGTACAAACCATTTTAATCCATTTCTCGTCTTCTCCGTTGAAGAATCTTTCTTTCCGTATTTTCTTAAAAAATAGAGGATGACCGACATGACAGTTTGTCAACCTTAGAAATTTTTTTTTTTTTTTTCTTTTAATGGAAATCGCTCCAGGCAAAGAACAAAGCCACTTGATGTCAAAAATTAACAAGAATGAAAGATGATTATTGCAAAAATAGTTTTCCTCTTCCTCTCCACCCACCGTTTCTTCCTCACCCAGCCCAAGCCTCTCCCGAATACACACATAACTCTAGTTGGCATAAGATAAATAACTTTGTGAAAAAAAAGTCAATTACTTCCCTTTGCATGATAAATGACCATTTTTAAAAAAAAATTTTTTTTTATTTATTTTTTTTTTTTTTTAATTTGTATGGGTTTTATTGAGTATATTTCAAGTTTTAGTGAGACATACAGATGTTTGCTGTTTATATTATATTTTATTAAACTAATATCTGTCCACCACTCTCTATCTCCGTCTCTGCTTTTCTCCCTTCACTGTTTTCCCTCTCTTTTTCTTAACCCCCTCCCTTTTTTTTTCCCACTCAAGCCATTCCTCTCACAGATACACACAGACAACTATTCTTTATATATTAGATTCCTCAGGGAATGAGTTGGTATTTTCTTTTCACAAAATGGCTGAGACCCCCTCCTCATCCTCCTTACCCTACGAAACCTGGCCCAGTTGAGCTGTGAAGAATGAATAATTTTTCTT
This sequence comes from Euprymna scolopes, assembly GCF_053919585.1. Taxonomy (NCBI): domain Eukaryota; kingdom Metazoa; phylum Mollusca; class Cephalopoda; order Sepiida; family Sepiolidae; genus Euprymna; species Euprymna scolopes. Next base: position 12,837,755 of record NC_136509.1, on the reverse strand, counting down.
AAATTTTAAATGCTATTCATCCGAGGCAACACTGATCAAGAATATACCAACTTTGTGGGTGTTTGTTTTGTATTTTTTTAAAAACTTTTAGCTGGATATACATACACACAGGCAGACAAGTAACGTTTTATGTTATAGATTACAAAAATTTGGAAATGAAATTCAATAATTGAATTCAAATAGAGGCGAAAAAAACATGGCTGCAAACATGTAATGCTGATTAGCTGAAACAAAATGAAATAAAAATGTCTTGTTTTTGAAAAAAAAAAGTGACATTTAAAAAATTTCATATTATTGGGGCATTCATTCCCAAAAATGAAAATTCTTTTGATTGTAAAGAAATATCTATTCTTTTCTTTTTTGTCCTAGAGTGGTCATACCTATATCCATTGCAACCAGTGTAAAAAATGTGTGAAACCCAATCGCTCTCATTGCCCAGTTTGTAAGACATGTGAATTACCAGACCATCGGTGTGGATTTGAAAAGACCGAAAGTAAGTAAAATTTATTTGCATTCAAACAATCAACTGCTTACATCATTCTCTCATTAAAATTCTGGTGCTAGCATAGCAGATTAGGCTGTTTGAGGATACTGGTTTCCTGTCCTAAAAAAACCTAACGTTGATGTTAGTTTTTTTTTTTTTTTTTCTATTTCCTATGCAAAACTCAATCATGTTCTGCAAAATCAAAAAGTAAAACAATTTTCTTCTACAAAACAACCAAACTAAACGCCATGAATAAATATTTGAAGAAATAAAGAACTTGAACTTGATGAATAAAATCTTTTTCCAAAATGACTGGATTCAGCATTAAATGACCTGAAAATGGTTAATATGCTGTAAAACAAAATAACCAAACCAATTCATTAAAATTATAAGATCAAATAATAATTTTTCACATTCTAGCGGTGTTCATCTGGCATTGCTCGTGTGGAGATATCTTAGGTTGGTAGGTTTCTGGAAAACAAAAAAATTTTAAATATCAAGTTTATAAGTTTTGCCTCAAAAGAAAAGTTAAATATAATATTTGGAACATGAAATAGAAAAAATTTAGTGCGGTTCTTAATAATTTTAAATCTTAAAAATGCAGTAAGAAGCAAATGTTTAAATATCTGGACTTTTTTTAAAATACATTCTTTGTTTAATTTTATTTGTATTTTATGAAACAAAGAAAACTTATTTTAAAAAAACTTTTTTTTTTATATATATTCCACTATATTTCAATCATTTTCTGGACCTAACTGATAATTTCCCCTAGTGACCCCAGATAGAATCGAAAGAAATTTTCCATGGTGTCTTTAGATTCCTTGAAGAATGTAATCCTTTATTGAAACGTATTTGATTTCTATAATATACAGACATTGACTTTTCTAGATATACTAGCATGGATACCCGACGTTGCCCGGGTGGACAGGAAGTTCGGTTTGTGCACAGCTGCTATACTAAAGATATTGAGCAACCCCTCACTAAAGAACGGACAACTTCCCCACCAGATATTTGGGCAGCCTGTGTGCTGCCCCCCCCCCTCTCCCCCTGATAAATGAATCAAAACAACTTTTCTTTCAATCAAAATAGCAGCGAGTGCCCGTGCGACCGCAAAAAAGGAAAAATTAGTTGCAGTAGGCAAGCTCAAGCCTGAAACACAGAAAAAGGGGAAAAACGTTATTGGCAAACGCTTTTGTTCATCAAACCCCGACGACTTATCACGTCATGACTCTGCAAAATAATGTTTTTAAACATACTTTCAGTTTGCTACGCGTGTGATTTTTGAAAATGGCATTGCAAAAAGTGACCCTTCCTTGCACGAAATGATCCACCGCAGAATTAATCTATTTTTCTAATTTTCGTATATTATGCATCTGAGACATCGCTCTTTCAGATGGTATCAGATTCAACCCAGTCTGATGTGGCTGATAAGTTTTTAGCGGACATACAAACACACAAACAAACTGACGTTTGAGATTTATATAATAGACTAGCGGAGGTATCTGGCGTTGCCCGGGCGTTTAGAGGTGTGTGTGTGCTCGGGGGGGGGGGGATAAATTAAAACAAAAGAATAAGCGAAGTAATCACCCTGTTTAAATATTTAAAAAAAAATGTTAAAACTTTAAAAAAAACTAACGTAAGGCAAACAAACGATGTTAAAATTTCTTAAAATCGGAAAAACAAAAAAAGAAAGTGCGAATGCGATGGAAAAAACCCCTCAGAAAAACGAGCGTTAAAACTTTAAAAAATCTGAAAAATAAAACCACAAAAAATATAGAACGTGAAAAATGTCTTAAATAGCCCTGTTTCAATTTTAAAACTTTAAGAATCAAAAAAAAAAAAAGACGCCGACCTCTAATCAAGTGAGCTAAGAGGACGTTAACGAAATTGGGTTTTTTTTTTTTTTTGATATTTAAACCAAATCATGTTCCGCCGTCATTTGCGCATGTGTAGAAGCTATCTTGTCATGAGAGGATGATTTTTGCTGCCCCCCCCCCCTGTACAAAAATGGCTAGTTTAGGGTGAAGGAATTAATGTTTTGGGCCAATTTTTCGATATTTATCGGCCGAAGGTTCAAGCTTGAAAATGATACCTATTTGGCAAAAATCCGTGGCTTGTGTCGAAAGTTTTTGTGAGACATACAAACACACACACATACATACATGCACACATTTTCGCTTTTATATATATAGATTAGCAGTCCACTCGATATTGCCCGGCCATAAAATATGCATAAATATTATATTTTAATTAATGCAGAATGGATGTACATAAATCTAAGACAATGGCAGAATCGTTAGAAAATAACCTCCAGACAATATTGAAATGAGGCTGCAAATGGATGGTAGCATTTAATGCTAGTAAGACTAAGCTGCTCTCTTTTAACAATTACAGGATGCCTCTTTAACCACCAATATCCATGACAAATAGCACCCTACCTGAGAATTCTTCCTTCAAACTCAGTTTAACATTCATAGGCAATATGAATTAGAACAAATACATTGAGGACATTGCAAAGGCTGCTGCAAAGAAGGTGGATTCCTTCTATCGTGCTAAAAGACTACTTGCACCTGAGAGTATCCTGTACCTTTACGAAGCCACTATTCGCCCATACATGACGTATTGTTGCCACATCTGGGCTGGTGCATCTATCACTAGCCTCTCGCGCTTGACTAGGGTTCAAAAAAATTTTCAATCTAATAGGTTCCACTTTATCAATGATGTTGCATCTCTGTGCCTGTTTTACAAATATTTTAATGGAATATGCTCTGATGAACTCGTTGCAGTGGTGCCCCCTTGACGTACATATCCCTAAATACTAGAAAGCTTTCTACTCTAATAGTTTCTTCTGACTGACAAACGGATAAAAATTTGATGACACTACAAGTTTTTCAATTTTGACTCCTTGGCAGCCCTTTTTTCCAGATGAAAACCTATTAAAATGTTTTCCACATGTCTAAATACCCTATATACCAAATTTAAAGTCAGTAGATCAAAAATTCGTTAAATATATAGATTGAGAAGTATCCTCACATACACACACATTCATAGATAAAGAAGTTACATATGTGTATATTTTTATATATGTATATTATTCACTCCTAAACTAATTAACTGATCATTATGAAGTTTGGAACATAGCTGCTAGGCATAATGGTGGCTAATGTGGGTTATATTTAGTTTTATACAAAACATGAACATTCAGATACTTCTGACAATTTGAAGTTTTAACAATAGGTGTTGTATTTTTTATAAACAAGTGTATTTAACGGTTTACTGATATCGATAAACGTTCATATGTTTACATGTCTATTGAATGTATATAACATGTATACATTTATGAGTGTGCCTATAATCGTCTAGTGTTCTTGTATTTGTACGTGTCGATATATTCACAGATACAGTCCAACAACGGACATATGACATTTACAACAAAAAAGGACAAATAACAGTACTCTAGGGATTTAACATCCGGCCAATTGGAGAAACATATTTCAGCAACTTTTTTTACAGAAGTTTCCCCATTGGAAAGCTACTTGCTGATTCTACAGGGTGCCTTAAGACATTACGACCTGTTGACTTGACTCTCTGTCTGTCTCATTCAGGGGGGGGGGTATACCATAGCAAAAAAAAAACTAGACCTGAGAGAAAAAAAGTGACCGCAAATTCTACGTATACAAAACATCTAATGATGTAATCAACATGTATCACTCATGACCATGGCTGATGTCTGTCACGTATATTTTTTTATTTAGCTAACATTCCTGTTTGTGTTAACACTTACTACTTACAAGAAAAACATTACAAATAATATAACAAACAGAAGCAACTTTGGAGAACTAAGAGAAAAATATGCAGAATACATAGAAATATACACCGATGGGTCTAAAACTATAAACGGAACAAGCGCAGCATGCACAGATGGACAAAATCAATATCAAATAAGACTGCCCAACGAGGCTTCAATATATACAGCCGAACTGCAGGCCATCAAAATAGCTCTCAAACACATCAAAGACATCAACGAACAAAAAGCCATAATATATACAGACTCCCTATCCTGTATCATGGCCCTTGAAGTAAAATCTAAACATCCTTTTATCACAGAAATTATACAAGAATACAATGAAATAACCGAAAAAAACAATAAAAAAATTATAATAGCCTGGATACCAAGTCATGTCGGCATTCCAGGAAATGAAAAAGCAGACAAACTGGCTAAAGAAGCCACAAACCACCAAATGGAAAAAATTAAAATACCACACACAGACCTAAAAAGAAAAATCAACGAATATATAGAAAACATGTGGCAAGAGGAATGGAACAAATGCACTACAAACAAATTGCATGAACATCAACCAATAATTAAAAACGAAAAACAAAAAATTTTTAAAGGAAGAAGAGAAGAAATTGTACTAAACCGAATAAGAATCGGACATACAAAATTAACTCATTCCTACCTAATCAAAGCGGAGGAAACACCCAATTGCACACTCTGCAATCAACAACTAACAATTAAACATCTACTGACAGAATGTAGAAAACACAAACACACTCAGAAGAAATATTTTAAAACAACAAACATTAGAAAAGTGTTCCAGGAAGTGGAACCCCAACAAATCATAAACTATTTAAAAGAAACAAATGTATTCAAACTCCTATAAAGCAAACAAGTAAAATTCAGTTTAGAAAAACAAATCTCTTACAACTAAAACAATTTTTCAGAAAACCTAAAACATCTTGCTTCAAAAGATAAACTTTTTCAAGAAACTTAAAAATTTTTTACAAGAAACTGAAAATCTATTATACCAACAAAACTTTTTTGGCATTAAATGACTCTTAGAGGTTGAAATGCCGTTAAACAAATACACTCACTCACTCACTCACTCCTGTTTGTGTTGGTTATGAAAACTAACATTCCTTTTCATTTCTAACATAAATATTTTTATCCGAAAAAATACCTTTTGCCTTGATGCATTCTTTCTGTTATTGGCCGCCCGACAAAGGACGGATTGGAACTAGTAATTCACTCCTGTTCGTTTGTTTATTTTCACTTTTTTCAATAATCACACCTTGAATTTTTAAAAACTTTTGCACAAACATTAGTCATGTTGAAAGTAAATTTTTTGCTGTATGGATTTTCCAGGATAACTCTGGTTGCCTCCCTCCTAGGGGTAAAATTGTCCCCAAATCATTCCTCTGTTCGTTTGTTCGCATTTTTCTCAACAACTGCTGCTTGAATTTTTTTTAAATGTTGCACAAACATTAATCATGTTATAAGTAAATTTTTGTTAGAACGGATTTTCTGGATTAATTTTGGTTCCTCCTTACTGGTAAAATTGATCCCAAATTGTTCATCCATTCATTTGTTCACACTTTTCTCCATAATCATGCCTTGGATTTTTTAAAAAATTTTACACAAACATTAGTCCTGGTGAAAGTAAATTTTTCACTCATAGAGGGGCTCTCACATGCTCGGCTTGTTCAAAATATTTCTAACCTAAACCCTGACAATCGGCCATTGCAGGCTAACTGGTATTTTCTGGGAGCCAATAACATGGGTATTAGACATCAATTTGTAATATTTCTTGAATTTCAGTTTCTTTTAAGTATCCACAAGAGGTATAATATGGGCAAAGCCTCCCATTTTTAAATTAAGTCAGATTGTGGTTTCAAATGAGGGCCACCTCCTGCCATCTCACTCACATCTTCAAAGTCCGCTTGAAAGTCAACACCAAAGTGTACCTGGATGTGTTGAAGAGTGTGGTGATCCCCTGGTGCAATCAGGTGGCCGCTGGTAGATGCTGGGTGTCACAGAGTACTCTGCGCTGGCTCATAAGTCCAAAGAGACCCAGGCTTGACTTCAGAAGGAGAGCTACGACTTTGTACCCTTCTCTCACTAGCTCCCCTTCACCTCTGACCTGAATTTGCTGGCCTATTTCGTTTTGTCATACATTGAGAACATCACCAACATGACCTCCCATAACACCAAAACCAGCCTGATCGCTGCCATTTGCCGAGTATTCGCTGAGCTCTTGCTGGCACTTGTAGAAAAGGTATGCTACCAGTTCCAGACCCATATCGAGGCGGTGATTGAGGCTGAAGGCGGCTACATTGACTAGATGTTAGCTCTACTACATAATCAAATTATCTGAATTGATTTTTACAATGAAAGTTTTAAAATAAAGCTATAGCATTGTTTTCTTTAGGACGACAACTTTATTGTTCCACCCTGTAATGTCTCTGTAGACATGATCCCAAATAGTAATTCCTTATGTCCACGTGGCACTGTGCTTTGTTTGAAATGAACAAGTATATAAAAAACAATATGTAAATCATGTAGCAGAAAGAAATCTGCACACGAGAAATGTTCACGTAATTTTATTGATACAGAGATGATAGAAATAGTATAAATGTTGTTTTGTCAATGGAAAATGAGCGTTATCGAAATTTTGAAAACTGCATTGATAAATGAATGTTTATTTATAATTGATAAAATTTTTAGTGCCGGTATTTTGTACTCGGACTTTAGCACAGATGTTGATAGTTATCATATTGTTTTAGTTATAGATAAAAACTGCCCATTTCAAATGACAAACACTTGTGAAAGATATTTTTGTCGGAAAATACAAAGTGTTAATAACAGTGGCCAACAAAAACAAAGTTTGTCATGCTGCCTAAGATGTTTCAACTGTTTTTATCTAATTTGAGGATGCTGATTTCAGAAATGGGGTCACTTTTTTTTTGTATCGGGTCTAGTTTTTTTTTGCTATGGTATACCCCCTTCCCTCTGAAGGAAGCCAATAGCTTCAATAAAAACAGGCAAATCGAGTAAACAATATTTTCATGCAAAGACACATTTCATGAAATCACACGATAAAAATTCTAAGAATAGACATCAGCATCCATAAATTGATGTTCTACTGATTTCCATAGAATGGGGAGCTCCGGCATCATCGCACTTGATAAACCAACAGTAATCTGCAAGAATAGTGGCATCACAATGACCTTGATAGCTTTATGTCACTGATGTCTTGACGGAAGCGCTTCTCTTGCTCGTTGCTCACATCACATAGATTTTCCAGAAAACGGGCAAAATGTCTGTGGAAAAAATGTAACTTGATGCTCATATTTGTACCCAGTTGATGGAAACTTATCAGTAACGTTTCAACGAGCTCTTTGTAGTTGGGCGCCTTTATTTTTCCCCCCAAGAAGAATTTTACTACATTCGTAAACGGTGTCCAGGCACTCAATTCTGCAGGATTCATAAAATTACAGAGATTTGCGTCATTCATGAAATTTTGACTCTGGGGTCCATCAAAAATTCCAGCTTTTAATTTCTCTATTGTTAGGCCTAAAAATTTCATGCAAATATATTTGAAACAGTCACCATTTTTCTGAAGAGCCTTCACAAACTGTTTTATGATGCCAAGCTTTATGTGAAGAAGAGGAAACACAATTTTGGAACGCTCCACCATTGAGAGTGCCAGGAATCAGTTCACTGCGCACAGGCCAATTGTTTTTTTTATTCAGTGCTTTGTCCTTACTCTGCTATCTCACAAACAAGAAGAGGAAACACAATTTTGGAACGCTCCACCAAAGAAGAATCCAGAACATTGAGAGAGCCAGGAATCAATTCACTGCACAGGTCCATCTTTTTTTATACCCAGTGCTTTGTTCTTGCCATGCTATCCCACAAACACAAGAAGCAAGGTAATTTTGTGTAGCCACCTTGTAGCCCAAGGAGAAACCTAACCATTTTCAAATCAGCACATATGATCCATTGGTGAAATCTTTTCTAGAACAAATTTGATTTCATCATATTTTTCTTTGAGGATCGTTGAATGGCCTAGAGGAACTGATCCATATAAGTTGGCATTATGAAGAACACATTTTAAACTTCTTTTGGAACAGTATATAAAAAGGTGCTAATCTTGAAAATAATGCTGTTTGAAACCAATCTTCCGCAGCAGGCCAACAATGTTGTTGCAATATACTATGTCATTTTCCTGAATTAAATATAGCAAGAATTCAATATGGTATTTTCTATAGAAGGTTATGAGAGTTCCAGGCTGAATTAGATTTTTTTTCTTTGAGTCTTGAAAGCTAAAAGTTCAGAAAATTCTTTGGAAAAGTTGAGATCTCTAGTCAGATCATTAAGTTTTCCTTGAGAAAAATCTTATGGTAATGAAGAAGGAGGAAAACCAACATCTGACACAGTGGCTTCATTATTGTCAGTCGACAAAGCAGAGGCCTGGTCTTCAGAACCAGGCAATTCCAATTCAGGCAACCTTTAAACAGTGGAACAGGAATTTCATTGCAGTGTGGAATTGGCTTAATTGCAGACTTGAGGCTTGGATAAAATAAAGAATTCTTGTTCTTTCTGTTGATTCCCTTTATTTTGACTGCACAGAAATAGCAGTCATTGAAATGTTTTTTGGTTCACGCCAGACCATTGGACTACCAAAGCAGAGTGATTTTCTATCCTTTTTTGTCCTTGTCGAAGATGCTCAACACATTGCTTGCAAACAATATGTGGTGCTCATACCTTATCTTGATCATCCAACATTATTTTGAAGTAAGCAAGGTAAGCACACTTTACAAATTCACTGATCCTTTTCCTGTTAGATTGCAACATATATTCTCCACAAATATAGCAAAACACATTTGGATTTGTTAAACAACATCGCCTGATGTAGTGATACTTAATTTTTGCTCCAAAAATCTGCGACAAAAGTAAAATAATGCAGCTTAATTATTTCCTGTCTGACTTAATGAATTCCTAACATTAAGAGAATAAACCTTACTTTGACCCAGAAATCAACAAAAACATTTCATAATCGGTAGGCCTATTTACTACTCAGTGTCCACTTCTTACCAACTACATACCTCATTGTATAGCAAATTTGACTTTTACTTTAAGGTTTGTGATGTCATAATCAATTAACATACATGACAATAACAACCTACATTTGTAATTATGAAGCTAGAATGTATATGCACCTATGATTCAGTAAGATAAACTATTCTAAAAAAAATTTAACTCTGAAGACTATTACATAATCCACAGATATATTTATTTAAAGAAAAAACTAAAAACTGAAAAAGAAAAAATTACGGGTATGAGAAAGTAAAATTAATAATAACAAATAAGTGTATAAAAATGAAGGAGTTAAAGAAATCGATAAACTAAAATTGAAAAACTGAATAAGTTCATAAAGAAATGCAACATGAAATATCACATTACATGACAAAGTAAACAAACATATTGTCTAGAAAAAGAAATGAGTAAAACATACCGTTGATGCTGGAGATGAGAGTGAATAAAAAAACAAAGAGGCATGCCGTGTCGCCAGTGGTTGCAAAAAGGAAATAAAGACCAACCGGAAGAGGAAATTAGGAAGAAAGTAACTTTTTAGTCAGGAGTAACTTAAAGGGAGATAATCGGTTCAAAACAAAAAGGCAGAACACCTAATTTTAAGGTAAAAAGAAGGGTATAAAATAGCAAATATCTCAACAACTTGACCTGAAAAAAAAAAATGATTTTTTTGGAATCAACTTGGGAACCTTGGGCACCAAAAAATGTGTTGGCCAGTGTAATTACTCTGGATGATGCACGTGTAATATGAATGTTAAAGACTGGCTTGGATCAGAGAAGGATTAATTCTGGAGAGTATAAGATGGTTACAGAGTAGGAGACTTTGATGGTGTAGTCACATTAAAAGAATGGATGAGAGTTTTTGAGGTAGTAGGTGTAGATCAGTTGAGTTTGCAGTGTCAGCTTACAGGAGAAGGTCAAGGAAAATATGAGAGAAAGTGATAAGGATAAACTTGAAAGAAAGAGGGAGGAATAAAGACCTGACCAGAGATAGGTTAATTCGGAAGTTAATTTCTAAAAAGTCATCCAATACATGCCATCATGTAAAAACCGGGTGATAAACTGATGATGATGAAGCTTATTCAATTTGTTTTTGGATATTTTCCTCGGGCAATGCCAAGTGGATTCTAATAGTATACATGCGCATACATATATATTTATTTATTTATACATTTATTTATTTATACATTTATTTATTCCAGATTAAAAAAGAAAAGAAAAAAACATTGAATTTCACAAGATCGTTGAGAGTTCTCAATAAAAATAAATAAAAAGCACAAGATATTATTTTATTCAATTGATGTAAACAAAATTACCATAAGTCGCTACAATAAACATATATATATACACACACACACACATATATATATATATATATATATATATATATATATATATATATATGTGTGTGTGTGTGTGCATATAAACACGCACACAAAATAAATTTTTGCCAGAATGGATTTTCCAGGAATATTCTGATTACCCTCCTAGGGAGCATTATAGGGGTAAAATTGCTCCCAAATTGTTCATTTGTTCACACTTTTCTCAATAACCATGCCTTGGATTTTTTACATTTTGCACAAACATTAGTCATAGTGAAAGTAAATTTTGCACTCGTGAAGGGGGACCTCGCATGCTCGGCTTGTTGCAACTTGATTTTGCTCTTTTAATATTAAGAAATAGTGGCGGGATATGTGCATCCTCAGCAGCACTCTAAATAGCTTTGATGCATAGGTATGGCCACCGCTGTCTCTGGATTGAACTGTTGGAAAAATTGTCATTGTTGGACACAATGAATAAATTAAAAAAAATGGTTATATATTTTATATATATATATATGATGATGGGCTCTCCCGTCGATTTCGACGTATGAGGTTCCACCACAACAACTAAGTTGCTCGGCAATCCGCACAGATGATTTGTTTATCATGGTGAAGGCTTTGTGTAGAACCAACTACGCTTTTTGGTATAACTGCTAACCTTTGTCGATGCAGATGACTACCAGAGGACAGATTATGCAGTAAACGACAGGTTTTTACATTAGTTTTCTTCTCCTAGATGAATGTCTTAACGAAGATTGGGGGTGCATCTCTCCCAGCGCCTAGGTACCAACCTGGAAATTTCTACGACTTGTCACGTTACATACAGTACCTAGCCTTCCTAAATGGTCACTCATCTGGTACTGGCCAGGCTCAATGTTGCTTAACTTTGGTGATCTGGTGAGAATTGGTATGTCAATGTGATTGTGCCGTATATATATATATATATATATATAATACTTGCAACGTTATGTTGCTAGTCTCAGTCTTTAATACTATTATGATATTTGATTGTTTGATCTATTTCCTGCTACCTTTATTCCAACTCGTTTGACTCGTTGGTCTATTGGTCTTCATCACTTCACTGTTTTGATACGTCATTCTAATACAGCTTCCTACCCCACTATCTTATTCCCAAAGAACTGCAAGGTTGTGGAATTCTCTTCCTGCTCACTGTTTTCTTTCTACTTACAGCCTTGGCCTTTTCAGTAGGCATCTCCTGGTTTTTGCAATCATCAGTTTTCGTTCTTTTTATATATATATATATATATAATACTTGTATTTTATTTCTTCAAATCAACCATGCTGAGGAAATCTTGAAATAATAATGAAACACTGATTAATATATAAATTTTTTTGATTTTTCTATCACAGTAGAATATTATTTCCATAATTTTCATTGTATATATATATATATATATATATTAGACAAGTCTATATTCCAAATTTCAAGATGTTGACCATCTTACCCTTTATTTCTTTAAGTATATTGAAATGCACAATTCTTGACAGCACCTGTTTCGTAGTGCAGAATCATCTATGTAATTTTTATGTTAGTTTTTGAATTTATTCCACTCTTAACTCATCAATTTTAAAAGAAAATAAAGGAATATGGGTAGGATTACAAAATCCGAAAATTGAACATGTTTTCCCATAAACATATAAACATATGTTTGTTTATGTCTGTGGGTGTAATGTTTTAATTTTATTATTAATAGTTAAATGAAATCTCTATCTCTACTTATGTATGTCTGTCTGTGTGTCTGTGAGTTCATTCTCTATGAACTCCAAAATAACTGGATCAATTCTTTTTTTTTTTAATTTCACAAATGTGCTTTATGTGTTTGGGAATGTTCTTAGATAAGTATTGGGATGCCTTTGATAAGTATTTAAAATCAATAAGCAAAAAAATCCAACTAAAGGAAGAACAGTCTAATTTTGAGCAAAGTTAACACTCTTATACAGCCTCACAAGTGCATTTGTTAAGTTTTATCACTGCACAAGTAGAAGGGCTTGACATATAAAATCAACAGTAGGTTCTTTGATAAGACAATGAATGTTTCTGTTTAGAGCACAATTTAACCATGAAACTTTTGCATTTTAAACTTGGATTCCAGCCATTAAAAAAAAAAATAATTTTATAAAATCAACGCTAAATTCTCTACAGTGCAATGTAAACAATGTATTGTGGACTAAGTAACTGTGTGGAGGCATGTGAAGCTCCATTCCAGTGCACCATTGTGGGTCTCTGACTAGAGCAGGCAATCAATTGATTTGACAAAAAAAATGGTTTTCACCGATTTCAATAACAATAAAAGCATTGGAAGTGTGAAACATTTGTTGATTCTCATTCAATCCCGGGCAACGTCGAGTGCCCCTGCGAGTTGCTAATAATAAGAAATGCTCAAATAGAGATATTGAACTCGTCAACAACTCAGTGCGGCTCAAACTTTTTTTTTTTTTTCTTAACGAAAATGATTTCTAGTTAATAAGTAGAAATTATAAATTTTGTTTAAAAAAAAAAAGAATAACTAGTCATTTTTTATTACTTGGTTAAATGACCGACTGGCTTATCTCCCCCTTACTTTAGAGGATTTTTTTGCTCATATCAATGAATGATTGGCAAAGTATGATAAAGCTGATTTTTATTTTTAATTAAAATTTCACTCTATAAATTTTCCTAACTTTTGGTATAGAAACCTGTTTTTGCCTGGTACATACATATATCAAGGAGTTTTCCTGTTAATTTATTTGGAACTGTGATTTTTTTTTTTCACCTGTTTAAATGCAATTTTTCAACCGTGTCCCTAGCAGTATATAAGTATAAAATGTAAACTTTTTGAAAGATATCTAAGAGAATAGATATCTAATCTCATATCTGTAATTTGATTGCCCTCACCTTTTCTTCTCTGCACCCTCTCTCACAAACATGATGCTGCTAGTCTCAGTCTTTTCCATAAATAGTTAGGACATATGGTTTCTAGAATTGTCTGATCTATACCCTGCTTCTTTTGTTCCAGCTCATTTGATTCATTGGTTTAGTGGTCTTCATTAATTTGCTCTTTTGATACATCATTGTAACACAGCTTTCTATTCCAGTAGGGTCTTTCCAGGAACTGTAGGCTTGTGATTTCCCTTCCTATTGACTGTTCTGTCCTTCGCAGAAACGTAGCTATAATTTAATTGACCCCTACTACTCTTCTCTGCAACATTATGTTGCTAGTCTCAGTCTTTAATACTATTATGACATTTGATTGTTTGATCTATTTCCTGCTACCTTTATTCCAGCTCGTTTGACTCGTTGGTCTTCATCACTTCACTGTTTTGATACGTCATTCTAATACAGCTTCCTACCCCACTATCTTATTCCCCAAGAACTGCAAGGTTATGGAATTCTCTTCCTGCTCACTGTTTTCTTTCTACTTACAGCCTTGGTCTTTTCAATAGGCATCTCCTGGTTTTGCAATCATCAGTTTTCGTTCTTTTTAGCTCCTTACATCAAGTGGCATTATGCTTTGTCTGGAGCAGTTTCCATTAAAATAAAATCTTTAAAATGTTGGAACATAATTTGTATGAAAAAAAGACAAAAAAACTGGAAACGTATGCAAACGCATAAACTAATTGATTGCTGATTTAGTATGTCTATCAAGAATGGTGGGAGGGTGCAGAAAAAAGTAAACTACGTTGAAGATGGCATGATAGATCAATCAGTCAACAAAGTGGTGCGATATGGTTAATGCGTGATAGAAGCAGGATACAGAGAAAATGTTTGATAAACACAATAGATCGTTTATTATCTATCCATTCTGACAGTCACTGATAAGAAACGTTTCAACAAGGCAGTGGTTGTCAGTTGATTATCGTTAAGTTTAAAAAAACAACCCCAAAACTTATCTACAAATCTTGAAAGGTTAAAAATAAACATCTAATCTTCAAGAGTTGTTTATATATATATATATATATATATATATATATATATATATATATAGCATAATCATGTTGACACATTGGTTCTTCTTAGATCACTGAAGTTAAGCAACATTGAGTCTGGTCAGTATCAGTTGGGTAACCATTAAGAAATACCAGGCGTTGTATATAGGAGGGCATTGACACCTCCCTGCAAGAATTGTAAAAAAAATGTCATTTTCCCTGACATGAGACTGGTTTGTGAATTTGATATTCTCCAGACATTTCGGGACAAGCTGGTTCAACCTGCATATAATGGATGCTGCTGTGTGTGTGTGTGTATATATATATATATATATATATATATATATAGTAAAAACCTGAAGAAGGTGCTCAATACTATTGCAGAGCAAATATATATTTTTTATTTTATTACCATTTTATCTGTTTAGTTACACATTTCTTTTACTGAATCGTATCAACTATCTAGCAACTTCTTCAAACTTGAACAAATCGTAATAACTACTTCTGTTCAAGTTTGACAAAGTTGCTGAATCGGTGAACAGAAACATGTGTAACTAAGCAGTTAAAACGGTAATAAAATAAAAAAATATAGATGTGTGTGTGTGTATATGTGTGTGGCTGTCTCATTTCATTTTCTTTCAGGCAAAGTTTTCAGAAATCAAGGAGACCCTACCTGGAGCTAACACTTGAACTCTATATGAGATACATAGATATTCGAATGTTTCATTAAAGTTCTTTATCTCTGAAATACAGAGTTGTGTGTGTATATGTATGTATATATGTGTGTGTCTAGATTTCTATGTATGTATACATAGATGTCTCTATACATATTTATGTGTATATATACAGGTTGTTCCAAAAGTTTTGGGCACATTTTGGCATTGAATAGCGCAAGAACTATTAAGGATGTAAAAACACGTCTGGTATAATCAGAGAGCTTGTAATCTCAAGTTTTTCATAGAATGTTCCAGGATGTTCAATATGAGTATCATTGGTCGCACACATACATCAAGCCGATAGTCCAATTCTTGCTAAACGTGTCCTAGCATTGCCTTGTCAATGGTTGCAACAGCTTCTGTTATTCGGACCTTCAGCTCATCTGTCTCTTGGAATGGGAGGCACATAGACCAGTCATTTAACTCTTATCCTCGAGTGGCATCCGGGTCTTGATAAGTGGTGATGCCTATGTAAAAAAAAAAAAAAAAAACCGCATAAAAAAATCGCAGGGTGGGAAATCGTAAGGCCAGGGCATGAGATTGTAATCATCTTGCCCAGATCATCCAATCCATCTGTTTGACAGTGTTGTGGTCAGAAACTGTTTAAACTCCAGTGTGGTGGTGGCTCCTCCTGTTGGAAAATGAAGTCATCAGATTCTTTTTTTATTCAAGCAGATATGATGACTTGAAATGTGCCCAAGTCTTTTGGAACACCCTGTGTGTGTGTGTGTATATATATATATATATATATATATATATATATATATATATATATATATATAAGCATATCTCTCTCTCTCTATGCATATGTGTGTGAGATATATAAAATGTCTATATGTATATGTCCGATAAAAGTGAATCCTAAAATAACTTTTTATCTGAAAATCTCCTCTCAGCCCACAAAATAATATTTCCTCATGAATGGCTTGAAAGGGTCAAAGTTCGTGTCAACATTCTCATAAGTGAATTTGATTAAAACAATTTATTCAGTTTTATATCATACGATAGCGATAAATGTATCAGCTAAAAATAGATAAGCTAATTTGAAGTATTGATATTTAGTTCCAAAAATATATTGTAGGCGACAGACATTAGGCATATTATTGTCGCATATTTTTATTTGAATTTCTTATCTTTCAAAAGTATCTAGCATATCAAGTCGTTGGATTTTCAAAAGAAAACACAAGATTTAAGCTTTTTATTTATATGGCATAATCGCGTTGACACATCAGTTCTTGTCGAAGCACTGAAGTTAAGCAATGTTGAGCCTGGTTAGTACCAGATGGGTGACCATTTGGGAATTCTAGGCGCTGTATGTGCATAATCGCGTTGACACATCAGTTCTTATCGAAGCACTGAAGTTAAGCAGTGTTGAGCCTGGTTAGTACCAGATGGGTGACCATTTGGGAATTCTAGGTTCTGTATGTGCTCTCCGCTTATCTCAGCATTTGTTTCCAGTTATTTTGTATATACACTTCACTTGCCACTGGTATTTAACAATGTTGACTCTGGAGAGGTGTGGTTGGAGATTGCGTACCTCCTGCCACAAAAATTCCATGCGCAGGCACCCCTTCATTGGTATCCATAGTCTGTCAAAGACTGAAGGAGCCTGTGTAGGATTTATGCTTACAAATAGAAACTTTGCTTCTCCTTAACCAATTTACAATTGTTATTGTTGCACTGTTATTTGCAATATAATATCGCACTTCATTACAATTTAAAAATTACTCAGTTTGACCTAAACAACTGCGAATATGAAACATTTTAATAAGCAGGGGGATATAACTCATTTTAAATTAAAAAATATAAGTCACATCTCTATATAAATAAAATGAACTCATTTTTTCCCGTCTGATTTTGACCTTAATAGGATTAAAAATCAAGATATTTCATGCAAATATAATATGCACAAACGGCAGAACAATATCTGAGGTGTGTTATAGGCTTATTATTTCTCAAATTCCTCGATAATCTTAGATTTCTATACTTTTTCTGCTGAGAAGTCACGGCCAAAATCGGTTAAGATCAATGGAAGTGGTAAAATATTTTCTCTCTTATAAATTCCTCCTCCCCCTGCCACCACTTAACACCGTTTGGGGATCGTTCACAAGGAACAGTTGAGAAGAGAACACTGGTTTGGCTTCGTAGTTCTTTCATGTGAAGTTATTTAAAATCACTAAACTAAGCTGCAGTGCTCTGTGGCGTAGTGGTTAGCGTGCTGGACAATTCACATTATATTTTCACGTTCGCGCCGACCTACCGTAGTCAACTGGAATGGACTTTTCTTGTTGGCCGAACTGTTAATGTTGCAGATGTTTTTTTTTTGTTTTTTTTTTCACACTTTATTTTCCTACTTTTACTCATGACTCCGGGTTTGATCCTTCCTACTTACCTACCATAACCTTTTTTAAAACTCCCCCCCCCCCCGTCCCGGAAACAAACACTCGGGCAACGCCGGGTACCCCTGCTAGTTAAAGAATATAATACAAGCTAAATTTATCTTAAGTTTAAATATGTGCAAAAAGTAAGAAAAAAGTCAAATAATTTCACTGTATCCCAGACATCGCCGGGTAGAGGCTAGCAGTCTCTTTATGAAGTTAACTATATGTATATGTTTGTATATTTCTATGTACAGGATTTATTCCTAAACTAATGAATCGATCATTATCAATTTTGGAATAAGTTACTATGCGTAAGAGTGAGTAATGTGAGCTATGTTTAGTTTGATAGAAAGGGGAAAAAGAGGGAGTGGATACTTTTTTGTGAAATTTAATTTTGTGAAATTTTACCAGTAGGTGTTGAATATCAATAATTATTCCCAAAATTATAGGGTTTGTTTTTAGGAATATTTTGAAGAATTTTGGTGGGCATAATATAGGCACCACCTCAGATTTGGAAATGAAAGTTACTAAAGATTTGCGTTCAATTTGATCCGTAGTCATTAGACATCTATTGAATAAGATTTCTTGAATTTCATTCCTTTTTTATATCACTTAAATTTTATACATGTTTTAGAATAAAAATCATGTAGTGAATTATAACCAAAGTTGGAATAAGGATTCTTTACATAAGGTTTCAAATCATTCTATATTGATTTGAATATTTGTAAGGGGACATAAAGTTGTGCAAAACTGTTCTGCATTCTTCTAGTCTTGTTATTAAAAAAAAAAAATGTGATTTTAAAGATTCTTATAATCTTTGCCATCCGACATCAGTTTTTCTAAAAAAAATTCTTTTTTTTGAAGTGAAGGTGAAAAAAAAAAAAAAATTCCCTAAAAACCTTTTCCTTCGGAGAAATACATTTCAACCTGATCAGGGTGAATGCTGGTAATACCAATGTCACTTATTTATTTTGAATTTGTTTGTCACAAATAAGGAACAAATTATCTTTTGATCAACCAACTTTTTTTTTTGTTTTTTTGTTTCCTTTCTTTTAAAACTTTTGTTTCTTTATTCAGCAACGTGTCATATATGTGGAGAAACTGGACACAAAAGAAAGCAATGTCCGCTAACGATGACCAACATTGATAACAGGTAAGAATTTCTATTTTCTGTTTCTGTGCTATGCTTGCAAGGTACATCGATTATAACAGAGTGCATATGAGCGCGGTGGAATATAGCAGCAGCAGCTGTAAGAAAGAGAAGACATATGCAAATTAGAAAGTGTGCTCAAACTGGCATCTAAAAAAAAAGAGAGAAAAAGGTGAACACGTGCTTGGGGGAGAAACAAAGTCAGTATCGAAGAGAATGGACATGTAAAGATGCGGACAAGAAATAGCTAACTACGGCCGGCGTAAGATCAGTCGATGTCGAAGAAAATAGACGTGACAAGTCAAGGAGCATAATGTAGTTGGAGGAAAGAAAAACACAAGCCAGGTAAAATAAACTTGTGGCAGCAAGAGATATTTTAAAATGGTTTCGAAATTAACGGCAGTAAATGCTTTTGTTAAAAAAGAAAAAACTTGGATTTTTATTTATTTATTTGCCAATTTGCAACGTAAGGGCTACGTTAAATGATGCCTCCATTCAGTCTCAAGAGACAATGGATACTCCCTGTAAGGGTAGCTGCATGAATAAATGTAAGGCAAGGGTTGTGCAATCCTGCACCACACGTCTCCTACACCGGCATTGCTTGAGTCCAGTGGCAAGAAGTGCTAGACGACTGGAAGCAATGTCGAGATAAGCGGAGAACACATACAGCACCTGGAATTCACAAATGATCACCATTTTAGTATTGACCAAGCTCAATGTTGCTTAACTTTGGTGATATAATGGGAAGGAGTGTGTTAACATGATTGTCATATATGTGCATAGTCACAAATATAAAAGAATAAAAAAAAAAAAAATTCAATTGTTTTATAATTTTCCAACAGAAAAGTTTCATTTAATCTTATTACAGGATTTTTTATTATAAATTTGCCTGTTTGTAAAATTATTACAGGATTTTTTATTATAAATTTGCCTATTTGTAAAATTATTACAGGATTTTTTATTATAAATTTGCCTGTTCATAAAATATGTTAAAATATATTTTAATTCATGCAGATTTCGAATTTATTATTACAGACCCAATCTCTATTGAATATTATATTGTATCTAATATAGTCGTGATTTCAAAAGTTAAAAAAAAAAAAACTGATTTGGGTGCCATCAACTAGAATCGAAACCAAAACATTTATCGTTCCAGCTGCATTCCCTACACTTTGAGCCATCAACAGATAGATAAGAAAGAAAATTTAAAATTAAAGCACTTCAAGCTATGAATGAATTTACACATGCGCAAAAGAAATAGAAATATATCGACATTTTTGCATTTCAAGTTGCCGACATATTTCTCTATGCATTCATTATTCGTCCATCTAAACAAAGATTTTACTCGTTATAAACGATCCTTTGTGTATGATTACTATTTCCTGTTAATTGCTGTGTTATGTGACCAGTAGTTTAAAAGTTTATTGATAAAAATATTTTTACATGCACACATATACATACATCTACTGTTTTATATATAGAGATCAAATAAAATGTTCCTTTTGTTGTGTATAGATGACCAACATGATTCAGACCCCACAATATTATTGTAAAAATTTGGAATAGAAAATCGATAACAGCATTTAATTATTTGGAAATTTCTACTTGGGATGATTATTTTTTGTACTGAGCTTTTTTTCATACATCCCTGGAAAAAAATTAACAGAAGGACCATAAATATTAAATAGATTACTAAACTGTTTGGTTTTATTTATTTTAAATAGTAGTAGTAGTAGTAGTAGTAGTAGGCCTCTCTTGGTCAGAGTTGATTATGAATGAAGCATTCTTAGCCTAGTTGTCCCTACCTGTTTATTTGGCTGGAGCAAAATTGCTTGTGGTTGAACAGATCCATGCAGAAGTGACAGATTCTGTTGCAAAATACCCTAAAAGCATTCATAGGGTGGGTATTTAGCTAGTAACTTTTAAAATTATTGAATTTTTTTTTTTTTTTTTTTTTTTTAAAACTTTTCCTGTAACTGTAAAGATAAGTAAGTTTAAATGTTTATTTTATCAATGTCTTTTCTTATATTTCTTATAATGGACAAAATGTATTTTCAGCACCCTTATATATAGGTGTGACAGCTAAAAATAGCATTACATTATATATGACACTTTTTCAAGTCTAAAGGAAATTATTCTTAAATTCACTTTCTCAAAATATAATAGGTCTTTCCATTCATATCTTAACGTACATGCGATACCTTGTCCTCATCAGCTGCTAAACAAGGGAGGTAATACAGTTTTGGTGACTAAAGCATAGCACCGAGAACAGCCTTTGCCACCAGACAGGGTATGAAATGACATCACCTGTCATTAATGATCATCGTTTGATGTCACGTAAACCCAAGGAATGTTTCATTTAGCATATACGTATTATGATTGCTTTTGTTTTAACCAAATATGGTTTGATGTTTGTTAAGCTGTGGTTTGGAGATGTTTTCTGCAACATTTTACAAACTGTGACCAGATCATTATCTGTTTAAAAAATATATATATTGGTAAACACTCTCCAATACATTAATCTGCATCAAATTTCTTCAATTTTTTTTTGCATATTGTTGACTATCTAGATTGTTTACCGAGAAATTATTTTGATAAGAGCGTGTACCTCACCAAATGCAGGACATTAGGCAACTACTTTGCAACAAATGCAAGAAATAAAATAATTACCAAATGTACTAAAAGGTCATTTAAATAAAAATATGAATCTTACATCTTGTTTAATATTGAGGTCTTCTGTAATGAGAAATCCTTTTGATAAGTGTGAACCTACAACATATGCAAGAAACAATAAAATAATTATCAAATGTACCAAATTGTTATTTAAATAAAAATTATTAATCTAACCTGTTGTGAAGAAGCAACAAACTTGATCAACTATCAAAATGAGCATAAGTTATAAGTATGATGTTTGAAAGGTCATTTTCGGCAAAAGGTTACACAGGTGTAACCAAACACAAGTCAATCCAGTGAAACAACAATGGACAAATATAACCCCTTGGAATTTTGCTACAGTAACAATACCGCCCCAAAGAGGTGTTTCAGGTGGTTATAAATGGTTATATAAAATGAAAAAGAATATTGTTGTTTGAACATTTGGGCCTGAAAAGAATCAATCGACTGAATTCTCGTTCTAACAACCAACCAACAATCATCGTTACCAACAATAAAGATATATGGTTATATTTTCGTATATCAGTTTTACATCATTCTTTTAAACACCAACTTTACTGAGAGAAATGTAGTTTTTACCTTGAATAATAACAAAAACAATTTAAAAAAATATTTATTTAGAAATAAAATTTGTCTCTGCTTATTAATTTATTGTCAATTTGGATTATTGTTGGGAAGAAGGTTATTTAGTGCACTTGACATTTCAAATAATGTACTTTTTTTTTTCTTTTTCCCCAAATCAGGAAGAGGCCCAGCTCAAATGGAGATGAAAATAAACCAAAGAAAAAGAAAAAGACAAAAAGTTAATTTTTTTTTTAATTTTATTATGTCAATCTACTGGATTAAAAAAAAAAGATTAGAAAAAAAATAAATTCTTTCAATTAAAAACATGCAATGTGGTTCCTTTTCTTTCTACCTCCCTCCCCTCTCTGCCAAGCTGACCTAAATATGTCAGTGGGCAACTGAAGTCTTGAGTGACAACGATTGAGGATGACCTGGCGGTACTATCAGTACCACAAGTAGTTGATTTCCGGCACTGTTAACCATTTTCTGCGACCAGGTCCAGAATCGTCGAAACTGGACTACGATGGTTTGAGATGAAGTTCGTACTTTGGATGATAGCTGCTACAAGTAATGTGTTTCTGTTGTTTATTCTCCAATTATGTCAATCACTTTTAAGGTAAGGCAGGGTTTCTAGTTGAAGAATCGTTAAATTCATTCATCAAGGATTCTCCAGCTGTACCTCATGATATCAACAGTAAAAATGAATTTGGAAAGCATTTCTTATTGCTTAGAGAATTTTTAAAAATTATTTCACACACCTTCACTGTTGAGGTCCCCTAAATGCCAGGAAAACAAAATAACTTTATTGATTATTTTATTTTATGGAATGTCAACCTTTTTCTTATTACCTAGTGCTGAATCCAACAATTTTGGAAAAAAAGTTTTTATGCTTCAAGTTTTATATTCAAATATTTATTCATGGTGTTTGGTTTGGTTGTTTTGTAGAGGAAAATTGTTTTTATTTATGATTTTGCAGAACATGATTTAGTTTTGTAAAGGGGAAAAAAAAACCATCAATGTTTAGTGCATTTTAGGAAGCCATTATCTTCAGACAGTCTGATCTGGTAGCACCAGCTGGTAAATTGTTAGGTACCATTCTCATTGGTGAGAGAATGCTCTTTATTTTTTTATAGATGTGACATATCTATCAGGAGTTTTTTTTTTATTTTTGTTGATTACTCAAACTTTGTTTCTTTCTTATTTCTCTCTATATAATAAAATAATCTTGCTTTTTCCATCTAAATTCATACAATTAAAAGCAGATAACCAAAATCTTCCTTCACACATCTTTTGCATTCAACACAACTACCACATCAAACAATATGTTTAAGGAACAACACTTTGCATTTTTACTTAACGTAGTAAGTTGTTAGATTCATTCCAACATTTGTGCCTCTTTCAAAAAAAAATAACAATTACTTTCCCTCCATATAATTTATCTCCTCTCACACAACCAGTAAACATCAGAGAAGAATTTTGCATCAGTGACCCAGTTTCAGAGTACAGCCACATTCCGTAGCAATAAATCTTTTTTTCCTTTTCTTTTCTCTTTTTTTTCTAGTCTTGATGTCAGACATTCAACCACCATCTCAGGTATTCTAACCGAAAGATCTTTTTAAGATTCTAACTGTCCTTTTTAAGCGCAATTGTTTGTATTTCTTTTGCACTTAGTTCACTAGGTATATTTGCCAGGTAGTTTTTAAAATTCTTTTTCATGAATTAAGTCACTCCTATAATTATTGGAGTGATATTCCAGTTTCTTTACATGCCGTACATAAGGCCTTAGTATTTCATTATTTTTTCCGTCTCAACTCTGTTTATCATTTGAGAACTATGGATGTCCAATACTGTGATAAACAGATTAATACACATCCTTCCATATCTATTTAAACATAACATGAAATATTACTACAATTACTGTCATCCATATGTTTAAATAGCCTGTTTGTTTCTTAAAGCAGTGAGGTATGGATGCCCCAGACAGACAGTTATAAACATGTGTTAATAAACATTCATCCATATTTATTTGAACATAGTAACATGATATATTACAACTTCTGCCATCCATAGATTTACATAGTCCATTTATTTTCGGAAGAAATAACACATTTTAATAAATCATCTCTTTTGTAACTAAAATGTGCATACTTTTTTCTTCTTACTTTCGTTTATTCAAATTTTTATTTAATATCTGTCTTCAAAATAGTTTCCCTGATTATTCTTTTTATACTGTTACCACGTGGAGTGGTTCATATTCACTTGGAAATTCTGGGTATTCGCCGTCAATGGCTGTTTATTTAGCAATGAATGTATTCCTATCTACGGATGACTTTTGCACATGTGTTTAAATCAAAACACCAGATATTTTATTTTCTAGAGAGGTGTGTCAATCAATCACATTTTGTTTCTTCTGGCCAGGTGCATGTCTGTGTCAGGTATATTTTATTTGTTATTGCCAGATGCCAGTTCCAATCAAGAAGCAAAATCTTTTACCCTGGAACAGAAATCAACTTATGACATTGCATTGTTTTGATGAAAGGGCACTTTTTTCTTTATTTGTGATTTTTTTTTTTTTTTTAATTTTATTTTTATTTTTTTTTTTTTTCGACTTCATCCTTTGATTCGTATTGGATTCTTCAAATTACTGTTCCTGTTTTAGAGTTTTATTTTCACAACTTCTCAGTTGATGGAATCTCCTATTTTCTTTGAGTGTATCTTGTTGAATTTGGTAATCTGCATGGAATTTCCAAATAAAACCTATTTATCCTCCAGGGGTAGCATGCTCTTGTTCTGTCAGCCATAACTGGGTAAAAGTCCTAAGTAATTTACAGTTGTATTTTGAGTGTCACCTACACTGGCAATTGAACCTTCAACCTCCAGAAGAGTGTAACTTACAACTGAATTTTACTAATTACTTTATCCACTATGCCACGGGTCCTTCAAAGGCACCACTAATTCTATATAATATTCGCTATGATGGTTCTTTCTTTCTCAAAGTAATCAATGAAGAATATACAGAAACCAAAACCTTACTTGCTGATGTTTGTGTGCATTAAACACAAACATCTTTGAATGGCTTTTACTTGCTACTGCCCACACAGCTGATTGCTGATTCGATTCTGAAGTAACACAAACTCCTTTTGTTGGATTGAAACACATGCAAGCAACGCCTTAAATTTTTGACAAGTTCTTTTTTATTATGAGTGAAATTTTTCTCATTGAAAAATCTTTTATGAAAAATGATGAATACACTGCTTTCTGATATCTTCAACTTTGCTATTTCATGTAAATTCAATTTACAGTCAACCAAAATAAGTTTGTGGATTTTTAAAAAATGTTTTCAACTTTGTGACTTGAACGTTTGCTATCATTTATGTTTGTACAATCGTATTTATAGTTAGCATATCACCTATTAAGTTTTCAGGTGGAGCAGAGTCCGAAAAACACATTAAGCCATTGCTTTGCTTGAACAGTATTTTTCCCATCAGAAAGTAATGCTTTATCAACAAACAAAATTCAGATTTTTTTCATTGTTTTTTTTTTTTTTTATACTTGCAACAGTAGCTTCATTTAAATAACTAATTTGTAAGGTAATAATCCGATTAGATTCAAATTTTGACACTTGCTATTTGAAGGCTAGTACTTTATAAAAATCCTATTGAACTTTGATTAGGTGCGCCATCTATATGTCAGGCTGCATTGTTGGATATCTTTAATGATGAGAGAAAAGGAGATGGGATGATAAATGATGGGAGGACTAAGTGATGGGTTATCTTCCCATTTTTTCTTCTTTATTTACATCATTTATTTATTTGTTATCCTCTGATATGCTGCTATTACTACTCTCTCTATTTACCTCCTCCCATCACTTCGTTTATTACCCTTTTCCTACCACTTCTCACCCTATCTAAGACATTCAATGATGCAGACTATGGCAATCACAAAATTGAGTTCAAACCTCAGTCTGGTCTATTACATTATGTATTCATCACATTAGGGAAGGCACAAACCCCTTGAATTTGTGATTTAAATAGCAGTTTGTGTTGAATTCCCCTTATCCACGTTTAGTAATTCAAAGGGCTTATATGTCGGGGATGGGCCTACCCCCCCCCCCCCCACACACACACTTCCCCTCTGTTTTGTTGTTGGGTCTTCAGATTTCACATACAATGTTTTTGACAAAAGGGAAAGAATTGCTGTTTTTGGGGTCAGCTGTTATTTTAAGTAGGTGTTATCTGGAGATTTTCAATCCTCTCATAGTATTCCTCATCATTTCAACTGTCAATCTGTCCATTTTATTAACGCTTATCACTAAGTGTTTTTAGATTTAAGTGCGGAATTAAAACGAAGAAAAAAAAAGGGGGGGGGCAATGCCAAACAAAAGAAAAAAAGTTTTCTCCTCGCTCCTCTCTACAAATGTGAATATAAATCACAGTAAGTAGCTTGATAGTAAGCATAGAAATTGACCTTGCGCCAAACATCCCTACAAGGTTCTTATTTACTTGCCTCACAAGGGCAGACACAAGGTCAGTTTTAAATTGGGGGAAAATTCAGTTCTCAAAGAAAGGGTACTCTGGATAGGAACAAAGATAAAAATTGTCTCAGTCATGAAGGATTTCTCTTCCACTGAGGACAGAAAAGGTTAAGTATAGTCTCAGAACAGATGGTATTTATTTGCTCCCCCACCGAGCAAATTAGGCACAAGGCCGATTTTTAATGTGAGGAGTGAAGGGAGGGAGAAGGGAAAAAGGGAACCAGCTCCCGAGAGGTGGGAAATGGGAGCTGGTTAAAGGTCAGGCATATGGGGTTGCCCCCACATCTGGTCTTTGCTAGTCATAGCTAGTCATAGCTAGTCATAGCTTGCAGTATCTGCCGGAACAGATGGTATTTATTTGCTCCCCCACTGAGCAAATTAGGCACAAGGCCGTTTTTAATGTGAGGTAAAAACCAGCTCCCCTAAAAGGGGTCACTCTGGTTATCAAAAATAATAATTGTCCCAGTATAGAGGGTTTCCCCTCCATTCATTGACTGGTACAAATTATCTTAAGTGCAGTATCTGTCGGAACAGATACTACACTTTGATCTTGGCCAAAGGCCTTTTATAGTCTCAGAACAGATACTACACTTTGTTCCTAGCCAAAAGGCTAAGTACTACAAGGTTCAGGTGAATTTTGTCGCAGCATTTCGGAGAGAGGGAGGGTTGCATAAATCTATATCGGTTTTGATTGTTTATTGGAGATGATAGAAAAGAGATGTAATCCAATTTGGAAGGGGTTTGGGGGAGGGAGCACAATCCACTCGCCCCCACCCCGACCCTAAGATTCTTATTCAAAATGGCCTTCAGTTGGACAAAGCAAACTTTGTAAATGTCACTGATAAGTAAAGTTTGAAGTAAATAAAACCAGAAAAGTGTTTTTTTTTTAATCAGTTCAGCTTGATCACAACTTCCTGCAATTTTCATCAAACCTTATATATAATATATCAATTATTCTAGATTAAGAATATATATATATATATATATATATATTCCCTCTGCTTCACTTTTTTTGTTTTCAAGTAAGATCTTTGACTTGTTGTTTCATCAAATACTTCTGCATGCAAAATCCGATCCCGCATTTTGCTAATTCCTACCCTCTGATGAGAAGGAAAGTATTTCTTCGAAACTCCGCGGATTAAGGACTATCCATTTATCTAGTGTTTCCTTTTCAGATTAAATATGTTTTTAACTCATTTCAAAGTGTTTTTTAACATATTTTAACTATTTGCTCATATATATATATATATATATATATATATATATATAAACTCTTTAGTGTAGTTTAGTTTCCTAGAAGTACATCCACTGAAACATGTGTCTACCAAAAAGTGCTCGATGAGTTAACAGAGCAAGTATATTAATTTATTTATACAAACATTAATGGCTACATATGTGCATTATACACCCCTAAAACAGGTGATTACAGAAACATGTATGCACATGTGTAGCCATTAATATTTGTATAAATAAATTTAATTTATATAAATATTTTATATGGGAGTCACCACTTATTAAGATCCGAAAGCCACTCAAGAATAAGGGTTAATGAGTGTACGGTAATCACTGAGACAACAGCATATTAATAGTTTTTGGTGGAAATGGGGTAGAAATGGATTATTTGTGTCGGGGGGTCTCAACAAGAACTTGTTTACATTGGACTTGAAGACGACCATATTGTAGTCGGCTGGAAAGTAGGCCAACGGAACAGAGTTCCACGGGTGGGCAATTCTAGGAAAGAACAACTTGGATGTCTTCAAGTCCAACATAAACAAATTCCTGATGAACCGCCTCCTTAAGTAAGACACTTTATCAAATCTGCATTACTAACGATTACTACGCTATTATCCCATTGATTACTGTACATGCAATAACCCTTATCCCCGAGTGGCCTCCGGGCCTTGATAAGTGGTGACTTCTTTGGTAAAAAAAAACGTTGTTTATGTAATTTGCATTTAGATAGAGATGGGGAAATTGTTGATGGTCGTCGTAGCTAGAGGAGTGATTCACATAATAATGGTATTACTCCACTAGTATGTATAAATTTGGAGATACACACACACACACACACACACAATGCCTCCTGGAGAGAACTTGAATGCCTACTAGACACTGTCCTCGAGTGTCTAAGGTCTCTCTGTACAAGGGTTTGTCAGAAAAACCTGGCATGAGGATACTTTTTCCATAGAAGTAAACCCTTACCAAATATTCAAAATCACATAGTATTCGCTGCCCAAATAAGATCTCACTATGGCTAACCCACATAAGCTTTTACGAGGAGTGATGCACCTTCTCCAAGTGATGTTACCTCAAGTAATAGCACAAAGCTGGATACTCCACCAGACTAGATAAATTCTTGTCCTGGAATCCAGTAAGACCAAAATGAAAGATATACAACATAGGAAAATGATTAATTGGGGAGAGGAAAATTGTTTTCAATTTCTTTACTAACTCAGTGTTTGAGAAATAAAGAACTTAAATGGAACGTTCGAATATCTATGTATCTCATATAAAGTTCAAGTGTTTGCTCCAGGTAAGGGGCCCCTTGATTTCTGAGAACTTCGATTGAAGTAAAATAAAACAAATTTTATATTGTTGAGATATATGTTGAATGGACAATTAAGCGTTACCAATAACTATTATTTTGATTAGAACTGAGGAATTTGGAGGAATTGTTTGATAAAATGTCAGTTCAGCTGAGTTAACATATCAATTACAACTGAATTAAAGAATGACCTCTGGTGACCCTGAAGTATCAACAGCTCATGAGAAGGCACAAGTCCTTGGAGCCTGATTTAAATGTGAGAAGTGCGGAATTAACATTTTATCAAAAGCCTTCCAGCGGAGAGTAGCGTGGTAGACTTTGATTGGTTGCCAAGAGGGGATGACCCCATCCACCTCCCTTGAAATCAAAAAGGTTTGCACACGTTTTTAACCAGTTGAGTTCCAGAAAATTTGAGCAGAGTCCCAGTGCGGTTTCAATTTAGTCATGGGCATTTGCAGAGAGCTGAGCAGACAACCCTGGGCAGAAACAACCAATCAAGATGAAAAGCTGACCATATCTTTGCTTCTTTTAAAGAAGCAAAGTTGATACCTTGAAAATCCGCACTCTGATACGAAGGAGAACAGGGACAAAAGCTATTAATATGAAAAATAAAACTGATTATGAAACATAAAAATCGATTGACTAACAAGTTCCTGTAAGAAAAATAAGCTTATGATTCAAAATACCATAAAATTCTGATCAAGTTCCTTTTTAAAAGAATTTATTGGTTCCCCGACAAAAGGAGGGTGGACCTGTAAATTCACCCTTGTCCGTTCATCCATTCGCCTGTCCGCACTTTTCCCGATAACTACATCTTGGAATTTTTTGCACAAACATTAAACATATGAGTAAAAAAGTAACAGAACGGATTTTCCTGGAAAACTCTGCCACCCACCCCAGGGGTGCCTTTCGGGTTAAAATGGCTAAAATTGACACTTTTGTGCTTATTAAAAATGATGCTTTGGATTTTTATAAAACGTTTGTAAAAGGGGTCATCACTTATCAGAGCCTGATAAGGGTTAATTCATTCAAACCAATCATTAAGATATTGGTATATCTAATATATAAAATTATATGTATGTATAAGTAATCGTTTTTTAAAACAAATTCGGTTCTTAATAATTTATATTTTCTTAATAAATAAAAACAATTGAAATTAAATCTTTTGGTCAACCCAGACCTTCGTCATGATACAATGGATTTCCCCATTCCCTGAACCAAGACGCCCGACAATGTAGGGGGGGGGGCGATTCATTAAGAGAACAAAAGTATATAAAGTAAGATTAGTAAAAAGTTGATGTTGGGCTCCGACGTGTTTTTGAACTCTAGACAAGAAGACACCTCACAGTCTGAGATCAGTTTCAAAATAATCAATCACTTCCAGGGCAAGCATAGAAGTAGGCAATTTCTATTGACCAGATGTGGTGGTGACTAAGACAAAAGACCGGACGTAGGATTTCCGATTTTGTATCAAGGAAGTCCAAGTTAATTTGCTACAGTTTCCAGTTGACGGCAATTTGTGGCTTGG
This sequence comes from Euprymna scolopes, assembly GCF_053919585.1. Lineage (NCBI taxonomy): Eukaryota > Metazoa > Mollusca > Cephalopoda > Sepiida > Sepiolidae > Euprymna > Euprymna scolopes. The sequence continues at coordinate 12,807,053 of NC_136509.1, read as the reverse complement.
AGCAGACTAAGAGTTTTAGTAGACCCGAGATGAGCTGACTTCAACCAAACGATAGTGATGGCGTCAATAGCCATATTATATCAATTCAGTCTTAGTTGACACATTGAAACTTAAGATATGGACGTTAGTGGTTAGGGAATGTTTTCCACAATGTTTTCACACACACACACACAGATTACAACTGACGTGTTTTCTCATGTAAGTTAACATTGTTTTTAGTTATTATACATGTGTAAAAAGACGATAGGGGCTGCCAAGGTCTTTTGAACTCTCGAGACAGGAATACGCCTCACATTTTCTATTACTCAGATGTAGCGATGATTAAAACAAAAGACTAGACATAGGGCGTCCGATTTTGAGTGTATAAATTTAGGAATCAGAGTTAGTTTTGACAGTTTTAGGTTTAGGACAGTTGATGACGGTTGGTGGCTTTTCATCTTAAATTCTACGCAATTATACAGAATGTAGAAACTATGCATAAATAGAATTCAGCATAATAGTGAAATGAAATCTAGGCTTTCGGGTATGCTGAAAACGACTATCACATTTAAATTTTGTGCAGACGACTAGTTTTCCGGATATTAAGACCTTTATCATCCAATGTAATCTATTATGGAGGCCATGTTTTTCCCCCAACTGAAAAGTACTAATGCGCATGCGTGTTACAAAACACTTTCTCTTCCCCATGTTAAGAATGGCGAACGCCATTGACATTTATTAAGTATTGGAAAAAAATTTCTTATCTAGAAAACTACTTGTCTGCGCCAAATTTAAATGTGATGTTTGTTTTCAGCAGATCCAAAAACCCAAAGGTCGTCATTTTAAAGGTGAGTGTTAAGTTGGAAAGTAAGTAAAAATTTACCAAAACGGCTTTCAGGCAGCCCCCCCCCCCACCAATAAAACCAAATCATCACTAGGTGGCCAGAAAGTGGGTGCTCATTTTACGTTAAATTTATCTAGAAAAGTGATTCCCACTTTTGAAAAATATAATTTCTTCATATGATGAAAACTATTTATCTGGGCCACTTTTAAATGTTATATTCGTTTTCAGCATACCCGAAAACCTATCGAAGACCCCTAGATTAACAGGTGCAAGCTCATCACCTAGTTAAAAATGACCCAGACTATTGGAGTGATTGTCGAGAAGTGGTCCTTGGATGGTATGAACGAACCTACCTTACATTATTTGAAAATAATTCAATTTTTACCATTTTTTTTTTTTTTAACCTTACGTGGAAATTTAGCATTGCTATTCTGTCACTTGTCTCTAATATTGTTAGAAAATCAAAAACACCTCACCTCATCACACGCACACACAAAAGAAAAAGAAAGAAACATATAACGTAGCACCTTTGGCCGAAAGGATTTTATTTGTCTCAATGGATGATTTCAGTAACGCCTCCGCACCTCCCCCCCCCCTCCCTCGCCGCATTTCTTTTCAATAAACTTCCTCTTTACAATTACGGAAAGATTTATTTCCGGTCCTTACGACAATAGAAAGATGACAGCGAAGACAGTCATCGTTCCACCCACAAAAGAACGCTCAAGATTTTATTGTGTGATATATATATATATATATATATATATATATATATATATATATATATATATATATATATATATGTGTGTGTATGTATGTATGTATGTATGAGAGAGAGATCCCGTTGTTTTTTAATTGTAACATTCGACTCGGCGGACTTCCGATTTTGACAGGTTTCTTCCTCTATCTAACAAAATCAAATATACAAAGCGTTTCATTAAATACAAGAATAGCGCGTCCAGGAAAAAAAAAAGTGACACTTCTGCACTATCAGAACGAAATTTCGAAAATCCTAATACTGAAAACAATGGTATCTACATATTCCTCGTATTTTATCCAAAATTTACGAAAATCGATAAGGTAGAAAATTATTTTTTGAAGAAAATGATCTTATTTGCTTATGGAAGACCCAGGAGAGTTCAAAAGGAAGTAATTTTCCGTTTCGATTTAAACAAGATGGTCGCAGTTTTTCACCTGCAAACACGATTAAAGTTGTCTTTTTTTTAATAATTCAGTAATATTCAGATAATCTCGACTGCATAATTTGCAAAATTGATAGTTTATAAGAATTGACAAAAAAAAAAAAAAAAATCAGCAGAAACCATTGTTTTTTTTTAATCTAAAAATTCCATCGACTACAAAATTTCGTTCTGATAGTGCAGAAGCGCCAAAAATGTTTTTCATTATTTAACATTCGCATTTAAGGCTGAATTTTTTCTTTTTTTTTAATTTGAATATTTTCATTTCATACTCAATATACGAGCGAACATTGTTCAAAAAAGTATTCGCACCCATATTATATGAAATAATTGAACGAAATCAGAAAGAGAGATAAATGTCTTAATCTGGAAAGTTAAAACCAAAATGAAAATCATATTCATTGGTATAGAAAGCAAGGGGTAAAAACGAATAAAAATATCTCATCATAGAAATAGAGTGAAAGTGAGGCTTTTTTACTTATTTGCTTTTGAAGGTTTTTACTCGCCAACCTTGGTGTGACCACACACACACACACATATATATTAGTGGCAGGGGTGCCCGGCTTTGCCCCGGCGTAAAATACGCTGAAATATGATATTTTAATTTGTCTAGATTTCATATATATTTTTATAGAGTCGTGATTTCAAAAGTAAAAAAAAAAAAGTATTTAGGTGCCATCAGCTAGAATCAAAATCGAAACTAGCAATCAAAGCTGGTGACGTTACCACAGTACCAACGTAACACGCATATAAACCGATTAAAAATTATCTAAGATGAATGTACAACATTTTTAACAATTTTTTCAATTTTGACCCTTTTTGACCCCTTAAAAACAATTTTAATCAGCTAAAGATCCACGAAAATCCAATCATTTGAGTCAACTAGCGCCGCTCTGCGACTTTTAGTTTCAGAGGAGATAGTTTAAAAATATGAAGACAGACGGACAGACATATAGCCGTTTATATATTAGATATATAATGATAATTATAGAAATCATATTTGAATGTGATTCCACACACACACACACACACACAGACACACATATATAAATATATATATAAATATGTTTAATATTCACTAACATGTTTCATCTTTATAGTCATCAATGGATCTCTATAGAAAATCTCCTGGATCTTGTCTCATTTACTCGAACCTCTACTCTCCAACTTCGCTGCAGACGCTGCATGTGTCTGAAGTTCCGACCAAGTACTAGACAGATTAACAGGATACAATCCCAACAAGTCTTCCGAAAAAAAATTACATTTTTAGTCTCGATGTTGTCTCCCTCCCTCTACACCTCTATACTTGCACATCCCTCTATCAACCTCACCACCGATCTCATATCCAATAATCCTCATTGTTTTGGGATAAGGATTATAGAGACATACACCAGCTCCTCTATATAATCATCGTCAACAACACCTTCCTACAGTACACGTGCAAACAAATAAACAAATAAAACACCTAGTATAGAATGGAAGATTATTAGGAGGGCCAATACTTGCCACTCATTGAACTCACCATGTCTATTATGCTTATCAGAAAAACTTGAGATAACTAGGTTTAAAGACAGAGAAAAATTATTGAATATTAAACAAGAAACTGCTATATCCTGCAAACATTTCAGAATACACGCACTTAAGGAACTCTAAATTAGGAGACTGGAACTGCTATAAGTACAACTAACCCCCATCAAATAACCCCCCACAAAGAGGATGAGTGAGGTCGTAACTATAATCATACCCGTATGGGTTACGTAAATCACTTAATATTCTATTTCATCGAGCAGTTATGGTATTACTAGCCGAAATAAGTACCTGTATGAAGGTATATTTGAACCAAATGAGTAATAGATCGTTTTGAGTGAAGCTTGTAATAATGTATGCATATGGATATTTTTGGGTGTGTGCATGTATGGATATATGATCTTTATATACCCGGGTGGGAAAAAATAATTTATTAATATAAAAAAAAAAAAAATAAATAAATAAAAAAATGAAGAAATAAATAGATGAAAGAAAGTAAGGAATGAAGGGTGAATGGAAGAAAAGGGAATAAGGGTATTAGAGTGAATAAACAAAGATGAAGGTAAGTACTACAATATATAAGCTTATATACTCGATTTGTATAACCTAAATACTCTGATTTCTGTCATGTGTTATTATATATTAATATTGTATCGTGATACATCTTATGTATATCTGCCTTACCATCGAAAGAATGTTTGTTAAATATGAGGATAACCCTATGAACTTCATGCTGAATTCAATATAAATTTTTACGTAGTGTCAATTTTTACGGAAAAAAACCTACAACTTAGGAAAGTGTAACAAGCGGATGGGGCCATGAAACATAACTTGACGTGTGGAATTTGATAGAAAAAGTGAATTTATATAGTAAATGTATTCATGTCTGTTTCTACTTTAGATGTATCATTTGGTGGCACGGTACATGTATACATGTATATATGTATATGTCTATATTTGTGTGAGTTTGTATGTATAAGTGTATTTTATGTGTGCATGTATGTTTGTATGTTTATATATATATATATATATATCTGTATCTATATATCTGTATGTATGTTTGTATGTGGATGTATCTCTGTGTCTATTGTATGTAGATGTATGTATATACATGTATATTTCTGAACTATTAGAATAGGCTGCCTCGTATAGAATTGTTGTAACAATATAGATTACAAAAATGTATGGATGTCCGAATGTTGTTTATATATATGTTATATATGTATGTGTGTGTGGGTGTGTATATATATGTGTGTATGTGTGTATGTCTGTTGTGTGTGTGTGTGTGTTTATATATATATATATATATATATATATATATATATATATATATATATATAAATGTAAAGTTGGTTCGTTCTAAACAAATAAAACCCTATTTCTAAGTTACCAATTTATTTGAAATTTTCAGACAACCCATCTTTAGAGTCGAGGTATGTTTTTATGTTATTGAAATAAATTTACCTCGCGATTTATTAAAATTAAAATATTAAATAAAATAAATATATTTTTTTTACTGCGAATCTGTTCTGTTGATAAAACTGAACTTCCGGTTCGATTCATTTCACAGCCACGAATTGACGAGAGATTTCATTTTCTGTTAACTCGATAAGTAAAAAAAAAGCAAAAAAACTTACTCATGCAGAGAGTGATCCGTGTTGAAATAATAATGTTATTATTTAAAAAGCCATTCTTAACATGGGGAAGGGAGGGTGTTTTGTACCTATTCTCTACTTTAACCTTACAATTGAATAAAAACATATCATAAAACTTTAAACGTGGAAAACGATTTTAAAAAAATAGCGCGGATCACTCTCTGCATTAGCGCGCACACACACACACACACACACACACACACACACACACACACACACAAATAATAATAATACCATATTTTAAAACTTTAAATTCATTTATGTACTTATGTTTTTTAAATTTTATTTATGTTAAGACTTCACTCATGAAACATTACGTTTTAATTGTTTAGTTTATTTTCACGGCATTGTTTACATAAAAAAGTTTGTTTTAACTTTTTATAAACTGTTTCATTTTTACGACTTGCTTCAACGTATTATAAACACCCTAACCCCCCCCCCATGTTAAAAAAAACAAAAAAAAAAACGCCCTTCCATAAACCTCGAAAGCCGTTCTTAACATGGGGAAGTTAGGGTGTTTATAATATGCTGGGGCGAGTCGTAAAATTAACGAAGTTGCTATCTATTATTTATTGCAAAAATTGCTTGAAATTTATTTATTTGACAAAAAAAATTAAATTTTGGTACTCCTTGGGCGTTGAGTTCCATGGCGACCAGTAGAAAAAAATAATAGTCGCTCCCTTAGTCTCCCACCTCACCCCGCACGTAACATTTTATTTACTGACGTTGCCGTAACTAAACGATTATCTGTCACATTTACAAAAATTTATTTATTTATTTATTTATTTTGAAAAAAGTTTTACTTTTTATGAATATTAAAAGAAAAATGGGTACTCATGCAGAGAGTGATCCATGCTGAAATAATAACGTTATTATTTAAAAAGCCATTCTTAACATGGGGGGGGAGGGTGTTTTGTACCTATTCTGTACTTGCAATTGATTAAAAAAAAAAACACGATTTAAAAAAATAGCGCAGCACTCTCTGCATTAGCACCGAAAAATGTTACTAAACATTTATTAATAATTTCTCACTTTTACAAACATTTGATTTTAAATTTCTTTTTAAATGACGACTTTTATCGACTTTTTTTTAAATATCCCCCCCCCCCCGCTATGGTGTTTATTCCGAAATCCGTTGTTAACATGGAGAGGTTGGGGGTGTTTATTCTGGAAGCTGTTCTTAACATTTGTGGAGGTGGATCTAATGTAAAAAAAAAATAAATAAATAAATAAATTTAAAAAAAACTAAATCATTTACTAATAACTTCTCACTTTTACAAATATTTTTTAATTTACATGCGCAGATGAACAAATTGTTGAATAGTGCGAAAACAAAACATTTAGGTCCACCTCCACAATTTTCTTTTTTAAATGACGACTTTTATTGATAAATAAATTTACTTCTCCGCAACTTTTATTGATAAATAAATCTACTTCTCTGTCACGGGCACGCCACTGCACTGCACTGAACCCCTCCTTTTTTTGGTATTATTTTACTTTAAGGCCCGTCTCACGTTCGTATAGAAGAAAATGTTTTTTTTGTAGATTTCAGTGTGCTGAAAAAGAATATGAAAACCGTTTCCGTCGGAAATTTACCGTTTGCATGGTATGAACCCCGGAAGGTTGGAAGTACGCGCGAGCGCGCGCAAACATAAGCGAGCGTTTTCAATGGCGGAATCGCGCGCGCACTCGCGTACCTGACGGCGTTTTCAGAGCAATAATAATGCTTGGCGGAAAATTTCAAAGTAGATGAAAAACAAGAAAAATAAAACAACTTTGCGGGGGAGGGGGGGATGTCGGAAAGACCCTTTTTTTGTGGCGGACAAATTTTTTTTTTTTTTTTTTTTTTTTTTGAGAGGGGGGGTTAAGTTGAAATAGCATTAATAATCTCGGAAAGACTTTTTCTTTTTTTTTTTTCAGTGGCGGAGTGGCGGACAAATTACTTTTTTTTTGGGGGGGGGGGATAAGTCGGAATCAGAATGATAAAAAATGTCAAAATTATACACTTACATTATCTCCGTTGTTGGCAAATGTTCCTTGGCGCGTGTAACCGGTGGCTGGGTGGGTGCTATAAAAAAATATAACTTCCGGCGCAAATTAAACCCCACACCCCCACCCACCCCAATATATACGCGGAAGAATATCAATTAAAGAATTTTCGAATTTTTCGAAATTATTGATTCTTTCTACAAATAATGGTAAATATCCAGATAGGTTACTACAGAACACCGACCACTCTAATTTGTTTTTTTATAGGTAATTGAGGTCGCTGACAACGAATCTGATAGTCAAACTTGGGGCAAATTTACCGTTTGCATGGTATTTACCCCTGAACCCACGAACTACTTTTCACCATTTTGCAGCTTCCGTTTATGCTATGCGCATGTAGGCTGTAGCATAAACGACGGCTTCACCAAGCAAACTACGTTGGGGGGGGGGATTTTTGGGTGGAAAATTTAAAATTAGCTGAAAAAGAAATAAAACAAGAAAAGGAAAGCACTCCAAGTTGGGGGAGGGGGTAATTTATCTTTTTTTTTGTGTGTGTTTTTTTTTTTTTTTTTTTTTTACCTGAAACATAGAATTTTCAAAAAGTAACGCACCGACATTTACCAATTAGAACACCATTTAACATTTTCCGAAGATTTTACTGTGTACATTGGGGGCGCGGATGTGATGTTGGGCCATTATGTGGACCTCAAATATAAGCAAGTGTCTACGATAACGCAAAACCATATAACGAAATAACGCAAAATATATGAAAATCAAAACATTTATTGTATAAAAAATATATCAAAATATAATTTTAATGTATTTATATAATTTCTTTTCAGTGAGTGATTCAATTAATAAATATGATAAAAACATAATTTTTTTTTTGTACAGAGATTGTATGAAAATGTATCAAATATAATTTTAAATGAGCGATTATTCATAAATATAAAAACATTTATAATTTTTTTTGTACAGAAAGATTGTATGAAAATCTATCAAAATATAATTTTAAATGAGTGATTCATAAATATAAAAACATAATTTTTTTTTGTACAGAAAGATTGTATGAAAATGTATCAAAATATAATTTTAAATGAGTGATTCATAAATATAAAAACATAATTTTTTTTTGTACAGAAAGATTGTATGAAAATGTATCAAAATATAATTTTAGTTTGTCAACTGAAAACTAAAATACATGTCGGAAAGACTTTTTTTTTTTTTTTTTGCAGTGGCGGACAAAACACTTTTTTAGGGGTGGGGCGTTAACCTAAAAGAAAATGGCAAAATCATCCATTAATTTTCTTCATCGGTTGATTCATCCATGATTGGGAGGGGAGGCTCCACTCGCTGACGTGGACGTTGGGGGGGATAGAGGCGTGCAGCATGAAGAAAAAAATGATGGAGAATTCCATCTTCGCCATATTCCTTCACAAACAAGTATCTGGCCAAGTATTGGTATAGATATTTACTTCGAATGCCAGGGCGCTTAACCCATTCTTTAATGTCTCTCCATAGGCGCTCTATGTTCTGTGTGTGAACATCGCAGTTGGCTGGGTCGACGAAATTTTCTGAATGGTTCACCATATAGTGAGTGTAATCGTGGTCTTTGAGCGAATGGTAGGCACCCAACCAGTCACTCATTATAGTCGACCCAGCACGTATATATTTTAATATAATTGGGAGGAGAGTCCCTCGATCCCTCGTTTCACCGACAGGTCCTACCAGTGGAATAACAAATTTTTTTTTGCTATGTCTCTCTATCCCACCAAACAGCCAAATTTGTGATAAAGGACGGCCTTTATTGTACTTGGCATGTACCACTAAAGTCTCGTCTATTTCGACAATGACATTAGCGCCACCGATGGCTTCTTGTTCTGAAAACCAAAAATCTGTAACTTCACTGCAGAACGACCGCCAGTCAACAGACGTTTTGGTCGATATTTTTAAACATTTAACCATTGTAGCATGGTCCCAATTCTTGCTAAGCCAATGGTTAACAAATAGAATTATTTTCCAGGGTGCAATTCGGCAATCTTGAAGGAATGTTCTTTTATAGTCACTTGTGGTGAAGTTACAATATCTTCTTTTTTTCGATTTTGGAAGAAGATAACTCCCTCGGCATCTCCACTGACCCTTGTCCTCTCTAAAGGTGCACTCTTTGCTGCATGTATCGCATCTAATGTTGCATGCGAGAACGCCATGGCTTCTCAGAAATTTTAATGACTCTTTATCATTATTATAAAAAAAATGTATGGTTTGAAAATAATCTAACGTGCAATCTGTACAAGCAGCCATATTTTTAATTAATAATCTCCCGTGGGAGGCGAGGGGTGCGGGATAAGGGTTAGCCTCGAACCTTCAGTGCGCATGGGTGAGAGGGGGCTAATTGTAGCAACAGAAAACTAATTCATTGAAAAAAAAAATTACTCTTCTAATTACCTGATTAATTATTTATAGAAAGAATCAATAATTTCGAAAAATTCGAAAATTCTTTAATATTCTTTAATCTTTAATATTCTTCCGCGTATATATTGGGGTGGGTGGGGGTGTGGGGTTTAATTTGCGCCGGAAGTTATATTTGTTTATAGCACCTACCCAGCCACCGGTTACACGCGCCAAGGAACATTTGCCAACAACGGAGATAATGTAAGTTTATCATTTTGACATTTTGGGTTTGTATTACTGTACACAGATTCGAAAAAACAAATATATAACAAATAAATGTTATCAAAGGCAAGATAAGTTACTTTTCTACCAAACTGGATATATTTTTTGTTTTTATTCAATGTAACATGCTTATTCAGCTCGAAAAGCATGCAGTGTTTACCGATGTATTGGATTTAGTTTATTATTTATAACACCTTTTCCCAAACTTACCATGTTAAAGAGAGTGTCGGGCGCCATTTTGAATTTTCCAATACATCGGTAAACACTGCATGTTTTTCGAGCTGAATAAGCATGTTACATTACAATATAATAATAATACAAACCCATGTTAAACTATTCCGATTTATCCCCCCCCCCCAAAGTAATTTGTCCGCCACTCCGCCACTGAAGAAAAAGAATTGTTTTTAAAAAAAAAAAAAAAGTCTTTCCGAGATTATTAATGCTATTTCAACTTAACCCCTCCTCTCAAAAAAAAAAAAAAAAAAAAATTTGTCCGCCACAAAAAAAGGGTCTTTCCGACATCCCCCCCTCCCCCGCAAAGTTGTTTTATTTTTCTTGTTTTTCATCTACTTTGGAATTTTCTGCCAAGCATTATTATTGCTCTAAAAACGCCGTCAGGTACGCGAGTGCGCGCGCGATTCCGCCATTGAAAACGCTTGCTTATGTTTGCGCGCGCTCGCGCGTACTTCCAACCTTCCGGGGTTCATACCATGCAAACGGTAAATTTACGACGGAAACGGTTTTCATATTCTTTTTCAGCACACTGAAATCTACAAAAAAAACATTTTCTTCTATACGAACGTGAGACGGGCCTTAAAGTAAAATTTTACCCTTTTTTTTTTTAATAGTATTTTCGGGTGGGTATGCTGACAACAAATATCAGTTAAATTTTGCAAATAGCCCCCCCCCCTCCAAAAGTGGTGTTTATTCCGGAAGCTGTTCTTAATATGAGGAGGTTGGGGAGGGGGGTGATTATAAGGTGGACCTAATCTAAAAAAAAAAAAACAAGTTGTTTATGCGCACATAAGCAACTATTTTTTTATTAACTTTTTTTTTTAATTTTTAATTTAAAAATTAGTAAATTTCAATGAATAGAATAATAAATCATTTATCATTAATATGTGTTTTTGGTTTTGTGTTGAATGAAACTTTTTTTTTTTTCATTACAACAAAAATGAACCAATTTAAATCTTCCGGCATGTGTTTAAGGGTTACGAAATTATCAATAAATCGTTTAGTTACTAAGCCAACGTCAGTAAATAAAAAAAATGTTACGTGCGCATGCATTAGCCTTGACTGGGAGGGGGGGGCTAAGGGAGCGACCATTAAATAATTATGCTGGTCGCCATGGAACTCAACGCCCAAGGAGTACCTAAAGTGGTACTTATGCACTTATGTTACCGTGCTATTTTTTAAAATAGTATTTTCCTGTTAAATTCAAATTTTACAATATGTTTTTCTTTTATTAATTTGTTAAGTGAAAGTACAGATAACCCGGTCGGTTTCTAATGCGAGGAAAATCTAGCCCCCCCCCCCCAAAAAAAAGGGGTACTCTGGATAATAACAAAACATTAAAATTGCCTCAGTCTCGAAAGATTTCTTCTCTACTGAACGAGGAAAAAAACGGTGAAGTGTAGTTCACCTTCTGTTTCTCTCCCCCTCTCTCAATATCTCTCTCTATCCATCTCTCCCTTTCCCTCTCTCAATCTATCTTTCTCTCTATATCACCCTCTCCATCTCTCTTTGAGTCCCTTTCTCTCTCTAACTCCCTCTATCTCTCTCCTTTCCTCTGTTTCATCCCTCTCTGTTTCTAACACTCCACCTATCTCTCTCTGTTTATCTATCAATCCCTTTATCTCTATCTCCTTCTCTTTCTCTATTTTCCTCTCACTGTCTCTTTTCTATCTATATATCTTCCTCTCTATCTGTCCATCTCTAATCCCTCATCCTATTTTAGTCTCCTAAATTAATTACAGTGAATAAGGCATTGTCAAAACATGGATAAATCCTATTTTAATCACCTAATTTACTGACTGTGAGAATAGAAGTTATTTGGAAATTACTGCTACCTTGAACAGCACCAGAAGTAACTGGTAAAACCTTTCTAATTAAATTGATTTTGGCAGCCATTTGGTAACAAAATGACATAGCCTTAGCCCTTGCTGCATGAGGAATACCTGCGACCTTGCTGCCAAGTAGAAGAATTATTTATTCTACTTTAAAACATTCAACTTTTCAAAAATCTCATCTTCGACATCTCCAAAACATCCAATATGGGGAAAAATATTGCAGAAATGCAAACTTATTGTTTAGGATGAATGCACAATGGTACGCAAAAAATCACTTGAGGCTCTTGGTCGATCCTTGCAAGATTTGTGTGGCAATGTCAGACCATTTGGGAATGCAGTAATATTGCTTGCAGGAGATTTCAGACAAATGTTACCTGTTATTCTTCAATCAACACCAGCAGATGAAATAAATGCTTGCCTCAAATACTCTACTTTTTTGTTCCATGTGAAGACATTAAACTTAACTCAAAATATGCATGTACAGTTGCAGACTGTTCGATCCGCACAAAAACTTTTGCATCACTTGTGGGAAATTGGGTACGAAAAAGTGCCAGCTGATCAGAGTTAAGGGCAAAATTCTTTGACTTTTAACTTCTGTAATTTCTGTAATTTTATTTCCTCAAAAGAATAGTTAGTTTAAAAGGTTTTTGCAGATATTCAAAATATAAGAATTCCATTTGACTGAGTGAATGAGCTATTCTTGCAGGTCAATACAAAGATGCCCATGAACTTAACGCTATAATTAAATGTAAAATTCCAAGTGAGGTAGTCAAATACAAATCCATCGACACTGTTGTGAAAGCAGATAAAGTGGTTAATTATCCAACAGTTATATTTGCCAGGGATACCACCGCATGTATTGTAACTGAAATTTGGTGTACTAATTATCATGTTGTGAAATATAAACCAATCCAAGCTTTGCAATGGCACATAGCTTGCAGTAAAAAAAAAAAAATAACAAACAATATCATAGAAACAGCAATCTTAACAGGACCTTTCACAGATGAATATATCTTCATTCCATGCATTCCTATGATTCCACCGGATACATCATTACACTTTAGCAAATTGCACTTTCCAATTTTATTGTCATTTGCAATTACCATCAACAAAGCACAGGGAACAATCTTTACAATTGTGGGCCTTACAGTTACACACTGACTGTTTTTTCACATGGACAATTTATGTTACATATTCAAGAGTCACCAAACCGGAAAATCTCTATATCAGCTAAGAAAATGGAACAACAAAAACTGTGTACCCATGTAAAATGGAAATTTAAACCTATAAGAAACATGCTTTTTCTCATTTTAGAACTTTTTCCATTGTACCAATGTGAGCCCCAGCAACGCGTGGCAGGGTACAGCTAGTATTTATATATATATGTACACCCGTCTGGAGTTGGGTAGCATAATATTGCATATACGAAGAGGTTACCACGCTACATAAGTAAAGAAAAATACTATTATTTGTCTCTGTATGTCTGTAATGTGGGTGTGTATATATGCGCGGGTGTAGATAAATGTAGACATTTATAAATGTATTGATACACGCATATAGGTACATGTGGGGTTTAGATAACTTTCGGGTTTTATATTTATTCATATTTTGTTGGTTTGTTTGTTTTAATTTAATTTTATTTTAATTTTTATTCTTATTTATTTTTTTTTTTTTATTTTATTTATTTTTGTTTTGTTTTATTGACCTTAATGTAATTTTTACTTTATTTCTACGTAGTTTCAGAATTATTGTCTAGTTTCAGTAAATAAAACAAAGAGCGCTCAGCATGGATTCGCTTTTGAATATATGTATTAATGTGTGTATGTGTGTGTTGGCGGTGTCTGTGTATGTGTGTGTTATATGTGTGCTGCATGTATGTGTGGGTGGAGGTAGATTAAAAGGCACCGGTCAGTACTTGGTTGACCATAGCTAAGGTTATTAACTTACAGACTCTAAGACAAGAAAACTAAACTCTCAAGTACCCTATGCCATAAAAAAACCAAAAGTTAGGTTGGATGGGGGAAGGGGAAAAGAAAAAAGATGTTTATTATCTTCAAAGACCTCACTCTTCCTTTTACGGTTTTTTTTTTTTTTTTTTTTTTGACTCCCACCCAGGTTGTATTTTAACTTGATAAACGAAATAGAAAAATGTATTTGGTTGAAATGTCACTTTTGACGGTAATTCTTGGCCTGAAGACGTAATCCCCCAACGTGGGTGATTACAGAAACATGTATGCACATATGTAGCCATTAATGTTTGTATAAATAAAATTAATATATATATATATATATATATATATATATATATATATGATGAAAATAATGGAAATAGTATTCCGACAAAATAGAGAAAATAAAAAGGAACAAACCGTATTATGTGTTTATCAAAGTTTGATGAACACATAATACGGTTTGTTCCTTTTTATTTTCTCTCTATATATATATATACTAGCAAAAGTACCCGTCGTTGACTGGGTTCTAAAACAGCCTACAGAAAATGGACTCTGATTTATGAAAGTATGATATGTTATGAAAAGGAAGGGTTGTAAAGAGATAGCTTCGAATTTGGGGAGTATCAAAGCCAAAGCAAAATATGATGAAAGTAAAAATAAAATAGATAAACCCCATAATTCATTATACCATACCTGTTCACACTGAAACACTTATCACAATATTCTGTGGATCTATATTAAAAAAACCTTATTAAACTTTGTGACATATTCTATGGAGGTCAGGCGCGAACGCAGACCCCACAATTTTATACCAACCCTATTTAAGTTAAAACATACTTATCAAAGTATTCTTATGTACATTTATATCAAAAACACTTGTAAACATTTTTTTAATTTTTTTATTTCCATACTTTGTGGACCAGGCGCGAACGCAGATCACACAATTTTAATGAACCACCATTCTGCAGGATCAAACATATCCATTCCTGTGTCTCGATACATCTATCATTATATGTATCAGTTTTTTTAAAATAGTCAACCATATAGAGCCTATTCGTGACCAGACACACGCACACATTCAGCTTTATATATATATATATATATATATATATATATATATATATATATATAAGGTACGAGCAAAATGAATGCCGATGCTCAAAATATATAAACATTTTGACCCCTCCCTTTACTTAAAAATTCACCAAAAATCAGGAAATTTACCAATTTTAATGAAATTTTCAGTATTTATCAAATAATGATCGCGGGATGTAATGAAATTATTATTATTATTTAAATCTTAGTGGAAATGTATTATTTTGTTTAAACAAAAAATACCTTTACTAAAGTTATGGTTTTCAGTAGTAAATAAAAAACGCAAGAATTTATTTTTGCCGTTTTATATAAATAAAACATCGTAATTTGTAACAATAATAAAAAAAATAATTTTTACAGAAACATTACGAAAAGAAATCCTAAAATTCGTATTGTAGAAGACTAGGATATATAAATCCTAATCCCGTTACAAAAGAAAAATAATGAAACGAATGAAGGAAACAAAGACTCAATTGCTGGAATAGATAAACGTGTCGTTTATTTACTGTTGAAAGAATGAATGTTTTAGATATAACACGTATTCATGTCCGCGCGGGTGTAACCATCGTTTGTTGCTTGACTGGTGGTGTAAAAAGAAAAAGGAAATGTGTGTTCATCTCACTATCGTTTGTTCGCGCTTGGGAAGAGAAGTGAGGGATGTAGTTGAAAATGGGAACGATAGTCCATCGTGTAGACAAAGAAAAATATAGAGGGTTGACATCAGTTAAACTGTGCGCCATGTTAGCCGTCAGCTACGCGGTGGTGTTCTCATGGACAGTTCTATAGAGAGAGAAAGAGTGAGAAAGTCAATCCAGGTTATGGAGAGAGAAAGCGTATAAAGTGTACGTACGGTCTGATAGCTTTTTGTCCCACATAGTATCAAGTGGTGTGAGGCACGTGCGTGCGCGCGCATGCCGAAAAGGCACACTGTCGGTTCGTAGACCGAACAGCTCGAAAGCTGGTCCCAAAAGGAAGAAGCCGCTTATTGCTCCGATGGTCTTTTGCGCACGTGTGGATTTCCTTTGAAAGGGGAAGTGACGTTGTCCATGCGTGCGTGTATGTGAGTACATGTGTGTACGTTAGCGTGTGTGTATGTATATACACATGAATGTGAGTGTATGTACGCGAACGTGAATATATGTACGTGTGTGGACGTGGGCGCGTATGTTTGTGTGCGCGTATGTATATGACAAGTAATATAGCTTGAAATGTGAACGTGTGTTTCTGTGTTAGACTAGAAAAGGCTCGCGCAGTATTAATGAATTCGATATAACTTGAAGAAAAATGAATTTCTCGAACTACTGATATTACCATTGAATTAAGCATTGTTTATTTCATATTTTCACACAAAAAAAGTATAATAGCAAATATATTTCTATTTTTTTTTTAAATTACAAATTTCGCATTAATTTTATATGTAAGATTTTAATAATTTCCTTGCTCGCAAGAACGTCAAACTTTCGGCGTAACATAATTTTTATATAATATCGAACAATAATTAAAAATAAATAATTTAAAAACAGGAACATAAAAAATAATTAAATTAAAAAATGATAAAAAAATGATACAAACGTTCAAAATAGGAATGTATGGATGCACGTCTGGGGGGGGGGAGAAAGAAATCTGACACCCCTACCTCCTTTTACTATCATCACTTCATTTTGAAACAGCGTTTCGATTGGCTGAAATTTTGGGCCTCCTTATAATCGTGTTTACAAAATTTTAGTTTTTGCGTTTTTGTCAAACGGTAAATTACTTGCTTTTTGAGGGCTAATCAAGTTATTTTTGCACAAACAAGGTGTTTCTTTTTTGTTGTTGTTTTTTTTTAATTCAACATCTTATGACTTTTTACTAATTATCTTTGAAATAGACCCAAAAAAGTAATATTTATCTTTTAAAGGATTTTTACAATGAATTTATTTAACTTCAAAATTTAGCTGAATTGGTTAGTTCACTATGAAAACATTTTTCATAACTTTTTTTTTTTTTTTTTTTCACGTTTACAAATATTTTTTTTCCTTTTGGAAATTAAGTTTAGTCTCTAATATTTCAAATACAATCCAAAAGTAGTCGGAAACCTACAAAAAAATTATGATAAATCGGCTTTCAAAACTAGGTCCCTCTATTTTTGCCCGTATATATATTCATTTTCTTCTTGCGCTAAAATCTAACTTTTAATATTAATAATTAAATAATTGTCGGTGTCGTCTTTGCCATACCCATATATGCTATTTTCGTCTAGAATGCCTCTGCCTAGGCTAAGAACTACGCTACAGTAGTTTCTAGTTAGAATTAAAGTTTATGGGCAAAATCAAGTGTTATAGTCCATTCCTGTTTCGACTATTCCAGTAGTGCAACGAATAGTGCTTGTCCTGAATTCAACCTAATTAAATAAATAAATAAATAAATAAACTACCGAAAATCTTTATGATGTATATACCCGTCACGGAACGAAAATGTCATATTCCAAAAATTATGTAAATTGATCAAGTAGCTTATTTTATAACTAAGAAAATCCAACTTTATGGCGGAACGAGACATAGTATTTTAATCCGCCATGTTTAATAAATAAGGGAGATAACTTAATTCGAACTAAGGAGATCAGAATCAGCCTGGCAATGGTTGAAATCGTTAAAAATCGTAAGCAAAAATATCCTATTTATATAAGATATAAATAATCTGAGATTATTGTTTTCCAGAGTTTTTTTTTTTTTTTTTTTTTAAATTCAATTTTCACCCCAAACAAGGCATAGTGCCACTTTGAAGCAGGGGGCTACTATCAGGGACTTAATTAGCGGGTTCATTATGAAGGGAGATGAGTAGAAAGATGTTTGTTAACATTACACTTGAACTTCTGCATATCATTGCAGTTGGGAAAGCAGAATCCCGGAAGGGAGTTCCAAAGGCCCGCAGTTCTGGGGAAGAAACTATTGGAGTAAAAGGCTTTCTTGCACCTAAGGATCTCTACTGTAAAGGGATGAGACTTAGTAGCTTGTCGGGTTTGTCGGGGGTAGTTACGTCGGGGAGGTACAAGTGTTTGCAGTTCGTCAGAGCATTCACCATTAAAGTATTTGTAGAACAGGCAGAGGGATGCAACATCTCGTCGATGGGACAGAGCCTGAAGCCTAGCTGACAGTTCAGGACCTATCAGGTTGGCGACTCTCTTTTGAACTCTGTCCAGGAGCGAGAGACAAGCAGCAGATGCACCAGCCCAGATGTGACAACAGTACTCCATACATGGGCGAATGGTTGCCTTATAGAGGTATAGGATACTGTCAGGTGTAAGTAGTTTTCTAGCACGGTAGAGGGAGCCAACCTTCCTTGCAGTAGCCTTGGCAATGCTCTCAATGTATCTATTCCAGTTCATATTCCCTGTAAACGTTAGGTCGAGGAGTTTAAAAGAAGTACTTTCAGGCAATGTGTTCTTGGCCATTGCTATTGGTGGTAGAGAAGGTTTCTTGTAGTTATTGAAGGAAACAAGCTTAGTCTTAGCAGTATTGAATGTGACCAACCATTTTTGTCCCCATTCCACTACGGATTGGAGGTCATCCTCTAGTGTTTCTGCCATTTCCTTGGATATGTGTTCATTCGTTTTCCCCTCATATCTGTTATAGAGAGTGGTGTCATCGGCAAATATACCCATCTCCGAAACAATTTTATCAGGGAGGTCGTTTATGAATATCAGGAATAATAGAGGTCCAAGGATAGACCCCTGAGGTACTCCCGCATTTATGTCATATTGTTTGGATGTACGACCGTCGAGGACAACTTTGATTTTTCTATTAGTTAAGAAGGATTTAATTACATTATGAATTCTTCCAGTGATTCCATATGATCTCATTTTCCTTAGAAGACCATCGTGCCATACCCTGTCAAAAGCCTTAGATATATCAAGGGCCACCGCTCTACCCTCCCCTGTTTTATCCAATGAACGGTATATACGTTCAGAAACTACAGTTAAGATATCTGCTGTTGAACGGGCTTGCCTGAATCCATATTGTTTGTCAGTCAGGAGTTTAGCAGCTGTTAGGTGCTGGACTAGGGCTTGATTAACCAAGGACTCAAATATTTTGGCGAAAAGCGGGAGGAGGCTAATGGGGCGATAATTTAGTGGGTCAGTTCTTTCACCAGAATTCTTGAAGACTGGTACCACAGAGGCGGTTTTCCAGCCGTCGGGAAAACAAGATTCGTTAAGGCATTTATTGTAAAGTTTGGACAGAACTGGAGCAACCTCGGCAGAGCATTTTTTTAATAGCACAGCCGGGATGAGATCTGGTTCACATGCTTTTGAGGTGTCTAGGTTTTTTATAATAGCATGTACCTGAGAAGGGGTGATTTTCAAATCGTCTAGTGTGGCGTCTGTTCGCAGAGGAAAATCAGGGAGTGAGTGGTGTACCGAGTTCAGTGTGGAGTTTGAGGCAAACCGACTGGCAAGCAGATTAGCCTTGTAAGTTGCCGTGCAAGCAACCTTATGATTGTTTGATAGTGGGGGAATAGTTGACTGTCCATTATTTACTAACCAGTAAGTAACCAATGAAGTTTAACGAGGTTAATACAAGAGTGCCCAATACCGAAGTAGAGCCGGATATACTCTTTATTTGTTCATACATAACAGTAATATATTGCTACATATAGCTGACCGAAACATGCTCATGAATGTGTAGCAACATATCCCTGCTTATGTAAAAACAAATAAAGAGTACAAGATATATATATATATATATATATATATATATATATGAATATATATATATATACATATATACACACATATACATATATATATATATATATATATATATATATACTTGATCAATTTATGTGATTTTTGGAATATGATATTTTCGTTCAGTGATGAATACGTACTGTTTAAAATTAAAATTTTTTTTTTTAATTAAGTTGAATTCTAAATAAGAACTCAACGATGCGCCCATAAAACGAACATGGCTGCTGGTTTTGCAGACGTGAGTTCATTTCTTAAGCGCTTCAATTGAAGAAGAGAAGACGTTTTGACCTCCAAAAAAAATGACTCGAGATTAAGTGGTTTATTTATAAGATTATTGGCCACTTAAAATCAGCTTGACGATTTTTTCTTTTTCTTTTTCTTTTCCACTTCGAATATCAAGGACACCGATTGATAACCCATTTTAGTTTCAGCGACGCAATAGATTTTTGCATACGTATGATTCTACTTACTTGTCTCCCCAACAGGCCAGAGTTTGTGGTAATCCCCCCCCCCAAAAAAAAATGACACCCCGGATTGGGAAGAAAATAAAATTTGCCCCAATCTAGTAAAAACTCCTTATCTGATCAAGAACAGAAAAGATAAAGTGAAGCATGTATGTAAAGTTAACCGGGAACCAACACGTTGTATGCTGTTTCAGTTGCAAAGGAAATAACTTCAACTCGTTTTTTTTTTTTTGTACAATTATTTCCTCATTCTCTCGTTATCACCGTGACATCCCTCACGTGATTATCTCCTCCAGCGTTATTCGCGCCTCTAACGTGATCTCGAACGTTATTCACGTTTCTAACGTGATCGTCCTCTTTCTCCTTTTTATAGTCTTTTTTTTCTTTACGGGTGACGTCATTTCGAACGCATTTGCACACGTACGTCCGTTACATCCTATGCTACATCTGGACACATACTACATTTCGCTTCCTGACGTATATATTTGCCGTTTTCTTTACAAAATCCTTGCAAAATAAATATATCGAATTCGCCAACATTACCCGGTAGTAACATTTAGGTGATCATCAATTAACCAATACCCGGTTCTGAAATCGGATAGCTCTCTCAGACCAAACAGGACTACGTTGTTAAAGAGCTAGTTCATAACATGTTAAATTCCTCATAATCCCACTTATCATGGCATTGTTTCCATGCTATAGATGAAATCATAGTTAGTTTTCTGCATAGGCTTCGGTCCATTGTCGGCCCGATTCCTCTGAAAACATCACATGATTTGGAACTTGGCAGAATATATGGGGTAGATTGCCATTACCTTCCCCAGCGCAGTGGCATCTGACTCGCTTGTTTGCACCTATCCGTTGTCCTTAGGTCATCCACATAGCTGCAGTCGAATAACGTAACTTAATACCATAGAACCGTTGATCTGCTAGAGATTCATTCTCCTCCTCCATGTCTATCCAATGTCCTGCTGTCGACGTCATCAGAATTACCTTTTCCTAAATGCATGTTTTAACTAAGATTGGAGGTGCATCGCTCCCAGTGAATTAATGCGCCTCCAGATACCAACCTGGACATTTCGTATGACTCAGCGCGATACATACAGCGCCTAGCCTTCCCAAATGGTCATCCATCTGGTACTGGCTCATCGTTGCTTAACTTTGGTGATCTGGCGGGAACCGGTGTGTCAACATGATTATGCCGCATGCCGACTAAGCCAGCATTAAAGTTATTCATAATAGAGGATCCCCATTTGGCATCAATTGAAATGGATGGCTCTTGTCTTGGGGAGGCTCCATATTTTGGCAAGCTTCTGGGATTGACCTTTACTCCTGATCTGAAATGGAACATGTACATAAATCTGTTACCAAGGTCGCTGGAAAAATGGTGGGATTTTCTACCGCTCCAGTAGATATCTCACTACTGATGCAATTCTCTATCTATATAAAAGCCAAGTACGTCCAAGAATGGAGTACTGCTGCCACATCTGGGTAGGAGCTGCTAAAAACAGCTCACCTTGTCTTGACAGAGTACAAAACAGACTTCGTAGCTTAGTGGGGGATGCCCTTTTCTCTTCCCTGCAACCTCTCTCCCACAGAAGGGACGTTGCGAGCCTGTCTTTGTTTTATCGTTATTTCCATGGCAGGTGCTCGTCTGAGCTCCAATCTCTGGTCCCCCTCGCCAATATTTCACGAAAAATACCCGTCTAGCTGAAACCACTGTCAATAATTTTCCCCACTCTTTATCTGTGTATAAATCAAAACGTAGATTCCATGAACAAAGCTTCTTTCTTAGAAGTACACGCCTGTGGAACTCTCTTCCGATTGCCTGTTTCCCACCTGACTACAACTTGACTGTCTTCAAGTCTAACATAAACAAATTCCTGATAAACCGCCCCCTTAAGTAATTCAATTTATCACATCTCCATTACTAACGATTACTACGATATTATCCCATTGATTACTGTACCGCAATAACCCTTATCCACGAGTGGCCTCCGGGCCTTGATAAGTGGTGACTCCCATGCAAAAAACAAAAAAATATATATATAAAACACACGCATGACGATGATATGTTTGTTACTGGTACAGAAGCACAGAACGGAAAGAAAGCTGCTCCTGATAATATCAAAACAGCAAACTTTAACATACATACATAAACATGAAATAAGCATATATATATATATATATATATATATATATATATATATATATATATATATATATATATATATACGAGCAAACAGTTAATAAAACATGTTACAAAAACACAGATATATATATATATATATATATATAATGATATATATACGCACACACTTTAATGTCTTACAGTTCAC